>NC_141379.1:21411203-21825510 GCF_017979445.1 Akebia trifoliata
TTTGGTCTTAGGGGCCTCGGGTTGGTAAAATGTCACTTTTCAATGACTTGGGCCTTTAAGGCCCGTTGGCCCATTTATTTAGAAAATCGATATTTGGGCCTTTCGAGAAGTGGCCCGTTCAAATTGAGGTTTCTACACTTAGACATGGAGTTTTTTTATTGTCTTAAACTAGTTAGTGATCACTAAGAGTATGCGGTCATCAAGTGGTTGACATTACCGTTAGTTGAACTTAAAATTGAGTTTTTTATCAACGACTAGAGTGAGTTAGATAAATTGTTATTGAACTATGGTGTACAAGATTAACTACACAATCAGATGAGAACGATGAAATTTCACATCGAACGTTTAGCATTGAAATATCAATTTGCCATAGTCGAAGCGGATATATTGGCGTGTTCCTCGATACTCTTATCAATTACTCTGTCGTGTTTGTATTATGTATCTCTTTATTGTATGTCGATAGATATATGTTTTTTACTTTAAAAAAAATAATAATACAAATGATTATGTTTTTACATGTTAGAACTAATAAATTGGTGCTTGTTAAATATATTTTATTGTCTTTATTTTCATCTAATTTTTACTCGAATGTTATATTATATAAAATTTGCATGATTAAAATTTCAATATGTTTATACTCCATATTGTGGATAGTTGTTGGAATGGTAGATTTCCTATTGGGTAACTCCCATTACTCAATCTACTATTCACATTTTCAGATCATACGACTTTAAATGAATATATATTTGATGAAGAGATTTACGAGGAGCTATCAGAGCTTGAGTACATGGATGAGCAACCACCTCTATCAGTTTAAGTGTCATATAGTTTAATAGTTGTTGTTTTTTTTTTTTTTTTCCAATTTTAGGCCTATTATTATGAGACTTGCAGATTGTGGATCATGATTTAGTTGTAATTAGCTTGCGCACTCAATTAGTTTATTGATATTTGTATATATTTCCGTTGCTTTATAATTGTAAATTTTGATTTGTCTCTTAGTACTATGTGTAAATTTTTTAGTTAATCACGTCTTTAGATATAATAGAAGAATCATTGTGATTCGTGTTGGATTTGGGGGTGTGGCATATATACAATTATTTTGGGATTTGTTAGATCTTGTGAATGAAATTATGATTTTTCATTTTGTTTTCGGAGTGGCATGTTATCTTACGAGATATAGTTGAGATGATAACCTCCTATGTAGTATAGGATGCATAGGAAAATAACATCACGCTTAAGATCCTGGTGATTATGTTTTATTTTTACCAGTGAATTATGTAATAGATCAGTGACGAGCAAATTTTTTTTTTTTTTTTTAGAATCATATATTCGTCTGATAAGTTTATACGAAGATGACTAATCAATGATCATTAATAATTTATAGTAGTAAAACACCCAAATTGTTTTATATCGATTTGACTCTTTAAGTTTTTGAAAGCTCAAAGGGATTGATTATTCGTAATACCTAAGTCACGAACCTTAGTAACTACCAATTTTTCAGTTATTTAAATATTTATTTTAACCTAATTACTTACATCTTTCTTTAGAGAAATCTTTGCGATTTCTTTTAAATTTGATTCAAACTATTTTTTTCTATTATATCGACATTACCAGAAAACATTGCAGTTACTTTCTCTTGATTTTTGTTATCAGTAGAAGGAAAAAACAATGTTAAAAGAGTATAACACTTTATTTTGTATTATTAGTTTTTGAATATGGAAAAAAAATATGAAGGATCATACGAGGAGAATGTTAAAAGTTGTTTCTAAAATAAAAATAAAAATAAAGTACAATTGATATCAAGTGATTACAAATAGGGGTGTCAATGGGTACCCATTTACCAGGAATTGAAATCGAAAACTCCGGTTTCGGTTCCCTTTTTATTGGAACTGATTAGAGTCGGGTCTAAACTTTATACCCTCAACTTTATTCATTTTCCACGAAAATATCCAAACCTTATTTGCGCCCTAAACCAGACGAAGAATGGGAACTCGCCCCTTTCTTCTTCATCTTTCTACAGCTTGCAGTCATTCGACCAACATAACACCTTTGTGGTGCTTCGCCCTCCCTCCCTCTCTCCCTCCTTCACCGCTATTATCTCCCTTTCTAGTTTCTATCATTTTAGAAAAACTTGTGGTGTGGAAAGCTAAGAAGAGAAACAAAGCTAGGGCACGTTTGTGCTCTTCACCCTCTCTCCCTCGTCGCCATTAAAGTAATTGGGGAGAAGTAAGCTTGTTTATCAAATCTTGATTTGATTTTTTTTGGTGAGACAATGAGATCTCTATTCATTTACAAAAGGGTTTAGATTTATATTTCTGCCCTTATTGTAGATTTAGCTCTTCGTTTATTCTGCCAACCAAAACACTGGTGTGTTCTTCAAATTTTCTTCAATGTTTCTCCCTCTCTCTGTAGAGGAAAAGTCAAGGTACGAACCTTCGTTCGATCTCTCCCTCTCTGAGTTGAAAATGGTTTTTTTCCATTCAAATTGAAATGAAGTTATGTATTTTGTTTCAAGGATCTAGTTTGATCGACGATTGAGTATCGTAAGTGATTTTCAGTATAGAACCGAGCTTAGCAAACAAATATACTGTAAGAAGTACATTATGCCCATGGCTCTTGCCTTCATTTCCCTGAGCTGATTAAACATACATGTAGTAAATTTCAAGAAGACTTCCCTTAGAAATAAGAGTCAAAACAAACACACATACAAACATAATGGTAATTTGTTAGAACACCTTTCCTTGGTAATGATTTTCCATATCGAGGGGCACAAAGAACCACATGTTTAAGTATGAAAGGGCAGCTGGTATATTACTTGCCTTTTTCAGAAGACAGATTTCCTTCAATAAATGGTTGACATCATTTTTTTTTTAAATTTCATTGGTATGATTTATTGGTGAGTTCAGTAGTTAATCAACTCATAACCATTAAAATTTTCAATCACGCTTAGTCTCAAAACTGAAATCAATTTCAATTATATTCCTTAAAATAAGGTAAATTTAAATTATAAACTACAAAGATAGAGAGTACATGTAATGGAAACTAAAACCCATTTCAAACGGATTTGTTCCCCCCTTCTTATTTCTAGAAGTTATTCTTCATTACTATTCATCTATCGAATGGGCACAAATCCATTTGAAAAAGATTCTTATTTTCTGATTCATGGGCGTAACTAAGTGTTTTTTAAAAAATATTCATTTGTTTTTATGAGCATAAAAAGGAGATGTTATAACTTATTAGGAGGAAAAAGACAAATGGCAATACAAATAACCTAGTTGCTACTAAGAGGGAACTAGAATGGGCCTCCAAAAAGGGAGAGGAAAAAAAATACACAAAGTTTGTGCCCCCAATCAAACTATCTCATCTAAACATTCAATGATCAAATTGACAATCCATGAATTCTATCAAGATCGATGATCATGAGTAATTTGAATACAAAATGCTCTTATCTTGAAGAATACCTTTTTTTATATTGTCTTATTTATCGTCAAACACCTTTTTATTCCTTATAAAAAAAGAGCTTTCTATTCCCCTCATTCCCAATGGACTTGCATTCAAAAAAGGGAATTAACTTCTAAATTAAATTACTTTTCTTGTTGAATACTTTGGAGTGTCTACCGACAAATAATACATTGAGTGAAGAGGGTAGAATTCAACTAGCTTGAAATCTAGAAAATTATCATCTTACAAAGTCCAAGAAAAAAGGCAATGAATGAGAAATTACTGCATGAGTCACCCTCCATGGCTAAACTACATAAAAAAATTCTAATCCTTTCAAGGACCATGATTTTTTTGCATGTGCATTTTATGCAAATGGTGCATTAAATTTAAACGGGATAATTGGTAATTATGTGTTTAGCTCTTAGATTCAAGAATTGATGGCAATTTATGATGCTTATCGATTAAAAGCTAGGTTATAAATGTAGTTTTACATGCCTTCTAATTTGCATTCTTATAGCCACCAAATATTACCCATCCTAAATGATTTGTTCAACAATTTTGTTTCTTGATCTTAGTCTTTCCTACATGTAGGGCCAAGGCGTTTCATAACAAACAACACTTTACGCCTTTTCATGAGTGAAGAGGTAGGCAAACATGATGTTACTTACATATTTAGTTTAGCTTATAGTTCCTCATTGTATTGGATTCTTTATGAAATTTTGGATGGCTTGGATTGTTCAGGACTATTAAAATAGATAGCTTCTATTGTTACACCAACTTTTGCTAAGGCCACCACAAGATATGTGCTAATTCTTTGCTGATTTACATATGAATTGGGGTGGCATTAGCAAAAGTTGGTGTAACAATGGAATCTCTCTTAAAATAAATAGACAGAAGTAACAAATGACATACCCAAGTCCTGCATACCTCCATTGAAGTAACTTGAGATTAGGGCCACAACTAACAAATGTCTTATGCTACAATTTTTATATAGAACATGAAACCCATAGACCTTTCGAACTTGAAATAAGTGAATCACCTGTTAGATGAGAATACCTTGGTTGAATGGTCTTAACCAGCTGATTTTTCACTAAAACTTGGTTGGTAAAATGTAAAAATATACATAAGATTAATAGTTGGTAAAAGGTTCATACGTTGGGATGACCAGTTAGATGTCATTAATCATCCACATTTTGGAAGATGATCCACTGGTTGAACTATCCAAATTGATAAGTTGGTGGGTCTCAACAAAAAACTGAAGGATAATGGCAGCAAGTGATCAAATACAGTAGTTACTTTTATATAAAATTACTTTCTAGAGAGCATGCAATATCGAGTGCATGGAGCATCACATATAGATTCATTATTGGAAATGTTGTAATTTAGTTTACCCATTTTAGAAG
The DNA here is from genome assembly GCF_017979445.1 of Akebia trifoliata. Classification (NCBI taxonomy): domain Eukaryota; kingdom Viridiplantae; phylum Streptophyta; class Magnoliopsida; order Ranunculales; family Lardizabalaceae; genus Akebia; species Akebia trifoliata. The sequence continues at coordinate 21,416,048 of NC_141379.1, forward strand.
GCTATATTAATCATATAATTTTTACAAGGTGTTCATGTTATTTGTTGCTATGCAATCTGTATGCATACCTATTATCACTAGGAAAAATGGTAATTAGTTGCTAGTTTGCATGGCCTTAATCCAGTAACTCTTTAGGTTCTATATTAGTGACCTGGTTTCAAATGCTGCCAGCATCGAGAAATGCAGGTTTCATTGATAGTAAATCAACGATTTATAATGAACTAGATGACACCTTTTTTCTCAAATCACTCATGGGTAGCCTCATGAAATTGTTTGTTATTAGAATTCAATTTATACTTCGCTATCTCTCATACTACATGTGAGAAAATCTGATGAAAGATCATATGTTGTCTCGCTTCATATTAACTTAATATGAGTACTTTTCATTTTCTATATGATATGCCATGGTTGCCCAGTATCATAGAGTATGGGATGATTGGTTTGTTACCCATCACCAATCACAAATCTACATAAACAACACTTGTTACTTTATAATTCAGTGAGTGTAAAATGTAAACTTTGAAGTGAAAATAATTGAATTTTTTTTGTGTGTATAGTCCTTGCTTTCTAGAGTCGAAGCCAAATTGAAGAATTTGCGACAATCTGTTGACCTTGTTAAAGTTGAAAGTAAAAAATTGGAGGTAAACCTCTTCATCTGTCTTTTAACATTTGATTGATACTGTAACACTGTTTAAGATATTTTCCTAGCTGTACTCACATGATGTAACTCTATTTAAGATGTTTGAATTTTCATTATAGAACTTCAGCTGGTTTTCCATTTTTCAACAACACCCTACATTACTTCATTAGGATATTTAAGATACTTCATTGTTCATGTTATCACCATTCACCGTACATTACTTGATCAATCATCATTTAGTAATAGAGTTGAGATAATTTGACTTAAGCACGTGACATACTCAATCAACACCCTTGACGTGACAGGCTCGGGGATCGTAGATCTGCATTCTTCGGTTGAGTATGCTACGTGCCTAAGTCAGATTATCACGATTCTTAGTAATGATACCAATGAGCTTACTAATTATTCAAATCACATACTAATCAAATTATGTTTTTCTTTTCGTTTTTTTCTTCCAATCTTTATACTTTAAATTTATTTTGATTAGCCTTCCTGGTTGTTTTCCTACCATATCTCTTCATGGATTTTTGATTTGCCCTTAAAAATCTCATTGCTGTAAGAGGAAAAAAAGTGTCCCTGAATTTATTGTCGTTTAAGTTTTGTATATTTACTTTAATTATTAATAGAAAATGTCCGAAAATCAACGTAAGAGAAAATAGTTGACTTATTAATCAAACAAAACAAAATTTATCTGGACTCGAGAAATTCATAAGACATTTATCGATATATGTCTTGAATTTATCCAACAAGATCGTATAAATAACCTTACTTTGGAGAAATAAAGTTGGAAAGACCTTCGGTAGGAGCTTAAAAATATAGCAAATGTACATATTGAATTGGAACAACTTAAGAACTATTGGAATAAAACAAAGTTTGACTAGAAGAGTTGTAATGATTTGATGAATATGAGTGGTATTGTATATGACAGAGTAAGGAATGTCATTGTTATGGACGATGCTTGGTGGGTTGATAGGTTGAATGTAATACTCTAACCTAACTTATCCAATTGTAATTATTCTATCAAATATTTATATTAATATTTTTTTATAGACCCATTCAACTAAAAGTAAATTTCGTTCCAAATGATTCAAATTTGTTCATGTGGTGGACCTTATATTCGGTGGGACTACATTCACTGGTTTTCATTCCCGATCTCTTATAAGGAATTATGAATTAAGAGAATCTGGATGATGATGATAATGATAGTCCTAATTTGGTCTCTAAGACTCAACTAGGAGTGCAATCCGAGACCCAACTTCCACCAAATATGTCTCAAAATACAGATAATTTTTAAAATGAGAACATAACTCATGCACTTTTAAGAAAGACATCATCTGGAAAAGAGTCCCAATTATGAAAGAAGAAGGCAACAAAAAATAATTTTATATTTGAAGAACAATTTGGTCAACTTGTTCAGACTATTAAGGATAAGGGAAAGACTAATATCGCAGCTTGTGTTACATTATTAGATGAATTATCATATGATATTTTATTCATGAGTGAATTATATGGTTGGGCATGCGATAACTTTGAAAAAAAGAAAGGATTTAGAGATATGTTATGTTGTTTTAAGACGAAAGATGCGCGTTTACAGTGGTTAGTGGATAGAAGACAAATGTCAACTGGTAGTAGTTCTGATGGTAGTTCTGGTGGTCGTAGCGATATGTAAGATTTATCTATGTCGGATGTAATGGAAATATTTATATTTTTTTGTTAGATATTTTTTATCTCTATCTATGTCAGATGTAATGGAGATATTTATATTTTTTGTTTAATGTTTTTTGTCTTTACTTAAAACGGATATTTTTTGTTTTTATCTGTATTAGATGTAATAGATATATTTATGTTATGTTTAAATCAGTATTGATTATCGGTAGATCATGATATTTTGGTTATTTATATATTTGATTTTTGATATTTTATAAGATATTTGAAAACAAACAGACTTGATGGATTCATCGTCAAATGCATTTTTGATGTCCTCATTATTGATGAAGAGGTGATGAATTTTATCGTTGGATAAAGAGGTGATGGATTTATCGTCAGCCGATGATGTTTCAGATTCATCTTCGGATGATAATCTTGAACTATTAGCAATTGGTATGGTAATAACCCATATTTTACCTCAATGAGAACATATTTTAAATAAACAACCCAAGACAAATTGTGATTTTATTGGGGAAGATTATATAAAATATGTTTTATCAGAAAATGATTATATATGTCATGAACAATTTTTAATGGAGAAACATGTTGTTCACAAATTATTATCATCTCTTCACGACGAGGCAAACTTAAAGCGTAGAAGACGCGTTTTTTCACAAGTCTCTTTGGCAATGTTCCTAATTATATTATGACAAAATGTAAGTATGAGATTGACTGTCTGTGGACACGGGATTTTGAATATTCTTCAAAAACATCCCTCCACTTTGGGGTGTTTTGGAGTCGCCACCATTCATTTTAGGAAATGGGTGTGAATGGTCACCCGGATTTGTATTTTTGAAAAATCATGTCATTTTGCCATTTTTTGTTGACTCTCGTAAGATAAGGTGTATGGTCCAACCTTTGATTCGAAGGTAAGGGGGTCCATTTATGGAGTAGGGAAGGTGTTAGGCACCCTACTCCATCTACGTAATGTGGTAACCTCGGATTCGGTCATTTTTAAAATAAAAGAAAATAAATGAAAAATAATTTGATGTGTGCCCTCAAGTGTGAGGGGCTTTGATATTGATTTAGTCCTTTGAGGGCACCCTTATTGAAAAAGGGGCCCTTGAAGGACTCAAATCATTGTGGTGTGTGCAAGGTGTAGAGAGAGGGGAGAGTAGAAGTGGGGGTTAGAGGGGATGGTCCTTTTTCAAACCCACCTTGTCCCAATCTTGATCTTCAAGACTTTTCTTGATGTTCTTCTTTTGAGTGGACTTGGACTTGCTTCCTTGATTTGCTTGAGAGAAGGTTGAGATTTGAGAGTGGTGTTGAGAGTAGAGTAGAGTAGAGAGTTGTAGTTTTTTTGTAGGATTATTTTTTAAATTTTCATTAGTTGTGGTGAGGGGAGAATGGAGAGGTTTTTATAGAGGTTGGACAGATATTTTGAGGGTATAATGGGATGAATGAAGAGAAAAATGGATAATGGCATAGGTTTGAGAGGAGAGGGGTATGAAATTTGAGATGAAAATAAGGGTAGTTTTGTAATGAGGGAAATGGGTTGTGTTTTAACCCAAATGGTTTGGATCTTACCCAAATCCATTTGGGTAGAGTGTTTGGTGGGGTGAGATGAGTGATGGTTGATGAGTGTAAGAGATTTGTTTGGAGAATAAGTATTGAGATGGTTGAAGAGGTAAGGTGTTTGATTTGGGGGGGATGGGTAGTGATTGGTTTGATTTTGAGAGGATTGAAGGGATGATGACATGTAGCAAATGGAGAGATGAAGAGATTGGTTGATTGGTGATGGTAGTTGGTTGATTAGAGAGAAGAGTATGGGGGTGATGGTGGGAGGTATGGGTTGAGGTGATTTTGTGGGAGTATTTTAAGGGAAAGTGATGGATAGATATGGGTTGTGATGTGGGTGGTTGATAGTGTTAGAGAATGGGTAATAGGTTTAGGGTATGTAGGGTATGGGTTGTGAGGTGGGTGGTGATGATGAGAAGATGGGGAATCGGTTAGGTTAGGTTAGGGTAGGGTTATGGGTTGAGTTGTTGGTGATGTGAGGATGGGGAATAGGTTAGGGTGTGTAGGGTATGTGTTTGTTGGTTGTTGATGATGAGAGGATGGGGAATAGGTTAAGTTAGGGTAGGGTTATGGGTTGAGTTGATTAGATGAGGGAGGTGGAAGGAGATGATGACATGTGTCATCTCTTGGTGATTGGTTTGATGTGATGATGATGGGTTGGATTGGATTTGGGTAGTGGATTGGGCTTTGGGCTTTAGTAGTAGATTGGGTAGGGTTTTAGGTTGTTGTTTGGGCTTAGGTGGGAAATTGGTTAGGGGATTGAATAATAATGGTAGTGGACTTGGGCTTTGGGCTTTAGTAGTAGATTGAGTAGGGTTTTAGGTTGTTTGGTTGGTTTTAAGGATGTATGAGAGTGGTGAGGTGTGCGGGTCCATGGGCCACGTGAGTGACTTCGGACATTTATTAGTTGAAAATAGATTGGGTTCTTGTAGGTTTGGGCCTCGGGGCCCATTCCAATTTTCGATTTTTGGAGGTATTTTGCGTCGAGGGCCCGCTCAAATTCGGGTGTCTACAGCTGCCCCTCTTTGCAGGAATTGCGTGCAAAGAATAGACGAAACCCTGATTTGTGCGGGTCCGAGGATTTTGCTCAGACAAGTTTTGAAAACACCGATTTCATTTGATAGATAAGAGATGGCTACCCAAGCACGGGGTCTGACAGGGTGCCAGTTGATTTCCTCGACCTCGTGGCGCGGAGCTCGTGTGAAGCCTTGGATTTGTGATGGTTTGAGAAAAACTTTGACATAGGTATTTTCAAGCGTGTCTTTAAGCAATTGAATTTGGCTTTTGCAAAAATACCATTTTGATTTTTTTTTTTTTTTTTGATTTTTTTTTTTTTTATAATATTTATTGGCGGTCCGTTCTTGAAGCACGGACTATTTAAATTTTATTCGGTCCGTGCTTCAAGCACGGACTGCGCAAAATTAATTCAGTCCGTGCTTCATGCACGGACCAGAACATTTTTTTAAAAATCGAATGTCGCGCCTAGACGTTTCACTTGGCTATTCCCCTTCGTTTTCTCCTCTGGTTCTTCGTCTTCTCTTTCTTCTTGCTCTCTTCTGATCTTGGGTGGTCGAAGAGGCTTGTTGGGTTGGTTTGAAGGTTTGCAAGGTATGCCAGATGAAGAGATACGTTGGTTAGGCACCTTCTAGCCTTCGGCTTCACCGGTTCTCTCATTTTCAAAGAGTTGTTTTGCCGTATTGATTGGATTGACTGGGGCCACTCACTACATCCCTCTTTGCGTGTTGCGGCAATTTGGTGAAGAACAGGGCATAGTGTCTCATGGAGACTTTAGAGAGTTGGTGGGACCTTTTTCTCCGTCTTCACCCTCGTGGCGATTGCGTGATCGACTAGAGAGGGCTTGGAAGAATGTGGTGACTCTTGACCGCCCTGTGTTCCCCGGTTATTCTTTCCCGAACTATCAGCTTTGGATGCAACAACAGATCGCTGAGAGAACTTGTGCCACGCCTTCAGTTCAAGGGATGTCTTCTGGTTCTCGTTCTTTTGACCATCGTGATCGACTGACGGAGATGAAGATATCTCATAAACGGATTGAGAAGATTTGGTTGCGATCTGAGACTGATTTGAAGAACCAGATAACTCGACTCGAATCTTTGAGGATTGAAGAGTCTTCCATTTTGAGGGCGGAGATCGATGATCTTCGGGAGAGGCTTGCCCAGGGTCCCTGTTTTGATGCCTTTGCATCCTACCTGGTGAGCCGTGATGCTTCGGACACTGAGGTGGTAATGGTGGGGCAAGCTGCCCGCATTCGCGCCTTAGAAGAGAAACTCGATTCTTTCTTCATTTCTCGGCGAGATGTGTGATTGGCACCATTTTTTCTATTTTTTTTTTTTTTTGTTTACAAAATGTAATGTGAAACTTTTGAAATGGAAGGAAAATAGGTTTTTACTTACTTGGCCTCAGGTGTATCTATTGCTTTGAAAACATGATGTTTGAATAAGTCCTAGACTTTTCATCATTGGCCAAAGTAGTAGTTTTGAAAGCATTTGAATTTTTTGTGATTTGTCTTTGTCGAATTGATATTGTAGATCCAAAATATGAAGATTTTCGAAAAACCTTTGTTATCTCGATGATATTGGTGTCTTTGCCAACTACTGAGGATATAGATGTCAGCAGTTCTCAGGCTCTTTTTAGAGTCATCCCCAGTGTCCCAGTACTGGGTGAATATCGATTGAGCAATGGGACTTAGGATTTTGAGAAAATTTTGCCGTTCACAGTTTATACTCATGCTGGCTAGGAGTTGTTTATTTTGTTTTTTTTTTTTTTGTTATTTATTTATTTATTTATTTTTTTGTTCCCTTATTGCCCCTAGTGCCAGTTACGGTTTTCACCAGACCCGGTTTTCACATTTTTGCGCATCGACGCCTTTTTGGGTTTTCATCGTGCCAGTGGTTTTGATCTTGCCATAGTCTGATTCTTTTACTCATAGCGCCCTTTCAGGTTTTCACTATGCCCTTTCAGACTATGCTTGTATTTTTTGGATTTTTACATTACAAACCTTGTTTGGAGCCTCTGTGTCTTTGTGGCTTTGCGACTCAAGTTGAGCTGCGAGATCGACGACTCTACTCTTGTAGTGGCACTCTTTCTTGAGTAACAGATCTAGATTCCCCTCTCGAGTTTGCTGATGACTGTTCGTGGCTCGGCAACTCAAGTTGAGCCGCGAGATCAATTACTCTACTCTTCGAGTACTCTTTTTTTTTTTTTGAATTTCCGACCTAGACTCCCCTCTCGAATCTTCCAACGACTAGTAAGACTTGAGGTCTGGATCAAGCTACCGGATCATTGATGCTACCACCGCCATTATGATACCTTAGAACATTCCATGATCTGAAAGGACTTTCGGTGGGATGAAATGTTGGCTAAGGCTAAGTGTAGTGGAAAGGTACAAAAGAGGTTAAGGTCTGAGTTTATCTAAAGTGGGCTAGACATGGGGTTCATCTATTTTTGTTTTGAAAAGGTGATCTATGTCTCCTCCCAGCTTCTCTCGAACTTGTTTAGGCTGGAGATTTGGGTCGAGCTCAAGATCAAGTGTCTTAGTTTTTGACTTTTTTGATTTTTTTGTATTTTAGCCGTTCACAGTTTATCCTCATGCGGGCCAGGAGTAACTGATGCTTTGACTTTTGACTTTCTTCTCTTTTTTTATTTTTTTATTTTTTTATTTTTTTGTTTTTTTGTTTTTTTTTTTTAAGTATTGGCTTGCCCTAGTCTTAGGTTAAAAAATGAACGTGATGGCTCAAAAGGGTTGACTAGGGTTAGAGAGTTGTTTTCAGGGTAGCAACGATGGCCTTTCGTCATCTCAAGGTCAGATCTCAGGCGTAGTATTTCTTAACGGTGTCAGCATTGATCGGTTGAGGGAAGACTTGTCCGTCCATCTCTGTAAGGATCAAAGCTCCTCCCGTCATCACCTTCTGTACAATGAATGGTCCCTCGTAGTTTGGTCTGAATTTCCCCCTAGCATCTTCTTGTATCGGTAAAATCTTTTTCAAGACAAGATCTCCTGGTGAGAAATTTCGGGGTTTGACTTTCTTGTTGTAGGCTCGAGCTATTCGTCTCTGATAGATCTGTCTGTGGCAAATAGCTGCAAGGCGCTTCTCTTCAATTAGATTTAGTTGATCAAATCGAGCTTGAACCCATTCTGTTTCCTCCAACTCTGCTTCTTTTAAGATCCGGAGGGAGGGAATCTCAACCTCGACGGGTAAGACTGCTTCCATTCCATATACTAATGAATACGGAGTTGTCCCAGTTGAGGTTCGAAATGAAGTCCGGTAAGCATGAAGGGCGAAAGGCAACATGTTCTTACAATCCTTGTAAGTGACTGCCATTTTCTCGATGATTCTTTTGATGTTTTTGTTGGCAGCTTCAACTGCTCCGTTCATTTTGGGTCAATACGGTACAAAATTGTGATGAGTGATTTGGAAGTCTTCCCACATCTTGATCATGTCTCTATTCTTGAAATTATTGGCGTTGTCGGTTACCAAAGCACTAGGGAGTCCGTATCTGCAGATGATATTGTTCTTAACAAACTTCAGAACAGTGCTCTTGGTGACATTTGCATAAGAAGCTGCTTCTACACATTTCGTAAAGTAATCGTTAGCGACTAGGATGAAGCGGTGCCCATTTGAAGCTTTTGGCGAAATCTGTCCAATAACGTCCATGCCCCAAAGTGAGAAGGGCCAAGGAGTAGTCATATTGTGCAACTCTGAAGGTGGCGCGTTGATCTTATTGGCATAAATCTGGCAGAGATGGCATTTACAGACATGTTGATAACAATCACTTTCCATTGTTGTCCAGTAATATCCCATTCTCATGATCTTCTTAGCAAGCATGTGACCATTCATGTGAGGTCCGCAGACTCCACCATGTACGGTTTCGATCAGTCGTTTTGCTTCTATTTCTGCCACACATCGGAGTAATACTTCATGATGTGATTTCTTGTACAGAATGTCATTACTCATGAAGAATTGGCCTGCTAGCTTCTGGATAGTCCTTCGATCGTTAGACGTTGCGTCTGATGGGAGAGTTCGATCTTCGAGATAGGCTTTGATGTCTGAATACCATGGCTTTTCTTCAGATTCTTCAACTTCGACGGGTAGGCAGTAAGCTGGCTCGTCTTGAAGTCCAATCTCAATAGGGGCAATGACTAAGTCCTCTGAGATACTAATCATGGAAGCGAGCGTTGCTAGTGCATCAGCAAATTGATTCTTGGCTCTCGGCATATAAGTGAATGAGATTCTATCGAAGCGTAAGCTTAGTTCCTCTAGATACTCATGGTAAGGGATCAATCTTTGCTCTCGAGTCTTCCATTCTCCAGTCGTCTGATAGACCACTAAGTTTGAATCTCCGAAAACATCGATCTCATCTACCTCGAGATCCAGTGCCGCTTTCAACCCTGCTATGCACGCTTCGTATTCAGCCTCGTTGTTAGAACATTGGAACTTTAGTCTGATTGCAATTGGCACGTGGGACCCATTTGGTTTGATCAAGACTGCTCCTATTCCATTTCCCTTCTGATTTGCTGCCCCGTCAAAGTACATTTTCCAGCCCGGTTCTTCATCATCGTCTTCAATCTCAGTGAGCAATATGACTTCGTCAGGAAAGTTTGTCTTCAATGGTTCATATCAGGCAATGGATGCTCGGCTAAGTGGTCGGCGATGGCTTGCCCCTTGATGGCCTTTTGAGTGACATAGGTGATGTCAAACTCAGATAATAGTAATTGCCATTTCGCAGTACGACCCGTTAGTGCTGGCTTTTCGAAGAGATACTTGAGGGGGTCCATTTGAGCGATGAGCATAGTCGAGTAGCTGAGGAGATAGTGGCGTAGTCGTTGAGATGCCCATACCAGTGCGCAGCAAGTCTTCTCGAGTGCCGAATACTTTGCCTCATAATCAGTAAATTTCTTGCTGAGATAGTAAATGACTTGCTCTTTTCTACCTGACTCATCGTGTTGCCCTAGTACACAGCCCATAGACGTTTCTTGCACCGAGATGTACATCAGTAAGGGTCATCCTGGCGTAGGAGGAACCAAAACTGGTGGATTGAGTAGATATTTCTTTATCTTGTCGAAGGCTTCTTTACAGTCTTCGTTCCATGCTTTCGGCATATCTTTTCTGAGTAGCTTAAATACTGGTTCACAGATAGGCGTGAGTTGTGCGATGAATCTGCTGATGTATTGTATTCTACCCAGAAATGCTCGGACATACTTTTCTGATACCGGTGCTTTCATTTCAAGAATGTACTTGGTCTTTGCTGGATCTATCTCAATGCCTCTTCTACTGACAATGAAGCCCAATAACTTGCCTGATGTTGCCCCGAATACACACTTTGCTGGGTTGAGCCTTAAGCTGTATTTCCTTAGCCTGTCGAACAACTTTTTCAGATTTACCAGATGGTCTTCTTCTATACCAGATTTAGCGATCATATCATCTACGTAAACTTCCATTTCTTTATGGATCATGTTGTGGAACAAAGCTGTCATTGCGCGCTGATAAGTTGCCCTTGCATTTTTAAGCCCGAATGGCATAACTTTGTAATGAAACGTGCCCCAGGGTGTAATGAATGCTGTTTTCTCTTGGTTTTCTTCTGCCATTTTTATCTGATTGTACCCGGTTATATATTTATTATAAGTAAATGAAATTTATTTATTTTTTAATTCTAGAATCATACTGGAGGATTTTTATGGGCTGATAAAGCTGAATCTGTTGACTAAGTTGATGTAAAAATAAACTTGTGAAGAAAAATGGACAACAAAAGACCATGAAGGATTTATTTTTTTTATGCATCAATAAGATGCAATATATTGCAGTTTATTACAATTTTAATTTTAATAGCTATGTTAGTTATGATATTATTTCTTAAATGGGGGCGGTTCAAGGGCTATATGTAAAAACATATGTAAAAACAATGGTTTTTCAAAATACGGGTTAGAGGTTTTGGGTTGAGCTGATTTTTTATGAGGATGGTCACTATGATGAGATGATCATCCTCACCAAAAATTAGCTTAATCAGAAACTTCTAAATCCATCAAAAGTGATTTACAAATTACTGATAAAAATTAACAAAAAATCGACGGTCCACATTCTAAATCACTTTTAATGGGGTTAGAAGTTTTAGATTGGACTAATTTTTTTTTTCCAGATGATATTCCCATCATAGAGATCATCCTCACAAAAAATCAGCTCAATCCAAAACTTCTAACCTATATTTTGGAATTTTATTAATGTTACATTGTTTTTACATATGCTTTTTTATATGTCCTTTGATCCTAACCCTTTTTAAATAGATATATGTAAATTGCATATACGAGATTTGTTTAAGTATGTATATATATATATCAGGATTTGGTATGTTTGAGACATCTTTTATATATATGATAATTCAACAGGTGATAGGTTAAACCATCAAATTTTTAAGGGAGGTGATGTCAAATTTTTTTATTATTAATTTTGAGTATAATGAATTTAAACACATTATATTAATATTTAATATTTAAAATATTATATTATATTACATTAATATTTATAGTTAAAATGTCAAAAATAGTATAGTTTGAAGGTATATTATGATACTAAAAAATAAAAAATAGTAACTAGTATAATATAAGGGTATTTTGATCTTTTTTCTATAAGTCATGAGAAATCAGTATGGTTTCTAAATAGACTTCCAGCACAAAAGTACTTCAACCAGTATTTCAAAGAGTTGATTGTCAAACGCCTTTTCTGCACAGAATTACTTTTCCAACTCCTTCAAAGAGTACTCCAGCTCCTGTTATTTGGAACAGTAGTTCTGCTCCTGGTATCCAAATAGGCCCTAAATATTTGAGTTTAAAACGAGTCATTTCTTTTTAAATTTATTACTTGTAAAAGAAATACTTTTTAATATTTAAAAATAAAAGTCATTAAATTATCATTTTAGTGGAACAAATTATTATTAAGTTGATACTTTACAAATAATATGTTATTTTGTAAAAGAAATTTGTTATTATAATGATTTTGAAATAATTTTTTTCATTTGATTATTAAGAATCAGAACCGACGGATACCCGTGATTTTTGATGGTTTCGATTACAATTCCACTTATTTTAAAAATTGGAATCGAAACTGATAAAATATAAAGGTTCCAACTCCCTAATTACAAACCGACTCGATATTTCTGATCTACCATGGAAATCTCTCTTGGAATATTCCAAAATACGTTCCAACTCCCACTCACCCGATCCGATTCTGTAAGCTGTACTTCTCGGAATAGCACAATAGCCTACTCCTCAGATCACAACCGTACAACAAATACAACTCTTGAAGATCATCTACAAGGCCACTGTAGACACCCGCGCACGTTAGAGCAAAGGCATGTTAGGCATCGCATCGTTCACATTCTCCCGCCTCACCATTTTATTTCCATAATAAATAAGAAAAACGAAATTTGAGCATCTTATTCTGTTGGCGGGACAAGTTGTTTTTCATTTCCAGGAGCTGTTACAAAAAGAAAAGCGGTATTGTCATAGTGGAGTTAACGTTAAAACTAGATTTGCAGAGAAAAAAACAGAAGAAGAAGCAGTTTTCAGCCATGAAAGACGAAGAAGAAGGTATTGATGTTGTTCCAGCTTCTCATCCTCTTCTTCCTTCTTCTGAAGATGAAGATCGTTGTCTTCGAAATGACGGGAGGGGATGGCAGTGTAAGAACTCTAGGTTTGAAGACAACCCTTATTGCCAAAAACATTACTTGCAACACCTTGATAAATCTAGGGTTTCTGAGAGTTCTAGACGTAAGGGTCGTAAAAAGAAGGTGAAGGCGAAATCGAAGGAAGTTGGGAAGGAAAATCAGAGGTCTCGACTGCACAAGAGAAGTAGAGAGGAGGAGGAGGAAAGCGGTGGTTCAGATTACGAGGAGGAGATGCGTGCGTCGCGACAGAAGAAGAAGAAGAAGACGAAGCGTCAGGAGGGCTCGGATGAGAAGGTTGGAACTGTTTCGGAGAAGAAATCAAAGGCGCTGATGGTGAAATCCGAGGATTTTGAGGAATCTGAGTTTGCGGAGGAGATAAAAAGTGATTTTGTGGACAATAACAAGTTGGGTTCTTCTTCTTCGTCTATTGTGGCTAGGGTTTCAAGTGGTAAGAAACAGCCGGGTTCATCGAACAAGGGAAAGAAGAGGAATGCTAATGTAAGTGGATTCTTAGTCTATCAGGTTATTGGATCTTTTTTAGGGTTTTGGTCTGTTTCTTTTCAGTTCAGAAGGAGCATGCAATTGATTTAATGGGTACTGTGGATGAATCAGGGAATCGTCGAGGAATCTTTAATGTGCCATCAATGTCAGAGGAACGATAGAGGAAAGGTTGTTTTGTGCAAGAAATGTAAAAGGAAACGATATTGTGTGCCTTGCATACAAAAATGGTGAAATTTCTTCTATTATTATTATTATTTTTCTTCTTATTGCTTTCTTATTCTCTCTGGATGGTCTTGCATTGTCATTGTCTAGAATCTGAAAAAAAATGGTATTTTTTTTTCTTCCCATTATTGTTCTTTAATATTCCATGGATGCCAAAGATTATGTTATTTGGAATTAATTTCTATCTTTTTTATTTGATAGTTAAAGGGTTAGTGGTTTGAATGGTGAAATTGGATTCAAGGGGATTTGAACCTCGGAGGTGTGAAACACCTTTCCACACTTCTTACCAACTTAGCTTAGCTGGCATTTCGGAATTAAGTTCTATATATTTGACGTAATTAATATGGATGGATGACTTCTTGTCAAGCTAATCTTCAGAAGCAAGGTCTAAAATGCTGTATTGATTGAATGTTTCGGTTAACAGAAAAAACGATATGGTATCAGCCAATACATTTGATACAAACCGATACATTCAATCTTCCGGGGTCTATATTTCGTTTCGATCTTGGTCAATACCGATACTTATTGGCCGATACATTCCGATATTCTAAATTATGTTTAGAAGGTATGAGCTATTGGATGCTAATCTTGTTTTTCCCATATTTGAGTGTTACACACTCTGTGCTGTTTTGTCAATCTTGTCACCATTACCATTTACGGTTGACCTCAGGAGGAATCTTTCAATAGCACGAGATGACTGAACTAGGAATTTTATTAATGTACCTTTTAAGGTTTCTCTCTGGTATTCATAATTATTGTAATATATTTCTTTGTACTGAATGATTCAAATCAATGGATCTAGAATATCATACTACTTCAATATCAGCTCACCATTTCTCTTTGTTCATGCGTACTTATTATCTTGTCTTTTGAAGCGTGGTGACCAATTTATTAATGATTGACTTGCACAAACAATGCTACTCTCTCTCTCCCCAAGTGAAAGCCTTAGTTGGCAAAACTTGGTGCCAGTGGTGCACTCTATATCGTTGTATGCAGGACTGGAATTTATCAAGGACAGCTATTGTCTCTTCACTGCAAGCTTATTATTGGGTCTCTGAGGACATCTAATTTGTAAGCACAGAATCCAACGGCCAGGATTTATCCTTGGGAGAAGTTTTCCCCATATACGTATTATTGGGATTGCATGTAGTCAATTGTTTAGTGATCTCTCTCTACAAGTTGATTGGCTGAATAATTTAAACACCCCATTAGTTTTCTAAACGAAACTCGATTTGTAGCACAGCGGGTAGAAGTTATTCCTGTATGTATCCTTTTAGGTTCTTAGCAGGACTTAAAGATGCTGATTCTTCTAATAAGGAGAAAATGATTCACACTAATCGTTTTGTCTCTAGTGATTAGAAAATCTGGAGGACAGCTATTAGTCCCTAAGTGTTCCTACTAGTTGTTGGTCTGTAGTGATTAAAGAAGATTAGAAGGAAAACATGGCTGCTGGATCTCCAAAATTTCTGTTTTAGCTTTTTCAGGTTGTTGGATATCTCAGGAATTAGAGGGAAGGAAGGTGACACTGGTGCTTGCAGAACTTTTTTACGGGCTTATAGTTGTTATGCTTGATGATGTTGACCTGGTTTAGTGGAGGCAAATACCACTAAGCTGCAGTTAGTCGTTATCGGTGGTTAGGGAACTGATATACGAGGCAGACACGGATTCTATGAAGACAACGTCCAAGCGCCTGATGGAGTTCATTCTTATTTGATTTATTAAAAAAAATAAAAAAAAATGAAGGAAAAATTACCAAAAGAGGGTTAAATTTTATTGTTATTATTAATTACAAAATACTTCTATTTTTTCAAAAATTACTACAAATGATTTTAAATGCTGGACTGTCCAGTGTTTTAATAACTTGATGGACAGTCTAACGACTTGAAGTTTTGCTAAAGATAATGGGCAATTCAACTCACTGGTAGGGCAATTCAAAAGATAGTGGCAAGCCGAGCTTCCGATCTTTGATAAGCTCCTCAGGAAGGGTAATCCTACGAAGCAATGAATTCCTTGGGGCCACCCTCCATGGTCTAGTTGACCCCCACCCAACGAGTTGAACGTAGGACTTTCCGAGGGGGCAGTTCTTGTGACCGTGAGATTAGTCTCACCTGAAGGGTGGGGATACCCACGATTGGCAGAATAAAAAAAAAAAAACTCACTGGACTGTCCAGTGTTTTAGTAACTTGCTGGACAGTCAACCATTTTAACCTATAAATGGTTTTAAAATGTTGGATAGTTCAGTGAGTAACTTAAACATTGGACAGTCCAGCAAGTTAAGTCATTTTTTTAAAATGATTGACGTAAATATTGAAATTTTTTTTTTGGGGGGGGGGGTAATTTCCGTAAAATAAAGAAAGAGTTTGCATTTATCTTGATTTCAATGTTGTTCCTAATCTCAAGGTGCAAACTACTGCTTTCCAGGCACTCGGGTGCCAGAGCCTAATTGATTTGCTGTTGTTGGTACTTCCAGTCAACTACTGACGGAGTTTGCTCTATTGATGCAAACCACAGTTCACAACCCAATTGGCTGGGAATAAATCAGTCACTTACTATATTATTCTGGACGATCAAGAGAAATTTTGCTAACTATCAGGAATAGGTCTCTTGCTTAGACGGTCTTGGTTATCCTAGTATTTCGAGTTTCATTAGGTTGTGGATTGTACTACACGTTAAAATATTCATTTTGTAGCTGGAAGTTGCCATCTATAATGCTGCTGTCACTGATTTTCTTTTCTTTTTGTTAGCTGTGATTCTCTTTTTCTTATAATAGCCATATTACTATTTAAAACTATATTATGAATTTAATGATGTACTAAATCTATCTTTTATCCGTGGCTGTCTGATGCTTAATTTTTTTCCTTTACATCATGGAATATAGGTATCCTCACATGTCACAGGCTGCAATTGCCAAAGCTTGCCCAGTTTGTCATGGAAATTGCAATTGCAAAGCATGCTTGCGGATAAATGGAACATTTAAGGTTGGTTGGGTAGTACATGGCATTCGCTATTTATTATACATTAACGTTCTTTACCTTATCGATGGCATCTTAGACCTTTTTCATGATTCACTTGTAGGAGCCAGAGATTGCAAAAACAAAGATTAAGGATGGTGAAAAAGTTAAGTACTCTACATACTTGATACATGTGCTTCTTCCATTTCTGAAGCAAATTGATCAAGAACAAATGATGGAAAAGGAGATGGAGGCTAAGATTCAAGGTACTTGCATACCTTTTGGCATCAATCTTCCTTTTTTACTTTGGTGTCCATTGAGTACAAGTTTTTTGTCCTGGGTCTCATAGAACGGAACATCAATGACAAACAAAAGGTTATCTGGTGAACGGTGATTTATTTTTTGAGAATCCATGATTCAAAGTATAGTACTGTCATGTGCGGCCTTGGTCAAGACATCGTGTTCTAGTTATATACCAAGACCCAAGTCAACACAAAGGATGTACTTTTCATACCAAAGCCCTATTTGGAATACTAAAACTAGTTTGGAACCTTGTTATAGAAGTATACTTTATGACAAGAAAGATAGATATTTTTAGCATAATTAAAAATACTTTTAGCCGGGGATCATGTGTATTGTGTAAGATTGTTGTCGAGGTATTATGCTTATCTTGTGTTTTAGGTAGGTCTTCTAAACTCTAAACAAGTATACATCTATTGATTAGTGGTAGGTTGAGACGACCTGCCTAACCACAAAGTAAAGCAACTTAATCTTGCCTAAAACCACATATGTAAGGTCCCATTTGAACACAAAATTCTCAAAAAAAAAAAAAAAACCCCGCATCTTTGAGCTCATAAAACAACTTACATAAAAACCACCGTAAAATACTTAGGGTTGTCTCTTGAAAAGATTGCTCATTCCCTTCAAAGGTTTCTTTTCCGTTCCTACCAGGTCCCCCAGCAAATGGAAATGGTGTTAGGGCCCACAAGATTCTTTTTCTATGCTTAATGGCCATGATATGCTAACTTTGGAAAAGTGACATACTGGACTTGGAAAGACCCAATGAGTATGGAACGACGAGAGGAGTGGGACTACTTCTCTCTAACAAAAGAACACTGAATCAACAAATGACCTATTGATTAACAAAGGATACCACAATTGGGATAGAGAAAATCTTGATTGATCAAGTGATCATAAGTGGGGATTTCATCTGAAGTGCCTAGTCATTTGAAAAATTGAGATATTTGATTGAAAATGGAGGTGACTAAGAACTCCATGGATGAGGCAAACACTAAGGAGTAGAATAATTTAATGGAGAAAGTCCTCTACCTTGCATGTCCATTCTCTTCGGTCATCTTCTGTCATCATAATAGGATCGTGGGATAGCTGTTGATAACATTGGCTCATTCTTAAACTGCTTCATCATTAAAAGCTTTATTGGAGCCATAATCCCATGACAACTCACTCCCATTACTACTCATTAAAGCTTGCATTGGTATTATTTTTCCTGGAAAGAGATAATATATAGAGATGGTGATTGCAGAGATAAGGGTAAAACATCATACCATTGATTTTCTCGGAACCTAACCCTTTTGCTTTTGATCTTTGACCTTTGTCGTCCCTTAATGCGATCCTTTGGAATTCTAACAATACTTTCCAAATGCTACAACCAGAAGATGACTTTTCACACTTCACTTTGACACCCAAATACCCTCTCACTATAATTTATATAAAAGAACATTAAAAATGGGTTAATCTTATTGTCATGCATCAATTTCAGTTTTTCCCCATTTTTTCATTCCATCTTGATTGGAAAATATTTTTTATCATCTTACCATGAAGACAATGCAAGTAAATATTTTGAACCATGAGATAAAGTTTCATATATTAATAGTTGTTCTGATTGTCCAGTAAAATCAATTTTTTGGTTATAGTTGTTCCAATTGCTGCCCTGGCATTTGGGCTGTTGAGATGAATATGCCCACAAGACATGCATATAAGATGCACGATCTAAAGTGCTACACCTCATTCTCATTGTTTAATTATTTTCTATTTTGATGTAACGTTTACAGGATTATCAGTACCAGAGATAGAGGTACAACCAGATGTTTGTTTTGGTGATGAGCGTCTGTTCTGGTAAGTTCTTTTTCCTTAGAAATTCCATATTAAATGGCCATTGGACCTTTAATTTGTTGATAACTGATGTTACCACATGGGTCTTGGGCAGCGACAACTGCAATACTTCTATCGTTGACTTTCACAGAAGCTGTCCAAAGTGTTCATACGATCTCTGCCTTGCTTGTTGTCGGGAGATTCGTGATGGTTGCCTACAGGGAGGTGGAGAAGAAGTAACTGTGAAATATCTAGACAGTGGGAAAGCTTATCTGCATGACAAAGATACTACTCCCAGGTCTAAACATGCTTTGGGATCACATGGTAAGATGATCTCTAAGAATCATATCAAGCCATCTGAGTGGAAAGTGAAAGAAAATGGCTGTATCCCTTGTCCTCCAAAGGAAAAGCGTGGTTGTGGTCGTGGCATTCTTGAGCTGAAGTGTATGTTTCCGGAAGATTGGGTTTCAAAGCTGGAGAAGAAAGCTGAGGTGATAGCCCAAAAACACAAACTTCTTGCTGTTCCTGGAACTTCTACACAGTGGTGCACCTGTTTCAACTCACTTGGCGAGATTGACTTTGGTTGCAAGAAGTTACGCAAAGCCGCGTGTCGAGAAGATTCTAATGACAACTATCTGTACTGTCCAACAGCTAAGGATATGCAGCAAAAGGACTTGGAGCATTTTCAGAAGCATTGGATCAATGGTGAGCCAGTGATTGTTCGCAATGTGCTTGAATTTACATCTGGCTTAAGCTGGGAGCCGATGGTTATGTGGCGTGCATTACGTGAGAAGACAAACTCTAGGGTCTCAAAGGGTTCCTCACATTTGGCAGTGACGGCGATTGATTGCCTTGATTGGTGTGAGGTTAGTTCCATTGTGACACCTCTTGGTTCTTTTATATCGAAACAAATCTTTCTATGTTTGCTGGTTGCTATTATTTAGGCCCTTAGAAAGCCTTCAAGTAGCCTGATCTGTTCACAGTTTGCTGCCACGTGGTGCACATCCATTGGGGGGGGGTATTTTTTGGGCCGAAATCAACTATATACATTTTTTTTCTTTTGGGTAGACAGGGTAAGCAAAAGGTTAGTGTTTTGATGAACAGGAAGAAAGAACCCAGTATATGAGAGGCTGCAGAAAGGATGAGATTTGTAAGAGAGATCCCCACTAAACCATACAATGGGCAAAAGAAAACAATGACTCAGAAATAATTACGTACGATATAAATTTGCCCCGATCTAAAAGAAAAATTTCCAAATCTTTTATCACTAAATTCGGGAAGAGATGATGTCCAATCATAGGAGAAAATTTGATTCGTTATGACTTTTTCTAATGATTTCAATTCATCTTAACAAATTCTTCAATTGTGTTTCTTTTTTAAAACTCCCAGCAAACTGTGAAGAGAAGAATTCTTCAAATAGTTTTTCCCAGGTGAGATATGGCTGGTACCAAACCACCTCATGTGGTTACCATAGATTTCCTTTTTATTTTTATCTTTTTAAGTTCATTTAATTACTGATACATGCCAACCCCAAATCTTTGGGATAAGCTTTCACGTTGATGACTTGCACGCATTTATAGAACGTCACATTTATGAAATTTAGAATGCTTGAAGCCCTATCTTTACATTACAATGACTTGGGGAGTTATCCAAAGTGTTCTCCACTTTTTCTTAGCTTTGCTGAATTAGGCTGCGTTCACACCCAGTTGTGACACAGCATGCTATACTTCTGCAATCAACATGAATTGTTTAGCAAACTGATGTCTACATCGCCTATCCTAAGAATCAATCTCTTGAAATTGACAATATGAAGGGCCTACTTAATAATTATTGAAACTTAGGAAAACTAATGGTGTTGGCTTAGGTCCTTTTTCAGGACTTAGCCATTGTTTTCATTTAGATACTTAATGAAGGATGAAAATTACATGGCTGACTATTTAGGGTCGTCTATTTGGTTTTCTAATGTTTTTAACTTCTTAAGGAAAGGTTGCATGATATAATTTTGATATGCATTTTTCTTAGTTCTTAAAATTAAAATTATGTGGAGTAAGTATTACTTTCTAGTGCTCTAAGCTTGTATTTTTGATGGTATCGTCTCAGTTTTTTTGGGGGGGGGGGGCATTAGAGGAATGTCTACGATTTGTGTCTGTCTGTCTCTGTATAGCGGTTTATTTTGTTATGTAAATGCCATGACGGTCTTGGTCTTTCCCCTGACCGAGACAACGTGTTGACACGAGATTTTAAACCATGGTTGCAAGGTCTGTCCAGAATTTCGATAGGTGATTATATGCTTGTCACTTTTACATTTAACTTTTCTTTTTCTTGATAGGTCGTTACAAGGTAGTCACTTTTACATTTAACGTTCATCAGTGTCCCAGTCTGATGGATCATGTGATACACTATTATTAAACTTTTTTACAAAATGCAGGTTGAGATAAATATTCACCAATTTTTCAAAGGGTATTCAGAAGGTCGAATGCATGACAACTTGTGGCCTGAGATGCTCAAACTAAAAGATTGGCCTCCTGCTAATTTCTTTGAGGAGCGCCTGCCACGTCATAATGCGGAGTTCATTAGTGCCTTGCCATTTCAGGAGTACACAAATCCCAAGTGTGGATTTCTTAATGTTGCTGTAAAGTTGCCGCCGGAAACTCTGAAGCCAGACCTGGGGCCAAAGACATACATTGCTTATGGAACTGCTGAAGAGCTAGGCCGCGGAGACTCTGTAACCAAGCTTCATTGTGACATGTCTGACGCAGTAAGCTTAGTTTCTTATGGTTTATGACAGCTTACATGCATCATGCATTAAATGCCTTTCACTTGTAGAGAACACGCTTCAAGTTGGGATGAAATGAAGAAACTTTCTTGCCCATTTCTTTATTTGTTTGCAGTTGGGTATTTTGGTTGATGCCCTGCTAGGTGGCCTTTCATATAGATCTCTTAAGATGAATGGACCTAGTGAGGTCTTAATCTGCTGATCCATCTTGTTCTTCTTTCGTGTCTTCTCTTCTATTTAACTCTCTCTCTCTCTCGTGGTGGCGGTGGGGGTGAGTGGGTGGGGGATTATGAAACACCCAATCCCCTTGTATGTGTGTGTGTGGCATTTGTATGGTCGAGGTAGGAAGGACTGGTTCAAGTGTTCCTTTCTCATGGGGCAAGTATTCTTGGTCACATTATGGACTTGGCATTGACATGTATGTTGGTGTAGGAAGGACAGGTTCTAGCATTTTATTTTGTTGGATCGTCGGCAGTCCCGATTCCCTTGCATGTGTAAGATAAAGGTGGGAACGAAAGGTTCTGGCATTTTTTTCTCATGGGGCTGCAAGTATTCTTGGTCACACTATGGACTTGGCATCAGCATGTATGCTGTTTAGGACATAAATAAACGGTCTGTTGTGGGGTTTTTTTTGCAGACTTTGGCAGGTACAATGTATTGTAGTGTAGAAACTATATATTTATCGTACTTGAAATAATGATACAACAATTAAAGAAATCATGAAAGTGGAGTATCTAAAATAAGAAAAATAATGGGTTAGATGATGTTTTGGCATTAAATTTGCATTTGTTTATATTTTGACCTTCTCTATTTAATTTTTAGCTCACTGTCCAATAAATGGAATTGCTTTATTTTTTAGTTGCCTTTTGGGGTTATCTTTCCTTCTGTTAATTTTTTATTCTATAGAATGTGGTGAACTTGAGTCAACTAGGTTGGTAGAATTGGGTACCTCGATTTTATGCATTGGTCCACCAAGTTAACAATCTCGGCTATTTAGTTACTGGGCCATCTCTTTGATGGGTTATTGCCTAATCACACCAAAAGTCAGTACTGTACCCTTTTCTTTTCATTTCTTTTTTTTTTTCCTTCCCTTTTAGGGTGGGGTGTTTTATTTATTTATTTATTTTTGGTGTGTTTTTGCTGGGCTGGCTGATATTTCAATTTTTAATAGTTTACATCATTTGGGGCATCTATAGGCTGAAAACCCAATAAAAATTGACGCTACATGCTATACTCTATACTGTAAAAATCATGATACACTTAGATATGCATCGATTCCTTGAATTGTATTTGGTCATAAATAATCTTGAAACATGACGTTTAAAGCAATTGAACCACCTCTACAACCATATATTCAGAAAAGAATCACATTTCTATTCTCCACCTCTACTATGTTCTATGCTTAGATAAGACAAAGATATGGCGTTTAGTGCAATAATGGTACCTTTTGAACCTTGTTTACTTCTCATTTTTGTGTTAAACAATTAATTTAATTAGTTGTACTGATTCTTTGATGTGTCAATTTTGCCCCCCTTTTGTATGGTGGGTAAGTTGAATAACTGGAAACCATATCTATATATGAAAACCATGAATGGATTCTGTAGTGTTTTATTTTACTATGGTTTATATTAAAGGTTTACATTATTATCATTGAGATAAAAAGATGTAGCCAGAAAAAAATGTTCTCAATTTAATAATATTGCCAATTTGCTTCTCAGGTGAATGTTTTGACACATACTGCAGAAGTGTTTCTTTCCCCAGAGCAGCTCACTAAGATAGAAAAGCTGAAAAAGGGGCACAGATCCCAGGACCAAAGAGAACTTTTTGGTACTGTTCAGGAGTCCAACAAGGTTGAGGAAAAGCACCTGTCCCCATTCACAGGGAAAGGGATCAAAGAAGCAGTTACTCAGGAGAAGTCGCCCCAATGTGAAGCTTTCACATTAGAAAATAGTGGGTCTGGTGCCAGTCTTGCAAGTTATAGACAGCCCAAAGAGTACATTGATGAACAGAATGGTGCCACTGCCTCTGATATTGAACTCCTAGCAAATGAGTCGAACGTTTCCTCTCAGGACCTGAAGGGTGCAGACAATGTTGTGAAAGATGCTGGGCCCTCCACCAAAATTGTAACTAATGAATTTGATGATTTAAATGACCGAAAAGAGAGAGAACATGAGTTCTCTAGCCTGGATGGCCAGATGTTTGACCAGGGAGAAGAAGTGGGAGAGAAAAGCCTGAGCGTATTGCAAGTGGTTGGTGGCGTCTCTCATATGGCTACTTCAATTGATGAACTCCACAGTAGTGTTCCAGATGTGAACGGAGAAGACTCGGGTGGATTTGATGTTTGTACTAAAGTAATGTGCACGTTGGAGTTCAGGAGGATGGCAATTCTTGTGTTGTGGCTATCAAAGCGGAAATGGATAAACTTCCTGGAATTGAAGAAGAGGACGGGGTTGGATCTCATGATAACCCTAAAGTTGATCCTAGACATAATGGTAACATTGTAGATGATGGAGTTAATGAGGAAGGCAGTTGTTATGCTGTGAATATCAAAGCTGACAAACTTTCTGGAGTTGAAGAAAAAGATATAAGATCTAATGGTGACATGCTAGATGTTAGAATTCTGGTTCAAGGCAGTACTCATGTTGTGGACATCAAAGCTGGAGCAGATGGACATGTTGGAAAAGGAATGGAAGAAGTCATTGATGGATTTAGTGTTGGGCCTAAAAGTACGATGTTTGATATTGGAGTTCAGCAGGGAGGCTGTTCTCATATTGTGGATGTCAAAGCGGAAGTAGATGAAGAACTCTCTGGAACTGAAGACAAGGAAAAACTGGACATGACTGGAGATTATCCTCATGGTGTGGATAACAGGGCCGAAATTGATGAAGAACATGATGGAATTGAAGAAAGGGAAAAGGACACAGGTGGATTTGATGTCAGGCCAAAAGGTTGCATGCCAGATGTTGGATTTCAGCTGGAGAACAGTTCTCATATTGCAGATATTAAAGCTGAAAACGATGAACTTGCTAGACTTGAAGAGAAGGACAATGACATGGGTGGATTTGATATTAAACTTAATGGTAGCATGCTTGTTGTTGGAGTGCAGGAGGAGAACAGCCCACATGTCTTGAATAACAAAACTGACATAGATGAAGAACTTGCTGGACATGAAAAAGAGGTTAACATGCTAGATATCGTGGTTTGTGAACAAGACCCTGGTGGATTTGATGATAGATCTGACCATACGATAATAGATGTTTGTCTTCAGGAGGAAGGCAGTTCTCATGGTGTGGATATCAAAGTTGAAATGGATGAAGAACACGACGGAATTGAAGAAAAGGAAAAAGACAAAGGTGGAATTGATGTTAGACCTGTTGCGGATATTAAAGTTGAAATGAATGAACTTGCTGGAATTGATGAAAAGGACAAAGACATGGGTGGATTTGATGTTAGGCCTAATGGTAACATGCTTGATGTTGGAGTTCAGGAGGAAAGCGACTCACATGTCATTGATGCCAAAGCTGACTTAGATGAAGGGCTTGCAGGAAATGAAAATGATTTTAAAGAAAACACTTGTTTATCTGGTGGAAATACTGAGTTCAGCGGAGCATTCAATGATACCTTGTTAAATTTGGGGGAGAATTCCGGTCTCTTTCATTCCAAAACTAAACCCGAAGAAGTTTCTAATGTTTTAACTGATGACCTAGGTGCAGAAAATGATTTTTCTGGGTTGCTGCCAGAAGAGAAAGTGGAAGACCCAGGTGTAGCTGAGGAAAATATAAAGCATGTAGAAAATAAACGAGGCGGTGGAGGTCGAAAGAGGAAAAGGAAGAGGGGGAGACCCTCTACAGGTGTGGGAAGCAAGTCATCGAAACCTTCAACCAAAATTACTTGGAGAGACCCTCAGAATGAGAGGGGAGATGGAAACCATGAAGAAAACACCAAGAATGGGAAGCATGAAGAAGGTGATGCCAGCTTGCTTGATAGTGGGGATTTAATAGATGCGTCGCTTATAGTTGACCAGACAAAAGGAGTAGAGGGTTTTTCAGGTTCCCCACCAAATGTGGGAACTGACTATAATGCCATGACAGAAGCTGGTGACCATTTAAATACACCAAAAGCTTCTAAAATTAATGAGGTGAGTGAGAAGATGGCTGGAAATAAAAGAGAAAGAGGGGCAGGCCTTCAGCGTCTGCCAAGTTGGAGAGACCCAAGCCAGCAAAGGGTGGTGCTCTTTGGGATATTTTCCGCAGACAGGATGTTTCTAAGCTTCAGGAATATCTTAAAAAGCACCGTCGGGAATTCAGACATATCCACTGTTCTCCAGTGGAGCAGGTAAAAACATATCCAATTCAAAGCTGCGTGTAGGTCTATGAAAAATATCTTCTTAGTATCCTATATTTTAGTCACTGCAGCCTTTTTGAATCTCTAGTCTGATTATTATTGATGGTAATGACCCTTAAGAAATGGCTATATAGGTTTCCTAGCTCAAAAGTTGATTTCAAATGGTGATCTTAATGTTCAGTAACATATGGTTGTATGTTTACAATCATGTTGTCAAGCTGGTTTTGAAATAGGTGATCTCTGATGTGGGAATTGTGGGACCCATTGTCTCTGGCAGCCAATTTAATCCATTTTAGCCAAACATTCTTATCGTCCAGTTATGGACTGTGAACACTGTTAACAATACTGAGTTATATGATCTTGTACATTATACATGCATTCTTATTATTGGACTGCTGTTAATGGTAGTATTCCCTAAATACAAAATTGCGAAAATTCGCCCTTTGTGACAATTATTTCTTTTGATTAATTTTTTATGTATCTGAAAATCAAAATGTCATCATTTATTATCCAAAATCTTTGTAAAAATAAAGGAATCTCTGTAACTTTAATTTGGTTTGTTGTGTTAAGGAAACAATACACTTTCTTACATTTCTTCCACTTCCCTCATTAATACTATATATTTCTCTGTTGTTTTCAAAGGAAAATTTACTTGAAATTTACCAAAATTATCAGATATGTTGTTATATTTTTATATATTGAATATATTACCACTAACAATTTGAATTTTTGGCTAAAATATGGTACAAAGTGGTCATATAGATATTTAAATTACTTATAAAAATGGATATTTAATTTTGCCACTTACCCTTTCAATAAAATATTTTATACTTGTATTGAAAATGCCCCTTATTCCAAAAAATGACTTAGTAGCGTACCTGAGTAATCATGTATTGGGCATGCCTCTTTCCCTAGTAATAATAATGTCGACATTGATCACCATGCTATTATCCTAAAATTAACAAGAAGATGAAGGGTAATTCTTTTCCCAATTAAGAAAAAGAAAAATCTGGTTTTGGTAACCCATTTCTTTAATACTTAAAAAATGTTCCTAATCATCATCATCATCTTATGTTGTTTTGATTATTAAAGTTATCTATGCTGTTATATCATTAGTTACACGCTTTCTTTATGATACAGGTTGTTCACCCCATTCATGACCAGACTTTCTACTTGACTTCAGAGCATAAAAAGAAGCTTAAGGAGGAATTTGGTTAGTTTGTGAATCATGGGACGCTATTTGGCCTTGATGCAAGTTTCTTTACATCATTACTTATATATTTTGCAGGAATTGAACCATGGACGTTTGTGCAAAAACTTGGAGAGGCGGTCTTTATTCCAGCTGGATGTCCTCACCAAGTTAGAAATCTAAAGGTATGTAGATCCCTGAAAACGGTGTTCCGTTTTGTCCCACTTATATAATGACTTGACCATGCATGTTGAGATCAAATTATTTGGGTCATCAGCAGTGCCTCTCGACACTGATTAAAAAGATCAGTGCCAGAGCATGCATTATTCACTTAGAAAGTGATATGTATAATATGAAGATGAACAATTCATTTAATAGATGTTTGAGGAGTGTAAAGAGTTTGAGAAGACTGAAATAAAAGGTAGAAACTATGGTTTTATGTCTCCATGAGTACTCTCCTGGCGAGAACAACTTATTTATTTGGGCGTTTTGGACAGGTTCGGTCACAAAGGACCATGTAATCATCACTTATTCAATGAATGAATGCCATAACTATTGTCCTTACCTAAAAAACCTTATTTAAGAAGAAGATGAAACATTGATTGGGTTGGGTCTAGTTGCTGAATATGGGTCTTGTGTGTTTGAGAAGGCAAGACAAGGGGCTTTAGCTAGTTCTCGAAAAGTAGCAAAAATACACATGCCCCCCCCCCCCCCACCCACCCACCCACACACACACACACGCCAATAAAAAATAAAAAAAAATAAATCAAGAAAAGAGGCAGAAAAAGAGAAAATGTGGTTAAGGATTAAGAAGATAATGTGATGACTTAAGAGGTTGAGTTGAATTACCAGGGACGCTATACTTATCAAAAAAAAAAAAAAAAAAAATACTAGGAAGCTTGATAAATACAAGAAGAGGTTGATAGAGACAAGAAGAAGCATCACGTGGTCCGTTGGAAAAGGGTTTGTTCTTCAAAGTCCAAAGGGGCCCTAGGGTGCGAAGGTTGAGGATTATAAACCAGGCTCTCTTGGGGAAATGGTTATGGAGGTCTGGCGTGGAATGCGATAATTTGTGGTGGAAGGTGGTCGTTGCCAAGTTTGGGGAAAGTAAATATAGGTGAGAGTGTGGATTGAGAAAGGGTTCTTTTGGGTGTGGGGTGTGGAGAGGGATTCTAAAGGTGGCAGAAGTCTTTTGGCGAAGGACAAGGTTCATGGTGGGGGATCGAAGGAGGGTGAGCTTTTGGGAGGATTCTTGGTATGGGGAGAGTGCTTTAAAGGATCGTTTCCCATGTCTTACGAGCTCTTTGAGGAAAAAAAATAATCTATATCTAGTATGTTGGCGGTCACAAACGGGGTAGGTGGTTGGGACTTTGGGTTCAGATGAAGGTTAATGATTGTTAGGTGGTAGAATTGGCATCCTTGACTGCCCAACAAGCAGGTGTTCCTATTGATGTTGGTACCAGTGATAGGAGGTTGTGGAGGGTGTAAAGATGGGACTTTTTTGGTTACGCCCTTCTATAGATCCTTCCAGGAGGAGTGTAGGTCTGATTTTACGGCAGATGCTATTTGGGGGCCCAATGACCTATCTAAAGTCTCTTTCTTCGTCTGGACAGCCGTTTGGGATAGTATTACGATGATGGACTACTTGATTCAGATGGACTTTTGTACCCTAACATTTGCGTTATGTGTAAGTTGGATGAAGAGTTAGCCATCTCTTGCTGCACTGGTCTTTGGTTTGGGAAATCTGGATGCACTTTTGGGACATTTTTGGGGTTGCAGGATGCATGCCATAGTCGATGAAAGGTGTCTTCGTTTCTTGGTTGAGGTTGGTGTACTCCTTTTTGGTGGGGAAACATATCCTTTAATCTATCACTCCTTTTGCAGTTTGCTGGGGTGTTTGGAAGGAAGGGAATCATTGAATTTTTTAGATGAAGGAGGCCACCTTGGAGAACATTGTTGTGTTGATTAAAAGTTTCATGATTTTTTGGTGTTACGTGTTTGAGGAGTTCAAAGGAAGTCTTGTTTGAGGACTTCATGGGGAGGTGGGTTCAGTGTTTTAAAAGGCTTAAGCCTCAAGGCGAGGCTTATTCACCTTGCCTCATGGCTTAAGCCTTTTCAAAATTATGTGAGGCTTAAGCCTCCATCTTGACTCTAAAAAAATCAAATTGAACCTCCAATTTTTTAATTTTTCTTTTCTTGCTTTGTTTTACTATACCATTCCTCATGTCATTTATTTATTAAAACTTCTTTAAGTTGGGGTGTTTTAATATGTTTTAGACAAACATATTAAGTTTTTTTTTTTTTTAATCTTAAAGCCTATTTTCTCCTTGCACAAAGATTTTTTTTTATTGTGCTTTCAATATTCATTCGAGTTTGGTTCTCTCACTTCTGATGAGTTTCTCATGAAGATTTACATCAAATAAAACCATCAATCAAAACTTCACCTTTTATTTAAGGTATGTGGTTATTATATACATTTTCTTTTTAAATTTTTGAAAAAAATAATTAAATCTCATATTTTTCTCTTGTTTTGTGTTTTGTCCTTCCTCTTATTGATGGTGGATGCTAGATAGAGGAAGTGGTAGACAAGTGGGTAGAGGTGGCGATGATAATTAGACCCCACTTGAAAGCATGGGTTGAAGTTGATGGATCAAATAACGGTTCGAGAAAGTCGTACATTTATGTAGGATGTTTGTATTGTTCTAATGTAGTAAAGATGAATTAAGACATTGAAAGACCAACTTGCTTGCAATAGAAAAATGTTGCTCCATACTCTTGAATCTGAAGATGTTAAAAATGAAAGCTTTTATAATTGAAGGGACAAGAATAATAAGAAGATTAGCTAAAATCATTTTGAAAGTTTGCAAAATAAATGAGCATATTATGGTGCTCCCATGAAAATGTTGCTTCATTATGATATATATTTTTTATTTCTTATGATTTTAAATATATTTTTAGTATTTTTTTATTTTTTTATATAAAATTGTCGAGGCTTATGCCTTATTGCGCCTCGAGGATTATGCCTTGCTTCAAGAACCCAAAATGCCTCAAGTACGCCTTAGGAACTTTAAAACATTGGGTGGTATTGGGTTTGTAGATTGTCTTAAAAAGTTTTGGGTGCTCTTTTTTATCTTATTTTGTTTTTTGGGTACTGTTTGTTGGTCATCTTGATCACTTTTTAATGATATAATTTTGCTTTTACTGATAAAAAAACAAAGTAGGGAAGTTTAAGAAAACATTGACATTACAGAAAAGCGGATCCTATTCGGAATCCACTTATGGTCTGTTTGATTACACATGGAATATGGGTGGGAATTTCATTTTCCTGTGTTATACATTGGTGGTGGGGCTGTCAATGGATCGGGTTTGGATCAGATCAAGGTCAATTTGGTACTGATCCAATAGGAATCGGATTGGATTTGGGACTGATCCAATAAGTATCGGATCAGATCCTTACCTGATCCGGTTTTTATCGGATCTCAATATTATAATCCAGATCCAATCCATTAACAATTGGATTGGGTCAAACCCAATTTTGTATACAAAATCTAAATCAACTTAATCTATCTCAACAAATATGTAATATAATTTATATACTTTGTGACATATTATTAGATCGGTGCAAACCTTCGCAAAGGCAAGTCCTTTTGTTACAGTGTGGAGAATGGAAGCTAAGAGAGAGAAAGACTATGCGACATAGCCTGCTTGCCTGATAGACCCAGAGGGAAATAGAGAGAGATTACAACAATCTTTAAATTAAACCTTAAAAACAAGAAGGGAAAAAAGAAGAAGGGGGAAAACAAATTTATGGAATCGTGGAGAGAGAGGAAAAAAAGCATAATCATTCAATTTGGAAACAACACTTGTGAGAGAGAAGACCTATTCGATGCATTTCAAATGCAAGTAGGAACCATAGGCCAAGACGGTAGATGGAGCAAGAGCACTAGGAAAAAGCGGGGAGGCAACCATACATCGGTGTAAATGAAACAATGTCATATACTATAAGCCCCTAGGGATCTCTACATGCAATTCGCTGACTTTGGGAAGAGCGGATGGAAAGAGGAGGCCTTTACTCTATCTGCTTCTTCCTCTTCCCAGGAATGAACGATTGGATAAACAGTAAATCCAAACGATTTTTATTTATCCCCTTTTAGACTTATTGATGAAGATAAGTAGTTTTGGTGCAATTTTCCTCCATCATTTTTCGATGGACTTTGAATTCAATTGAAAAGGGAATTCAGGCTATTTATCTATCTAGGGCTGTCAATGGATCTGGTTCGGATCAGATCCAGGACCTTATTGGATCAGGTTTTTATTGGAACTCCATATTAAAATCCAAACTCTATCCATTAACAATCGGATTGGGTCTAGATAGGGCCAAACCCAATTTATATACAAAATCTAAATAAGCTTCACATGCTTCAACACATATGTAATATAATTTATATACTTTCTAACATATTATCCAATTGGGACATGTTTGATTCAGATTTGATCCAATAAGATATCAGATCGAAACCTTATTGGAATCCAAAACATCGATCCAGACTTGAAGTTATTGGATCAAAACGGATTGGATTTCGGGTATGATCCGATCCAGGGACAGCCCTATATCTTACAATACCCTCTGTAATATGGAGTCCCACTTAAAGACTCAATCTTGAAAAAAAAGGCACCTTTGACCAAATAACCAAGGTAGCTTTAAAAATTAATAAAGTGTTGTACAAGTTTCCTCCTTCCCCACAAAGATATTCTATTTGTCCCTTCCAAACTCTCCAACTAATTGTAGGTGGTAATAAATTTAGACAAGATTGCCTGTAGTATTAAATCTTCACTGGCCGTTGTTGAAAATGGCCAACATGGAACGTGTAGCAACATGAAGAAATGAGATCAAACCTTTTTAGCCATATGAAAGTGAATTAGGTGGTTGTTTACACTTCTTTCTTTGCTCTTCACAAAAGTCTACAATGATTTTCCTACACAAGCTATGTGATTTTCGAGAGCTAGGATGTTGTCCAGAGCAACATACCACACAAGGAAAATAGATCTTGGGAAAGGATGGACTTTTGGATGATCTAGCAACATGAAATGGTTATTGACCTCATATTGGACCTTGCGCTTTTGGGATGTGGCACCTTGATATGTTCGGGCAAGAGCTAGGATCCAATGAAAAGGTTTTACTCTTGAAAGGATCTGTCAAGCCATGTTGTTTTTCTTTCTTGAATATATATATATATATTTAAATTTGTGGTTTAGAAGGTCTGATTGAATTCTGAACTATAAAGATGGAAAGCAATTATGATTTTCTTATAAGTTCATCTACCAAGTCTACTTCAAAAGTATGCGTAATGGGGTGTTTTATGTTGAATTGTTTTGTCAATTTCTTTCTAGTTTTCGCCACTTTCTTCTCCTAGCATATTCACTTGGGGGTCAAAGTTTCTGTCAAATGTCATTGTTCATGTGGTCTGCGACATTGGATGAGACCTCAATTGCAAATCATCTAGTTTCTAGAGGTTTCATCATTGTCAATCGTTGCTTTTTTATGTCAAGCAATTGCTAAGTATGTGGATCTTATCCTTATTCATTGTTGTCTTGCACAGTCCATTTGGTTCAATTTTTTTCTATCTCATAGGTATTGAGTAGTTGGATCCTAATCGGTAAAAATTCTTTTCCAATCTTTGGACACCTATTCCATCCATATTTTGGGAGATGATTTTGTCAGGTATTGTTCCATTTGTAATTTTCTAGGGCATTTGATAGGAGAGGGACATGAGTGTTCGATGACAAAGAGCTTGAGTAAGGGATGTAATTGATAAGTATTCTGTATTTGTTGTTTTTTCGTGTGTAAGACATGTCAAAATTTTAGGGCGGCTTTCCTTGAAAACTCCATTTTTAGGTGTTTATGATTGCAGGTAGTTGTTTTGATCTCAGGGGTGGGGTTTGCTCTTATTTGCTCAACATATTAGTCTATAAGGGATGGTATTGGTTGAGAAGAAGAGAAGGAGTGAGTTATGTAGTAATAGCTTTCCTTAAGATGATTTAGACCCAATTCATCTTGATGCCAGTCTTTCGTTTTGATAATGCCAAAAAGTATATGAGTAATAGTGTACAAAATTATTTGACGAATAATGGCATTGAACATCAAGCTTCAAGTTCTTACACACCTCAACAAAACGACGTTGTTGAGCTAAAGAACATACACCTCTTGGAAGTTACTCATTCTCTTTTGATTGGTATGAATGTACCTAGACTTTATTAGGGTGAAGTTGTCCTTTGTACTAACTACCTCATCAACATAATGCCTACACCTGTTTTGAATGGATTATACCGTCATAAAATTGTGTTTTTTTGATAACTCTTCTTTTTATCCTCTCTAACAAAAACCTTTGGATCTGTGTGTTTTGTGTGAACACTTGGGCCATCACAGAGCAAATTGGGAAATCAATTAGTGAGATGTATTTTCTTGGGATACTCGATTGTTCAAAAGGATTATAAATGTTATTGTCCTAACACCAAGAAGAGATTTAGTTCCAATGATGTTAACATTCTTTGAAAATGTTCCATATTTCACTTCCACTACATCAGATGTTCGCAATAATCTCTTACCTCTTCCTATCGTAAGTGTTCCTCTTGATGATACTATTCCTTCTCTTGTGAGTCTTCCAGTTGCTAAATCTTTGCAGGTATACATTTGGAGATCAAATAAGGAACAATCTATCAGGAGGAATGATCACACACCAATTGAATCCTAAGGTAATCATTCTTTAACTGAATCTCATGGTAAATCTTCTTTAATTGTTCCTAATTCCTTAGACACTCCTATTTCCATTCGAAAGGAAGAAAATGAAATTTGTACATCCGATTTGCAATTCTTTCTCCTTATTATGCATTTATTTCCTTTCTTGCATATGTCACTATTTCGTCTTTTGTGACTCAAGCCTTGTCTGACTCTAGTTGGAGAGAAGCTATATTTACTGAGTTGGGAGCTGGTGCAATTACCCAAGGGTAAACATGTTGTGGGTGTTCACAATTAAACACAAGTTTGATGGTTTCATTGACAGGTTTAAGGTCCGCCTGGATGGAAAGGGATAGTCTCATTAGGAAGGCATTGATTATCATGAGACACGTGTTCCACTTGTAAAGTTAAATTCTTTTTGTATTCTTCTCTCTAGTGCAGTTGTGAAGTCATGACTTTTGTATCAAATGGATGTTAAAAACGTCTTTCTTCATGAGGAATTGGAGGAGGAAATCTATGTCTCTCCCACTAGGTGTCTATCCTAAAGGGGATAGACATAAAGTTTGCAGTTGCGAGAGGAAATATATAGTATGAAATAGTTTGCTAGGGCTTGGTTTGAGAAGTTTGGCACTGCTATTTCTCATACTCAATTCTGTGTGTCCTCAATTGCAATTTTGGTTGTCTATGTCGTTGACATTGTTTTGATAGGGAATGATCCACATGAAGTGTCAGATAAGGTATTTGCAGAAGACATTAGAAATGAAAGATATTGGTCTTAGATATTTTTGGGGATAGAAGTTGCCTGAACCAAAACGAGGATCCATATATCTCAGAGGAAGTATGTAATTTATTTCTTTACTAAAACAAAAATACTTGGGTGTAAACCAATTACCTCACTTATTGAACACAATAAACAATTGTCTAGAAAATAATCTAAAGTGTTAGGCGACCCAAGTATGTACCAACATCTTGTGAGTTACCTTATGTATCTTTTCATAACAAGACCTGATATATATCATTTCCAGTGAGTGTGTAGTCAATTCATGCACGGGCCTTGTCAGCACCATTTAGATTTTGTTTATAGAATACTACGGTATTTGAAAAATTCTCTTGGTAGAGGGCTACTTTATTTTGACTATGGGCACTTGAATGTGTCTGTTTATTTTGATGTTGATTGGGTAAGATCTTTTGATGATAGAAAGTCTACTACAAGTTATTGCACTTTCTTAGGAGGAAACTTGATTACTTGGAAATGTAAGAAGCAAAATGTGGTAGCTCAATCTTTTATAGAAGCCAAATATAGAGCTATGTCACATAATACTTCTGAAGTTCTATGAACTCTCTCTCCTTAAAGAGATGGGCATTCAGATTGACACCCCTATTCCTGTACATTGTGATAATTAGACAACAATTCACATTGCTAACAATCCTGTTTTCCATTAGCGTAATAAGTGCATTTTGACCGATTGGCACTTTATCTATGAGAAGGTTCAACACAAGATCATAAGTCTGACGTTTGTTCCTACAGGATGTTAGCTAGCTGATATTTTTACTGAAGTGACATAGTGGAAGCATATGAATTAATAAATTCGAAAGGAATTGGAAGATTGTGCTTAATGGAACACTCAAAACTAGTTTGAATAAATAGATTCAAGCTTGGAAAAAGAGGGAAACTGGGAAATAAATTGAAACAAGAGAATTAGCTAAATTCAAAATTTATGGAATGAATTGTTATCTTAAAATTCGTATATGAAGCTCCTTATAACTCAAATTCCTAACCTATCTATAATATAATAGCAACTTTCTAAATCTATTATAACTCAAATTGGATACTTGTAAGCACTTCTAATTATATTCTTAAGAATAAGAACGAAGTCTGACAAAAAAATAGGAACTTGAAAACAAAGTAGAAACTAATAAGGAATTGTACTCACTTATAAAAAAAAAAGAAAAAGGTATTGTACTTCTACAATAACTATGGAATAAAAATCCTATCAGAATTAGAAAATATAAATCTTACTTAACTAGAAAATAGAAACAAATCCTACTAGGATTAGGAAACTACTTAAGATTCACAGTTTGTTCTTCCTACAATTCCTTGCTTCCTTTGTTTGTTAACTCTTTCTCGGAATTTACCATTTGGTCTGCTCTTGTCCTTTCCAAGGTTTCTTTATTTGTTTGGTTAGCTTCCTTAAGGAGGATTCTAACTTTGGATAATTTGATAATTCATGGTTCGATTACTCCAAACTTTTGTCCCCTTTGCATGAGGGATTGGGAGCCTATGAATCACACCTTAATCCTTTGTTATTTTACTAGAGGTATTTGGACAGTCTTTCTCTCCTCGTTTCAAATGGATTGTGTTCTACCTCGAACCTTCTTTTCATTATTGGAAGGGTAGACCTTAAATGTCTTCTCTTAGAAAAAGATACCTTTTGGCTATTCTTCCATTGGCAATTGCTTGGCTATTCGGAGAGAGAGAAACAACATGGTGCTCCGGGGAAAGTAAAGTATGTCTCAAGCTGTGTATCTGGAAATTTTGGGGCTGCTATACTTGCGGTCGAAGTTGAGCAAGGATTTTTTGGGTGTTTCTTTTGTTGACTTCGTGTTCAAATCGGATTTTTTATGTGATTCTATTATTGCTTGTTTTGGCCTTTTTTTTTCTTTATCTTTTCCTTGTTTGGGGGCTACCTCAGCCTCCTCTTGTATCTTCTCTCTTTTCTAAGATTTTATACTTATATAAAAAAAAAACCCTGTAGATGTCCTACATCACAAAGCTACTTCATCTGAATGGCTTCGAGAAGTATTAGTCAAGCTGGGCATGATTAACATCTATGCACAACTTGAGGAGTGTTAAAGTGGTTGAATGTGGGGAAAAATAGTTGGACTCAATTTTTTCTTTTAATTATTTGTATATGGGTAGTTTGGTCTTTTTCTATTTACATGAAAAAAGACCTAATATTCATAAAGCGGCTGCTGCATTGACTTCTCTTGGGAAAAAATACCTAGATTGGTCATGTTTCCCCTTTTTCTCTTTTCTCTCTTCTTTCTTCTTTATCTTCTCTTTCATAGTTTATTTCTCTGATTTGTGTTACTAATTGATCCTATTCAGACAACACTGAGATCATATTTGATCTCAGTGACGAGTTCTGAAAATAAACAAAAATAATTGGAGAAAATAATTTAGAACACTAGCCAACTCACATATACTTGTTACAAGAGTCAATATCCCCTAAACCTTCCACTTACCTTCTCAAACATTGGATCCCAAATTGCTTTGATCCTTTAAGGCAGTTTGAACGACAATCCTAAGTAAGATGATGAGAGATAATCCGCCTGACAAATTAAAACTACTGCTAATATACCAATTCTCCTGACCTACCCCATTACAAACACCTTGCTCTTTCTAACAGTTAATCGCCAATCTCGATATTGCTTCAAAACAACTCCAAATCCCACAATAACTCCCATTACCTGTCAAATTCCTCCACTAAAATCAATGTATCATATACAAATTGCAAGTGAGAAACCTTTGGCCTACTATGACCCAATGATAACCCACCTAAGTCCCTATTTTCTTCTGCTTTCCAATCATTCTCCCAAGAGCTTCCGACATTGCAAGGAACAAAAAGGGTGACAATTGATCATCTTGTCTCAAGCCTCTAGAACTCTTGAAGAACCCATATGGAGACTCATTAGCTAGGATGGAGAAGGTTAGGGATGAGACACATTATCACCCACCGTATCTACCTCACCCCATAACCCATGTGACTGAACATGGAATTAAGGAATTTCTAACTACCGTGTTGATATATCTGTAGAAATTCTTATAAGGGTTTCTTGGTTATTTACAATCTTCCAAGGGTTCTTTTGTTATTAGTAACATTCTTATGATGTTAATATTTATACGAGTGAGAGAGAATAAAACAACTCTCTCTTCATCTCTTTTCTTCTTCTCCACAAAAACCCTAACCCTAAAACTCTCAAATCTATTTGGTATCAGAGCTTAAGATAAAAAAAGACCTTAAAGACAAATTTAAAGAGAAAGGAGAGATAAGAAGACTCTCTTACTTGCTGCGTCATCTAACGTCAGTAGTCGGCGTGTTGACGTCATCTGACGTTGTTTTTGTCAGATATTTTGATATTTTTTGATTGTTTCTAAGAGGATGATTTTAGAGAATTTTTGAAACAAGTTTCATGCGATTTGGAGTTGTTTTGAGCAAGTTATAATGTTTTTAGTGAAAAATCAACAAAAATGACGAAAATTTAGGATCTGTCATTTTCTCTCCGTTTGTTCATTTTGATTACTTGTTTCTGAGTTTGGACTTGAGTAGTTTGGTCGTTTTTTATGAGGAATCTAATGGTGGTGGCCGTTGATCGATTGGTCAGATATTGAAGTTTCGATGATCCTTTCTTTGGACCCGTTTTCTGAATTTTTTGTTGAAAATGGTGTTTTTTATGCAAAGCTGATCTTGTGTGCTATTTTCTGATTTGGATTGACTTGTTCTCCATATTCTAATGCTTGCCATGTGTTGTTAAAGAGGATAATAAGTGTGTTTTTCTATCGGGTAAAGTGTACATCAATTTCGGGTATCTAGTAGAGTGTATTTTGTGCTCACAAGGTGTTTGTTGTTTTTTTTCGAAAGACTTTTTTACAATGTCTAAAGTTAGTCAGTCTTCGAATGTGCCTTTGAATGGTGAAGGGAGTATGAGTAATCCTCAAAGTATTACTCCTAATCTTCAAATCATTACAGTGAAGCTAGATGGTCATAATTTCCTTGCTTGGTCTAAATCAGCCATACTATACATTAAAGGAAAAGACAAAATGGGATATTTGACTGTTAGTTTACCAATTCCTGATTCTGAAGATCCAACCTTTGACAGATGGGATGTAGAGAATGCTATTGTTATGTCTTGGCTTCTCCCTTCTATGCAACTCAACATTAGCAATAATTACTTATTTTTGCATATTGCCAATGAGATATGGGATGTAGTTACAGAGACATATTCAGAAGTAGGCAACACATCATGTGTATGAGTTGCGCCATAGTATTT
Organism: Akebia trifoliata; assembly: GCF_017979445.1. NCBI lineage: Eukaryota > Viridiplantae > Streptophyta > Magnoliopsida > Ranunculales > Lardizabalaceae > Akebia > Akebia trifoliata. Next base: position 21,454,472 of record NC_141379.1, read on the forward strand.
GACAGGTGAGGCAAGGTGATAAGCCCTTGTCTACATATTACTCCACTCTCTGACATCTATGGGAAGAGTTGGATCATTGTCAGACATTTTGAGCCCATTGTTCTATCAATGCTATTGCGTATAAGAAGTTGGTTGAAGAAAATCGTGTATTTGAGTTATTTGCCGGTTTATACTCCGAGTACGAACAAGTCAGGGTTCAAATTCTAGGAAAAGAGCCTTTTCCATCATTAACTACAATATATTCCTACTTGCATCGTGAGGAGTGTCGTCGTAATGCTATGCTCCAACCTACCATTCATGAGAGAGCAATCTTAGCCTTGATGTCCCAAAGAGGAGGTCGCAATGGTAGTCGTGCTCGAGGCGGTGTCGTTCAGGGACAACTGTTGATGATAAAGATAAGTTGAAATGTGACAATTGTGGTCGTACTCGTTATACTAGGGATACTTTTTGAGATCTTCATGGCCGTCCATCACATAGAGGTTCATTCGCCGTTGGTCGAGGAGGTAGTCGTTACACTAGTGGAAGGGATTCAAACACTCTTTCTATTACTTCCATGGAGACATTAGGGCCTACTCCAACTCTAACACCGACATCAGATAGTACTAACCTCTCTCGAGGTGAGATTGAGGCTTTTCGACATTTTATGGCTCAATTGGAGCCTCCTAGTACTGCTTCTACAACAGCGGTCGCTTACTCAAGTACTTCGATCTTGGCCTTCAGTGCATCTGGTTCCACTCCTAACAGCTTTTGGGTTATTGATTCAAGGGCATGGAATCATATCACTAGTATGTCTTTTTTTTTTTCATTTTATCATATCTGTTATGGTAGGGTCAAAGTAAAAGTTCCCAATGGTTCTTATTCTTCTATAGCTAGCAAGGGTAGTGTTATTGCTCATCCATCTATAACCTTATCATCTGTTCTTCATATCCTTAATTTTGCTTTAAACCTCCTTTCTGTGAGTCATATCACGAAATCATTAAATTGTAGTCATTTTTTTTGCTTCTCATTGTGTTTTCCAGGACTTGGATACGAGGAGGATGATTGGTACGGGGCATGAGGAAGGAGGACTTTTTTTTGGATCTCCTATCACGGGTTGCTACCTCAGTCCAGAAGCTTCCATCTACTGTTTGGAATGATCATCGTTTTGAGAAGTTATTATAGTGGCATATGCGCCTTGGCCATCCTTCTTTTTTGTTGTTTAAACGCTTGTTTCCTCAGTTATTTTGTTCTATTTTTGTGTCAGATCTTCAGTATGAGATGTGTGAATTTGCTAAACATTGTCGAACCTCTTTTCCTGCCAGTGATACAAAAGCAGTTCACCTTTTTCCCTTGTTTATTTTGATGTGTGGGGACCTTCCCCAGTTACCTCATTACGTGGTTTTCATTATTTCGTTACGTTTGTGGACGATTTTTCTCATGTTACTTGGGTTTACTTACTCAAAGCTAAAAGTGATGTGTATTATGTGTTTCAACTCTTTCACAAATTGATTGAAACACAATTTTGTGTAAAAATTAATGTCCTTAGATCTGATAATGGTAGAGAATACATGTTTGATGGTCTTGCTTCATTTTTTAGTGAGCATGGTATCATTCATCAAACCACTTGTGTAAATACCCCTCAACTAAATGACGTGGTTATTTAATCAAAAGGGTTATAAATGTTATCATCCCCTTTCTCGTAAATATTTTGTATCTATGGATGTAACATTTTTTGAGTCTACCTCATTTTATTCCTCTTGGAACACATCTCTTCAGGGGGAGACAAATGAAAGTGGAGATATATTTTTTCCCCAAGAGTTTTTGTCTTGTCCTCTTCCTCTTCCCTCTGACAATGTTGATAGTGGTCATAACAGTGGTAATGATGGCCAGGAGAAAGAATTATATGTCGACAATAATAATGGCCAGGGGGAGATTCCTATTATACAAGAAGAGAAAGAATTATTTATGTATTCGCGATGTGACAAAGGCACTAAAGAGAGTCCTCATAAGCCCAACCAAGAATCCTCCCAAAATCCATCCGTCATAGGTAATATCCCTACTCCTAAAGTTGATAATTCTAAACTCCCACCTTTGAGTCCATTCTCACCTTCAGCTTCCTCACATTAGCCCTTGTCGCCATCTTCAACCCTCTTGGGCTCGTGATGCATAATTAAGATGCCTTGAGATGTAATGCTCATGTGCGACGAAAACTAATAACATTCAAGTTGAACACAATTGTGACGCACTTGGTCCAACAAGAATACCAAGCAGATTTTGATCCTAATCGACACCACCTTCGAAATGCAACATTACCTTTGGTATCAAGAAGTTCGTGTTCCCTGAAAGGTCATAACATGTGTCAAATTTTGAAATCGGTTGAGCAAATGGGTACAGAAAATAAAAAAGAAAAAGAAATGGTGAGTATTTTGTTTTTATTTTTTTGATGAAGAGGTATCCAGGACTCTTAGAGCACACAACTAATTCTTGGGGCATATGGAGTCCCCTTCCCCATACGCACCAGGTGATTTCTGGTATAAAATCTATGAGAGTTAGGGAGTTTAACCATGTAACTGTGTGATTCTCAAAGGATAATGGAAACAACATGAGCTTAACACTCTCCTCATTTAAATTCTAATTTCTAAAGATTTGACATATGGTCAAGAATGATTAAGGTGGGTGTACGGTTGTTCATGCTCTAAATAGTGAAACAAAATTATAGATCAACTAATAAAGCATCATGAAGGACAAATCTGAAACAAAGCAAACTCAACAACTTGCAAAAACCATCAAAAGTAGGAAATATTTCTTACTCTACCTTGTTGTTTGGACAAATGACCTGGCAATGGTTCCATGCCGATAAACATTCATCTCCATGCTGACAAATACCTAGCTCCATGCTGATAAACCTCAGCTTCGAACTGACAAAACCTTCGGCTCTGTGCTGATGAACTTCTAGTTTAGTGCTGACAAACCCTACCTCTGCGCTAACAATCCTCCAGCTCCGTGCTCTGACAAAAAATCCTCCAGCTACAAAAAGTAATGATTCTTCTAAGTAGATGAATGTCATAAAAATATAGTTAAAATCTATAGATTAGAACTATGTTTGGGATCTCGTTGAGTGACTTCTAAAAATAGAAAGTCAACTATAAATGAATCTTCAAGACCAATCGCGACATAAAAGACAATGCCGAATGATTTAAAGTTTCTCATCTTATCTTTTCTCTAAATAGAGGTTTTCTAGTCAACTATGTAGATGTTGTGCGAGAAACATATTCATTATCTTGAGATAGCAGAGACCATTAGATGCTTGGGTCTGACGATCTTAAAAGGTTTAACATAAGTCCGTGGTGAGAAGAACTTCCTGATAGAAAAGTAGAAGAAAAATCATGAGTAACTTGAATGAAATGTGTTCAGGTTGCTTTGATTTTTTTCCTTTCTCACATTGGAAGTTATGTACTAGCAGAGGCTGCGATTGTGGGTTTGACTGATAGGTTTGTCTCCTGACAAATTGCTCTCCTTTTTTCATTTATAAGGTTCTTTGACAACTTTAGTTGAGTGTGCTTTTTTGCTTCGACCGGCGTAACTTTTCCTTTTCCTCCTGGTCTAGCCCTTGTCTGGGTCGGTAACCTGTTTTCTTCAGAACTCGCCCAACCATTAGATTTGCCCTTGATAGTTCCGCTTTCACCTTCTTTTTTTCCTTTTCAATGTGATTGACAGCAGCGAACGAGAAACGTGGCTTAGTAAGTTTGAGTTCGAGAAACGAGACTCCAACTTTTTTTGAATCATAGAATGAATTAATAGGATTGTTTAAGTTCCTATAAATCTAAGTCTGAGAAACATGGCTTAGTAAATTTGAGTCCGAGAAATAAGACTCCAACTTTTTTTGGAAGTGGACCACAGGGAAGAAGAAAAAACGAATATCAGGACAAACATTCTCAAGGAAAAGTGGGAGAGTTAGTATAGTTTCTGAGGGCTAACAAAGATGTCTTTGCATGGTTGTTTGAAAACATGCTCGAGAGAAACCTTCTCATCGCGAGTTGTCGATTGAAGAAATGCGTGTTTGGGGTGTCCTCGGGAAAGTTTCTCGGTCATATCGTTACCAAAAGAGGCATTGATGCCAACCCCAACCAAATTCGAGCCCTGATTGAGATGCCGAGCCCGAGAGACTAGAAGCAAATACAAACTTTGGCAGGAAGAATTACGACTTTGAATGGATCTATCTTTAGAGTCTCGGACAAGTGCTGTCGTTTTTTGATGTTTCAGAATGTTTTGGAATCGATTTTTCGTAAGGAATTCCATGGGATTATGGGTTTGTGTCATTTATGAAATTTTTTTGGAAATGATTGTCAACCCTTATGAGGGATATTTTCGTAATTTTGTCGAATTTGGTGAAAATTGGCAAAATGGTTTAATCTTCCCATTGCAATTATAAAAGGTGTTCGGTCATGTACTCGAAATCCTATCTTTAATTTTGTTTCATATGATGCTTTGTCTTCCTCCTATCACGCTATTGTTATTGCTTTGTCCTCAATATCTATTCTTCGTAATGTTGTTGATGCCCTATCTCAACCAAGTTGGAAAAAGGCAATGGAGGAGGAAGTGTAGGCCCTTGAGAATAATAATACTTGGGATATGGTTGTTTTTCCTAGAGGAAAGAAACCAGTGGGATGTAAATGAATCTTTATTGTGAAGCATCGCCTAGATGGATCAGTGGATAGGTATAAAGTCAGACTTGTCACCAAGGGTTACACTCAAACTTATGGCATTGACTACTGTGAAACATTTGCTCCGGTAGCAAAAATGAACTCTATTAGAGTCTTGTTATCCTTTGCAGCCAATCAAGATTGGCTATTGCTACAATTTGATGTGAAGAATGTTTTTTTGCATGGTGACTTGGAAGAAGAAGTGTATATGATACCTCTTCCTGGTTTTAAATGTCCAGCTATTGAAGGGAAAGTGTGTAGACTAAAAGACGTTATGTGGCTTGAAACAATTTCCTAGAGCATGGTTTGAAAAGTTTCACTGTGCTATGGTGGGGTATGGTTACAAGCAGAGTCAAGTTGACCACACATTATTTATTAAACATTCCAATGAAAAAATTACTGCTCTCACAGTCTATGTTGATGATATTGTAATGACTGGTAATAACCATGATGAAATGAAAAAATTAAAATACCAGTTAGCAAAGGAGTTTGAGATGAAGGACTTGGGTCAATTGAAATACTTTCTTGGGATTGAAGTTGCTAGATCAAAGAAGGGTATTTTCATCTTGCAGCGGAAGTATGTTATGGATCTCTTTCATGAGATAGGTATGATGGGTTGCAAGTCTTGTGATACTCCCATTGAGTCAAACCATAGGCTTTGTGAGTCCAATGATGAGCCCTGCATTGGTGTTGAGAGATATCAGAGACTTGTGAGCCAGCTTATCTACCTCACCTTAACCCGTCCAAATATTGCTTATGCAGTAAGTGTGGTAAGCCAGTTTATGCATGCACCAACTGCAACTTATTTAGATGCTGCTTATAGAATTCTAAGGTACTTAAAATCCACTCCTCTGGACAAGGTTTATTATATGTTTGTATTGTGACAATGAGACAACCATTAGTATTGCTTATAATCCAGTTCAACACGATATAACTAAACACATTGAGGTAGATAGGCACTTCATCAAAGAAAAGTTGCAGTCTGGACACATTTGTACTCCATTCATGCAAACTGAAGATCAGTTGGCTGACATCCTTACTAATGGGCTAGGTAGTTTACTTTTTTATAGCATTGTTAACAAGTTGACATGAAAAATATATATGCACCAACTTGAGGGGGAGTGTAGAAATTCTTATAAGGGTTTTTTGGTTATTTACAATCTTCCAAGGGTTCTTTTGTTATTAGTAATATTCTTATGATGTTAATATATATATATATATATATATGAGAGAGAGAGAGAATAAAACAACTCTCTCTTCATCTCCACAAAAATCCTAACCCTAAAACTCTCAAATCTACTATGTCTTCCAATATTGGTACATATACCAGAATCCATTTTAGAAAAATAAAAATATACTAGAGAAATGCATATATTTTGTCACCCAATGTTCTTTTCAACTTTGTTGTTCACATTTTTTATGTTGCCTTGTTTAACGCTTGTGAACATACTTATAATTAAGCTGTCTTATTTACATGTAAATGAATAAGGAAAAAACATTGTAATTTTGTTCTATATATTTGCTTAAGTCATGTTCTGAAGTTCAAGTTTATCTTTTGCAGTCGTGCATAAAGGTTGCAGTTGATTTTGTTTCACCTGAAAATGTTAATGAATGCATTCGTTTGACTGAGGAATTTCGTGTGCTTCCCCAGAATCATAGGGCAAAGGAAGACAAACTGGAGGTAACTTTTTTTTAACCATATGGTGTACTTAATGTTGATAATATATGTAATAGTGAATGTTTCTAGTCATATTTGTGGTTTGCAAGTGATATAATGAGGAATGGGCTGAGTCACGCTGAAGTATTTTGTTAGCACAAATGTTTGATACACGTGGTACATTTGACCTTGTAACTGATGAGTTACTTTAATGTAGGGTATAAGACACAAACCTGGAGTTTATGTTAAAAATCTGGTTTTAGGGTGAAATCCTATGAACTAAGAGTAAATGAAGAATCTCTATGTCAAGCAAAACAGACTAGAAATTTCAATATAGGTTTGAGATTAATGGAAATCAATCGCAAACACTAAAATTAAGAACCAATATCGGACTCTTATACTAAAAACAACAAAGAAAAGGAATAAAAGTCTCTTCTTTTATTAATCAATCTTTAAAAAACTTCACTGAATTTGTTTATTGGAGCTCCTTTTATTGATAACTCTTTCATAACAACTTAGAAACTTTCTAAAATAGAAAACATTTTATTATCCTTCTAATCCTATTAGAACTCAATTTAAACATCTAAAAGGATTTCTAATTATAGCCTAAAGAATAAAAACAAATTTAGAGAACATAAAACAAATTAGAAACTAACTAGGAAAATAAACTTTTCTAAAATTGAAATAGAAATAGCTATGACTACTTCAACAATTAAAAAAATAGAAACTCAATAAAAGAAAGAGTCCTAAGAGAAGGTGGACTAGATCTTGAGGACTGGTCAAAGCTTGGGTCGAGTTGACTCGGTCAATCTTGTTTGACTCAGTAAATGTTGTTGATTTCTTTCTTCGACGCTTAACTTGATCATAGGCATTGAGATAAGTATCGGCAAGCCTATCTTCATCATACTTAGAGATCTCCTGGTTTAATTATCTTCTTGACTTGATGATCCCAAGGACTTAGAAAATGTGTGTTTGTGTGTGATTGGGGATCCCCCCAGCGATTGAATGGCTCGGTTAGGATTGCAAATACTTCAGTTGCGTCCTATGTAATTAGTAGGGCACTGTTTATGAACTTACCATTGTAGACAATGGAATATCTTGAGTTATACTTAATGTATTCAATATTTTATTTTCAGCTATTGTTTATATGGTTTTAATTATGTCAGCTTATCTAAATACCTTTTTAATGTATGTACTATATACTTGCCTTGGACTAACATATCTAAAGAAATCTCTCAACATGTGGAATGGACTGTATGGATGTACTGTGTATAGGGTTTGAGAAGGTAAGTGTGACAATTTTTTGTCAGTGTTTCATGATGTTAAATATGTAGCAACACATAATTCTCAGATTATTTATGCAAGTATGACAAATTGACTTGATGGATTTCTTGTCTATGGGGGCTACAGAATTTGAGCAGAATTATTCCTTGGATGGTTCTAAGTTTTGAGTATGATCAATGCTGCTTTGATCTGATTGCTCAGATTGCCTATTTTGTGATAACTTGTTTTCAAATGTGCCATGTGAATTAGGTAAAGAAAATGACCCTCCATGCAATCAACCAAGCTGTGGAGGATATGGAGATGCTTACCAAGTGAGTAGTTTTAAACCAAAGAATACAGTAGTCATTCATAACTTTGTATGATACTTCGTCCCATGGACTGTTTTTTATTATTTTGTTGTTAACTGGTATAAATTTCATAAATATAAAAAATGCAAACAGAGATATTAACCATTGACAATGTCCCTTTGAGGGAATAAAAAATTTCCCTCAAATGTCCCTTCCTTTTATGGACATCTGCCTTAAACAGGATATTAACCATTGACAATGTTAGAGGGTTTGTGGTATTTCTTGCCAATTTTTGTTCCATGTGCAAGTCCCCTGGGGAATCAATTGATCTTCTTATTCATTGTCCTTTTGCTTTCTGTCCAAATTCCATTTCTCTAACTGTTTTTCGAAGTTCATTTTATGTTTGTACAAAAGTTGGCAATCTCGGACTTTCTTGGGGAGAGTATATTATGGTTCCTAACACTTTTTCTTATTTGTTGGAGCCTTTGGAAGGAGAGAAACTCCTGGATCTTTGAAGGAAAGATCAATCATTATCATCATTGAGTCACTATTTTTTTTAGTGTAAGAAATTTTGGGAATTCAGGGGTTATTTCTTCAGACTTTACTTAAATGGGACTATTTGTAGTCTAGATCCCAAACTGTAGGGTTCGGCTTCTCCTCAATAATATTAATAAACTAATAATAATAAATAGTATGTGGGGCTTTCGCACAAGCAGAAAAGCAGCCCTAGGGGCTATCACACACTTAGAGAAAACAAAAACTCTTAACACTCTCCCTCAAGTTGGAACATATATATCAAAGATGCCCACTTGGTACATAAAGAAGAAAAAGGTACGCGAAATAAGGGCTTAGTGAGAAGATCAGCCAACTGATCATTTGACTTCACATAGGGTGTGACAATCTGTTTATGTATGAGTAAATCCCGAACAAAGTGAAAATCCACTTCGATATACTTGGTGCGTTCATGAAAGACAGGATTGTTGGCAATAAAGATGGCAACTTGGTTGTCACAATACATCTGCATAGGTAATAGAGCATCAACACCCATATCACAAGGAAGATAATGAACCCATAACATTTTAGAAGCAGTGTGGGCCATTGTATGATATTCAACTTCAACATTAGAACGAGCCACAATGTTTTGTTTCTTAGTACGCCAAATAACAAGATTTCCGTCAATAAATGTGCAATAACTAGAGGTGGATCGACGATCAGAACGACTCCTAGTCCAATCAACATCAAAGTATCCAAAAATAGTTGAGGAGGAAGGACGGTACAAGTGACCCTTTTTAGGAGCACCCTTCAAATAAAGTAGAATACGACAGATTACTTCCCAATTTTGTCGTCGAGGGGCATTAATAAATTGACTGACCACTCTCAGAGCATAAGCAATGTCAGGACGAGTAATCGTGAAATAGATGAGTTTGCCAACCAACTGCTTGTACCTCACATTATCTTCAAAGACTTCCTCCTGTTCAGTATCAAACTTGACAATAGGATCTATGGGAGTGTCAACTGGATGAGATCCCAGAGTGCCAGTCTCAGATAATAAGTCCAACACATACTTGTGTGGCACAAAGTGAGTCTATCCTCGGAACATGCAACCTCAATCCCAAGTAAGTAACGAAGGAGACCCAAGATTTTTGTATGAAACAGAGTACTCAAATGAATCTTCAATTAAGCAATACCAACAGAGTCACTACTAGTGATAATAATGTCATTTACATACACAATAAGAACAATAGTACCGGAGGTAGAATGTCAAGTAAATACAAAATGATTAAAGGTGGAACGTTGAAAACCATATTGAAGCACCACATAGCTAAATTTGTCAAACCTGGCATGTGGAGAGTGTTTCAGTCCATACAATGCCTTCTTCAACTTAACACACAGGATGTTTTTTCACTTCTACATAACCTGGAGGTTGATCCATATACACTTCCTTTTGTAAATCTTTATGAAGAAATGCATTTCTATGTCTAATTGGTAAAGTAGTCAGTTAAAATTTATTGTGACTGATAGAAGAATTTTAACAGAGTTGAGACACTATAAGTCTGAGTATACCCTTTAGCCACCAATCAATTCTTAAGACGATCAATAGAGCTATTAGGTTGATATTTTACTATGTACACCCAACAACAACCAACATTGATCTTCCCAAAATGAAGATTGGTGACATCCCATGTCCTATTTTGATAAAGGCCATGCATCTCATCATTTATAGCAAGTTTCCATCCATAAGAAGTTAGAGCCTGGAGATAAGTATTTGGAACAAAAATAGTGGACAACGAGAATGCTAAAGAGTGAAAAGTAGAGGAAAGGTGATGAAAAGATACAAAATTAAAAATAGAATGGTGAGTGCAGGAACAAATACCTTTACGCAATGCAATTGGTAGCGTAGAGGATGAGGGTTGTATGGGAGGATGTGGAAGTTCCTCAGACGAAGCAGTGGGTGGAGGATTCTCAAGTGAGTTAGGTGATGGTTTGGTTGCGGTTGGGCCGTAAGATACAATTAGGCGACGCTGAGAGTGCTGATAAACCTGCAAGCGAAGAGGAAAAGAAGAAACTGGAAGGGGAATGGTAGGTGAAACTAACTCCCCCTGACGAGAATGAACCAGATCAGAATCAAATTGACGACTCACAATGGAAAAAAAAATGTAGACTTAAAAAAAGGTGACAAGTATTAGTGTAATATCGACACCCTCCTTACATGATCAAAATAACGACAACCCTTTTGAGTTCAAGAATCACTCAAAAAGACACTTTACAGTTCGATGTGACAACTTATCATGATCAATTCGAAGAACGTGGACGAAGGATACATACTCAAAGACACGTGAAACAAGAGGATAGGGCTTGACCTTAGGATATAACAGAGAAAAGGGTGTCTGGTTACCCAAAATAGGTGTAGGAACTCGATTAATGAGGTAACAAGCAGTAAGAACACTATCAACCCAATAAAGTTTAAGAACTGACATGTTGAACAATAAAGTACGAATGATATCCAAAAGATGGCGGAGCTTACATTCAGTGGTGCCATTCTATTGGGAAGTATGTGGCATGTAGTTTGATGGATGATACCATGGTCTTTGTAGAAATTAGACATACAGTTTTGGGTATATTTAAGGGCATTATCAGAATGAAAAGTTTTAACACGACATTCAAACTGAACAAATATCTTATTATAAAAGGCTAAAAAAATTAGAAATACTCTTTATTTTTACAGGACCCCAAATGTTCGAATGGACTACATAAAAAAGGACTCAATTGACGACTTTTTTGACTAGGAGGAAAATTACTACGGTGATGCTTGCCTAACTGACAAGCTTCACATTTTAAAACTGAAATTGGACTTAATATGTGAACTATTTTACGCAACTTCTGCAATGACGGGTGACCATAACGAGAATTCCACTGTAAAGGACAGATAGCAACACTCAAAGCAATAACTGGCGCATCACAGTCCATAGCGATAATTCCACTGTAGAGGACAGATAGCAACACTCAAAGCAATAACTGGCGCATCACAGTCCATAAAATATAGCCCATTATGTTCATTTCCCAAACCAATCTCCTTTGTTTTGAGGTCTTAAAAAATACAAGAGGTAGGATAAAATGTTACAGAATGGTATAGTGGATTTTGTTAGTTGATTGACAGATATAATATTAAAAGGAAAGTTAGGAATAAATAAGCCAAGCGTAAGTTTATTGAATTTGTTGGATGAAGATCATTAGTGTTAAGGATAGGACGAGAAGAACCATTAGCTAAAATAATGTGAGATCTAGAGGAATGATAATTGGAAAAGATGGAAGAGGTACCAGATATGTGAGCACTAGCACCAGAGTCAATAACCCAAAAAGATGATGGGGATCGAGCAACTTCATAAGCAGAATTACTTGTATTGACCATAGTTGTGGGAGTAGATGAGGAAGAAGGTAGACATGACAACTTTTGAAGAATTTGACTAAGTTGAGCAATAAGGTTGTTTGAGACTGAGATTCAATAACCGGTGGTTTAGAAGTAGATGGTTAAGGGATAGGTGTGGGAGATATCTCAGTAGATGCATTATGGGTATAGTCAAGACGTCCTCATTTGTCTCAACAGTAAGCCTCAGTATGTCCTGTCTTACCACAATAGTTGCATTTCCAAGTGGATTTATCAGTATCACGCCCAAAGCTAGTACCATCACAACGAACGTCATGACTTCCACCACGATTATCACTACGACCAACACCATGAGTACTACTACGTCCATTACGAGGAGTTCCATCAGTACCATCACTAGTGATTAAAACAGATGACTCCTTAAGAGAAGATGGAGTTGGGTGTGTAAGTGAGGCCCCTAAAGTTGAAAATATGCATTCGCTGCAGTTGAAAGTCGTTCACCAATCAGAATTTGATCCTTGAAGATACTATACTCTGAGTTAAGACTAGACAACAACAATATAACTTGGAATTCTTCACGTTGACGTCATTAAACTTCCAAATCTGTGCTTAGTGGTTGATAGAGTAACAACTCTTCCCACATACCTTTCAGATTACTGTAATGTTCATTTATGGGTTTATCACCCTGTTTGGTAGTGAACATGTGTTCAAACAACTCAAACACCCTAGTCACATTACTTTCTAGAGAATACATCTCTGCAAGAGAGCTCCAAATCTTTTGCGCAGTATTAAGGGGTTGGACGGAAGATACAGATGGTTCCATGCTTAACCAAAGTCAGGTCATAACCAATGAATTTTTCACTCCACCAATCATCGTAGTTCTTAGAATCCTCAGAAGGAGGATCTTCAACAGGGTACTTTGCTTTCTTCCTAGCTCGTAGGAACACCTTTATATCATGGGATTAAGAGATAATTATTTCCATTCAACTGTACCGAGGTAATCTGTTTGGTTGAATCATCACTCGGAGAGCTACGTTCATCCATAAAAACAACCATGAAGAGGAGCAAATACAGCCACGGAGCCTCAAAACGCAATCACAACCACGCCCTAGATACACATCATTTTTATCTTGCACCACCACAATGAACCAAAGTTTGTTTCACCACAAAACTGCAGAAAAAAAATTCAACTGCAGAGATATGGATTTAAAAACCCAAAAAAATTAAAAAATGGAAAGAAGGAAGATAACTCCACTCTGATACTAAATAAAACAGCCTAGAGCAAAAAGAAGAGAAGAAGAGCACACAACAACTGTAGGGGCCCACCCCATTACATAAAAGACCCCTAAGGGCTGTTCGGAAATAGTATAAGGCCCATAGGGCTGTTGTACAAAGGAGAAAACAGAAACAGCTGTAGGGGCTATTGCACACTTAAAAAGAAAAATAGAAACTCTAACAAGTTCTGTTGATTTTATTAATATAATTACACCTTTCAAGAAAAGTGGGAACCACAAACAATTGAAAAGGAGATTTGGGAGTAATATGCAAAGTAGAGAAAATGAACTTATTGAGAATGGCCATTCTTACTAGAGCTCCACATCATTTTTGTAGAAAAATTGAATTTATTGAGAATTCTTGGATGATCATTACAAATGCCCCAATAGTGGTATTTATAGACCAACTATCCTATTACAAGAATAATCTAGAAATTCAAGAATAATCTAGAGTAATAAACTAACTATCCTATTGTAGAAGATTACAGGAATATTCTAGAAAGTCCTGAGTGATCAAGAATAATAAAAAAGAATATCTTATTTTCTTGATTCTATGAGATCAGATTTCCTGATTCTCCTACATTCCCCCTCAAGTTGGTGCATAGATGTCAATCATGCCCAACTTGCTTATCAGATGTTCAAAGTTAGGTCTAGCAAGCCCCTTAGTCAAGATGTCGGTTGTTTGCTGACTAGAAGGCACAAACAGCAAGCAAACAGACCAGCTTCAATTTTTTCCTTAATGAAATGTCGATCAATCTCAATGTGCTTCGTCCTATCATGCTGGACATGATTGTGAGCAATACTTATTGTAGCCTTGCTGTTGCAATACAGTTTTAGAGGAAGTTTCATAGTCATCTTGAGTTCTTCTAGGATTCTGTATATCCACAATACCTCACAGATCCCTTAAGCCATTGCTCTAAACTCAGCCTCTGCGCTACTTCTGGCAATAACATTTTGCTTCTTGCTTCGCTAGATAACCAAGTTTCCCCACACAAAGGTGCAATACCTTGAAGTAGATCTCCTGTCATTCATCGAACTTGCCCAATCTGCATCAGTAAATATTTCAACACTCCTTTGATTTGTCTTTTTGAAAAACAGATTTTTTCTAGGAGTAGACTTTAAATATTTCAAAATTCGGTAGACCGCCTCGAGGTGTTCTTCATAAGGTGCGTGCATAAATTGACTAACAACACTGACAGAGAAGGCAATATCCGGTCGAGTATGAGATAAATAATTAGTTTTCCAACCAATCTCTGGTATCTACCAGTATCAATAGGAACACTTCCCTCTTCCCAAAGCTTTACATTGGGATCCATGGGAGTCTCAGCCAGTTTGCAACCACTCAACCTGGTTTCCTTCAAACGATCAAGAATATACTTTCATTGAGAGACAACGATTCCTTTCCTTGAACGAGCAACTTCCATGTCAAGGAAATATCTTAGCGCTCCAAAATCTTTGATCTCGAATTCTAATGCAAGGCTCTTCTTCAGTCTCTCTATTTCGATCACATCATCACCTGTGAGAATAATATCATCAACATAAACTATTAGCACAACAACCTTTCCTTCATGAGAGAACTTGAAAAACAAGGTATGATCAGCTTGTCCTTGAGAATATCCTTGTTTTCTGACAGACTATGTGAACTTCTCAAATCAAGCCCTTGGAGACTGTTTGAGACCATACAGGGATTTTTTTAGTTTGCATACTCTTGAGCCAAACTTCTCCTCAAAGCCCGACGGACTATCCATGTACAATTTTTCCTCCAAGTCACCATCGAGGAAGGCATTCTTCACATCTAGTTGTTGCAAGGGCCAGTCCAGATTAACAACAATAGATACAAATACTCTCACTGTGTTTAATTTTGCAACAGGAGCAAAAGTCTCAGAATAATCAATGCCATATGTCTGGGTGAATCCCTTTGCCACCAACCTAGCCTTGTATCTTTTCACTGACCCATTAGAGTTGTACTTCACACTGAAGACCCATTTACAACCCATAGTGGTCTTCCTAGCTGGCAATGCCTCAACACTCCAAGTATTGTTTTTCTCAAGAGCTCTCATCTCTTCAAGCACTGCTTCCTGCCACTTTGGAACCTTTAGAGCCTCCTGTACACTGTTAGGAATTTCTACACTGGACAATTGAGAGGTAAAAACAGCAATAGATGAAGACAATTTCGAGTATGACACAAATTTAGATAGTGGATGACTAGTATAAGATCTAACCCTTTTACGAAGAGCTATAGGAATGTCTAAATCAGAAGGCTGTGACTGATTGTTGGGAAGAGAAAGAGAATTACCTGTGACAGATTCAGATTGTTGATTCGTTCTTGGTTCAGAATGATGGCTGTGCTGTAGAGTCAATTCGTCTTTCATTTTCTTATGATTCTTCTTCAAGTAAACAATCCCTTTCCAAGTTCGATCACCTTCATTGAATCTATTATCCTGTTGTGACATTATAGTAGGCTGTTCCTTATTTTCGGTTTCCAAAAAATGTTGTTCAGAATTCTGATTTTTAGATTGTTTTTCAAATGTAGGCCTAGACTCAGGGGAAACATCACTCATAATAGGAGGAGTTTCAAGGAACGAATCTTGGCCATTTACTATAGGTGTAGAGATACTAGACTCAGACTCTTGCAAGAGAAACACATCATTTGACAGAAAAACATTGCCCGAGTTAAATGAATCTTCCTTAAAAATCTCCCCCTGAAGATGAATATTCTTAAAATATGGTTGTTTTTCAAAAAATGTAACATCCATTGTGACAAAACATTTTTTCGATATCGGGTCAAAACATTTATAGCCTTTCTGAGTTGGGGAGTAATCAATTAAGACACATTTTATAGCTTTGGGCTCAAGATTTCCAATTTTTCGATGTTCATGAACAAAAATCGTACAACCAAATATTTTTAGAGGTAGATCAGCAGAAAGTCTAGCAGTTGGAAAACAATTTGTGAAAACTTGGAAAGGAGTTTTAAATTGTAAAACTTTGGAGGGCATTTTGTTTATTAAGTACGCAGCAGTTAAAACAGTCTCTCCCCACAAATACTTGGGAACTTTAGTTGCAAAAAGTAACGCGCGAGCCACTTCCAACAAATGTTTATTTTTTCTTTCTGTAACACCATTCTGTTGGGGTGTATCGATGTAAGAACTGTGATGAATTATTCCTTTTTTTTAAAAAAAAAATTCCAAGGTCATGTTAAAATACTCTTTCCCATTATCACTCCTGAAAACTTGTATGTTAGTTTGAAATTGAGTCTGCACCATATTGTAAAAATTTTTAAAAATGCGTTCGACCTCTGATTTTTCTATCAATAAATACACCCAGCAGAGTCGAGTATGATCATCTGTAAATGTGATGAACCATCTCTTGTTAGAAGGTGTACTTATCTTATTAGGACCCCAAACATCACTATGAATAATTGTGAAAGGTTTTAATGGTTTATATGGTTGTGAAGGAAAAGATGTACGGTGGTGTTTTCCAAATTCACATATTTCACAATGAAACATAGATGGATCTTTATTGCCAAACAACATAGGAAACAAATGTTTTAAATATTTGAAACTTGGATGACCTAATCTTAAATGCCATAACATAATATTATTATTGGAAACAGAAATAGATTCAAAACAGGAACTTATTTGTTGAGATTGTTGCCTCGATTCAAATCCATCATCAAGGAAGTAGAATCCTTCACTCTGTTTAGCATTGTCAATCATTCTCCTCGAGGTCAAATCCTGGAACACACAATGAGTTGGTAAAAAATTAGTTTGACAGTTTTGATCACGGGCTAGCTTACTGACAGACAAAAGATTACAGGAAAGTTTGGGAACGTGAAGAACATCGTGAAGAGTGAGTGATGGAGATACTATAATAGAACCTTTTCCTGAAATAGCTGAAAGAGAGCCATCTGTAATATGAATTTTCTGATTACCTGCACAAGTATTATACGAAGAAAAAAGATTTGACAACCCTGTCATATGATCGGTTGCACCTGAATCGATGATCTAGGTGTGATCAGGGTTGACAACAATGAGAGCTGTTTTCAGGTAATTGCCTTTTTGAGCCAAAGAACAAGAAGAATTTTTCTGAGACTCGAGAAACTTGTACAGTTGGTCTATCTGCTTCTTGGTGAAAGGAAACGAACTTGAAGAAGACTACTGCTCTTGATCCGAGACACTAGCCTGAAGTGCACGCCTTACTCCACCAGACTTCTTCTTCCAGTTTTGAGGCTTGCCATGAATTTTCCAGCAGGTTTCCCGTGTGTGCCACGGACGTTTGTAGTGATCGCACTAGGGCTGTCAACGGATAGATATCCGATCGGATAGTGTTATTTTTTCCGAATTCGAATCCGAAAAAATATTGATATCCGAATTCGAATTCGATCCGATCGGATATCACAAACCAAGATTCGAATTCGAATTCGAAAATATATCGGATATCCGATAATATCCGATTCTACAAATCTGTAAAAACCAAATCGATTTTCGTATTTTTTTCAAAATCTTCAGTCTATTTCATACTTAAAATCAATAAACTTTGATTTTTTGTATAAAAAAATGGTTTTAAATCAAATAAACTTTAATTTTTGAAAAAAAAATGATGAAAAATTTGATAAAACATCAATATTTTTACATCAACTTGAAGAAATAGATTTGCAAAAAATAAATCAAAATTATTTGATTGAGGTTGAACTTTGAAGTCGATGGATTTTGAAGGGGAAAAAAAGGTTTTCTGTGTGTGTGTAGAGAGAGAGAGAGAGAGAGAGAAGAGAGAGAGAGAGAGAGGAGGGAAGAACTTAACTTAATGCTCGCCGGCCGCCGGAGAAGAGGTGGCTACTGGCCACGGAGCTCGTGCACTCGAAACGGCGAAACCCACCTGCTCGTTGTTCTTGCGTTTATGTTGAGAGAGAAGATAACATTTAAAATTAAATTTGGTTGTATAACATAATACACAAGCAGAGATATATATACCCCTTGCTTCCAAAATCAAACGAACGATTTGCGACCATTCCGTGTAGGTTTTTTCGATTTAGACGGTGGATATTCAATTGGAACGAATTCGTGGACCCTTCCGAACCACTGAATGAGATGGGGGAGTTCAGGTTCGAACTTGCGGTGCTTTCCCCTGACGCCGCTGAGTACTTGCTGGTCGCACCGGTTAAAGCCGTCTTCCACGGATTTTGGTGCTCCATAGGTAATCCCTAGATCAGAACCTAGTGCTTTGATACCATGTAGAAAAAATTGAATTTATTGAGAATTCTTGGATGATCATTACAAATGCCCTAATAGTGGTATTTATATATCAACTATCCTATTACAAGAATAATCTAGAAATTCAAGAATAATCTAAAATAATAAACCAACTATCTTATTGTAGAAGATTACAGGAATATTTTAGAAAGTCAAGAGTGATCAAGAATAACAAAAAAGAATATCTTATTTTCTTGATTCTATGAGATCAGCTTTCCTGATTCTCCTACAATTTCATCTTTATTCAGAGGGTTAATGATGCAGATGGGAGTAGCATGGCTTCTAAATCAGTATGTCTAAAGGTCAAAGATCAAATAGATGAAGCTTCACTGAATAGATTCTAGGAAAAGAGGTCCAAGTTCTTAAATCCAATTGTGTATAGATATCAGTAATCATTAATTTCTGAGAGTCCTAAGGGTACTTGTTAGGATAAGATTGCTGATCTTCAACTACTACTTGGTGTGTCAATGTGGCCCTTGTGGACCTGATTTGAATTGTAGGACTGGGCCAAACCAGTTCAAAATGATCAAAAGCCAGCTTGGCCCTTTAGCACTCTAGTGTGCAGTGGGGTTGGGACCAGTTTATTCATGTGGTTTGATTTTTTTTCGATGGGTTATCTCTTAGGTTACGTTCATTACAATAAGCCACTGTGCCTCTATTAGACTGGTTATCTCACATTTCAGGAATTTAAGTGTTTTGGCTATTTGCACGTTCAGATGTGATACTGTTGAAGAAGATGCCAAGCCCAAGTTGGACACGACATTTTCCAGTGATCCATCCCAACCTTCGGAACCTGACTTCCATTGTCTCCAGCATCAACGACTTCACCACCTCCAGTTGTACCATTGGCCCCTGCACCTGAACAACTTGGATGCACTCCAGACCTGAAACCCGGTGAACCTGTCGCCCAACTAAAATGAACTGAACTGAACATCATCTTAGATTGTGAGGAGGTCTTGTCTCACCTCCACTGTTTTTTTTTTTTCGGCTGACCGTTTGCTCTGTAAATGGGGGCCAAATCATGTGTAACAAAGTGCCTTTTTTGTAGTAAGTTACCTTCACCTTTTTTGTGCTGGAAGTCCCTTTTCCATCTCTTTGGCTGTAAGTAAAGTGCAGAGGACGCTGTGAGTCAAATTTGAGTAGTTATTCTTATACCGGATTAAAAATTTGGAAATTACAGATAGAGAACTGTAATGTGCCACATTATACCTTTGTTTACAGGCATTATGAAAAGAAAAAAAAAAAGATATTGTACTGAGTGCTTGTATTACTTTAGTTGGCAGTGGTAGTTTGTTGTAATATATTAGTCTATACTTTCAAGTTCTCACTTCCATTTTTCTGGAAAAATAATTTTTTTTCTCAAAATTCACCAATGAAGGTCGGTAGAAAAAAATGTCAGGGTGGAAAATTTAAAAATTAATTTTGTCAATATTGCCCCCATTCCCAAAACAAAATTAACTCTTGGTATTTTCCTTAATGCAATCAGACACGGCAAACATTTTCTCAAGATTCTATGATTTATTTTTCTTAAGTCATGATATACACCTAATTCAACAAAGAGTCGAAAAAAGAAAATCTGGACCATTCTTTTATATATATGTTTTTCGTTTTTCATCGTTTTCTACATTGTAAATTGGTAATGTTAGAATGAATAATTTGTTGGTGACAATGTTCCGTATACAGAGTATGACTCAACCATATATTTTATTGGGCCTATTAAATTATAGTACTGCTAGTGGCACTCCAACTTTTATTTATTACATACCAATTAAAAATAAAGAAAATAAGTGAATGGTTGAGAATAAGTAAAAAAGTTGGGTGCCAAAAGAAGTGCTCTCAAATTTTTTGCTAGATTTCAAATTTTTGGGGTTTAGGATTTTATGAACCTAATCATATTTGTAAACAAGTACTGAATTAATAGGGTATAATAATGTTTTGTAATGTTGAGATTATAATTCAAGTCAAACCTTGGCATTGTTTGTTAAGAAATTGGTGTAAAGTAAAAGTTGGGGTGACAAAAGCAGCTCTCTACAATTAATAGATAATGATTGGGATGTTGTTATTGAAAGTTGGTGTGGCCTCAATGTTTTCAAAAGATAACATGCTTCTTGACCATAGTCTTCTTGAATAGATTAATAAAATGACATAAATGTCCCACTTCTTTAAGAGAACTTCTATTGTCACACCAACTTTTGCTAATGCCACTCCAATTCATATGTAAATCCATTAAGATGAAAATGAGTGTTTTGGTTTGGTTGAAGTATAGAGGTAGCAATGGGTCGGGTCATGTTGAGGCAAGGGCAATATAAAATTTTATCAAATCCAAATCCAAACTTGACCCATTTAATAATTGTGTCAAAAACTTAAACCCAACACATTTATTAAATAGGTAACCTTACCCGATTCATGTAACTTATTTAATAAAATTCTAAGTTTAATTGAAAAAAACAAGTTCCATTTCCACCACCAATAATAAGATACCATTACTAAAAATAAAGTCGCCCAACCAGGGTCGGAGTCAGGGCTTTGCCCATGTAAGGGCAACTAAGAGTAGAAATTTTTTTGTGGGGCAACTTAGAGTGAAAAAAATATTTGTGACAATAACTAAGAGTAGAAAAACAAATTGTGGGGTAGTGGCGGGTTTTTTTATTTGTTCCTAATATCTATTGCAATAGCTCATTAATCTACAGATTGTGAAAATTCTTGTGAGGGAAAGTGTCCCCACTGTAAATCCTCCCTTGCGCCAAACCATAAACCAATATCTATTAACATAAATTAAGTTTCATCAACCACATGGATCACCATATCAGGAATCAATATCTTGACAAACTCCTTCGACTTACTTCAGTGAAAAAGGGTCAAATTCTCCGAACCTTTGTTATTTTTAGTTAGGTTCAAGTTTGGCGAGAATAATATTTTCTGACTATCAACTCATTTATTTTCAAACCGATCAACTTGTTATCCATTATTTGATTGACTAATCCTTTATACCGGGATGAGTGAAGAGTCAAATGTTTTGGCAATTCCTTATGAGAGGATGAATCAAGATAATTTTGAATCAGAGCTTTGGATTTTTGTTTATCCCTTGTTATAATAATAACTAGGGGTTGGCAACAGTAATTTGATATATCCACCATGTAATTAGAAGTTCCAACCAACAAGAATCCTAGTGAACCTAAAAAAACGATACACAACCCAACAAAAATTACTTATTTTTTAAGACCCCGTTATAAGTTCTATCCACATACGTTCTAATCGCCAGTTCATATTAGATCCAATTGCATTTTATAGGAATTGAGAGGATAACTCAAATAAAAATGAATTTAACTTTCCTATTTTTGAGTCTAAGTCGATTATGTGAGTTGGATAATTTCTTTTCTATTCGTGATGATTCCACATTTCAAGCTTGACAAGCAAATCTTGAATGTATAATGACTGCAATCAATGACTAAGTCATCACTTCTATCTACATATAGAAATGAAGTGCAACCGAGAAAGCAATATTGCATTTAATACGATCAAACAAATAAGTGATCAGCGCCTAGTGCATCTGTTTTCTTGCTTGCGTGTCCATTAGGGGTGCAACTTGTGCTAGTTCAAACCGAGAACCGAACCAAACCAATAACTTTACACTGGTTGGGTTTGGTTTTGGGTTACCAAAATGGAGAACCGATCAATTTGGTTCAATTCAAGGCTTGTATATAATATGTAGATACTCCAATTTAAACAGGCCCCCACTCAAAAAGACTTAAAAAATCAGATTTTCTAATAAAATTTATCAACAGGCCTAAAAAGCCCAAATTGCTGAAACGTGACATTTTGATCAATTCATAGGTTCTTAAGACCCCTAAAGGTTTAATGGACCCAAAATAAGACTTGGCATACCCCCACCTTCACCATCTTTCACCGCTCCACTCTCGGAATCAAAATTACCCTAAACCCACTTGAAGCCCACCAACCCTCAATTCCCTAAAAACCATTGTCTACGTCACTCTAAAATGAACTCAACTCAAGCCAAGACTCAAACCTGACATAACTCTAATCCCACACAACCCAGACCGTAAACCCAAGTCAATTCAACAAAAAACCTAAGCCCAACACATCAAAGTTCAAAATCTAACACCCTAATCCACAAACTATTATCCACATCAACTAATCAACCTTTGATCATCAAATGGACACTCCTCACCACAACTCACCTACCAAAAATCATTCTACCAACCTAACCCACCACTTTTCTCTAACAAAATTACCCCAATCCTCAATGTCATAAACCTACCCCATCACCTTTCTCTAACACAACCACCAACCCACATCACAACCCATACCTCCCCTTATCATTTACTTTAAACTTATTATCACAAGCCATCCCCACATCCCTTTTCTCCAATCAACTCCATCATCATATCTTTTGGAACACATGTCACCATCTCCTTCACCCTCCCAAAACCTAACCACCTAACCCTTTCTTTCAATCAATCACCATACCCTCTCATTTCACCTAATACTTAATCTCATTCTTTCAACAAAATGCCACATCATTTTACCTCACAAAATACTCAACCTAATGGGTTCGGGAGGATTCAAACCATTTGGATAAAAAACTATCCATTTCTACCCTATTTCACAAATACCCCTCATCTTCACTCTAAATTTCATACCCTCACCCTTAAAACCTTATGCCATTTTCAACTCTTCTACTTTTTAACCCTATCCTATCCTAAAAAACAATCTTCAACACTTATAAATACCCCCTACCTTATAAAATGGGTACCAAATCTAAGTTTAAAAAATAAAAAATAATTCTCTCAACTATCTCTTCCCCTCACTACATCTACTTTAACAAATTTCTATTTTCACAAATTCTACGAAGGACTTAAGAAGAAGTAGAATGAAGGAAACAAAGAAGACATTAAGGCTTCAAGGTGTATCAAAGGAACACATATCCCCTTCTCTCTCCTTTCCATATCCCTCTTCTACTATCACCCTCACCACTTTAATTTTTATCTTAGAAAGACTTATGTTGTGATGCTCCTTCTCCCCTATTTTCGGTAGATTGGACTTCAGATCGGTTGAAAGTATAATGGCTGTAATTACTTTCAAAATAAAATTGATTTAAAAATTTTTAAATCATTTTGAGGTAATCGGTATTCGAGTCTTTTTCAACTCATGAGAATGGACCCATGACCATAGCCAATACTTTTCAAGAACACACATAGTTCCCAATGCTAATTGTTTATAGGAATCATCTCCTTCATTGAGATGATCCTATAATTCGAACCGAAAGTAAATCCATTCTTAGGGTACAAATTGTCAAACATCTGACACTTTTATTTTATTTGCGTTTTCATCCAAAAAATGACTGAGTTATTTTGAGTTTACCAGCATTTGATGGAGAGGGAGGGGTGCCTAACACCTTCCCCTCTTTCTAATAAGATCTTTTACCTCGACTTAGGTTGATCAGTATCTTATCTGAACGAGAGTCACTAAACATTAAAATGACACACTTTTAAAAAAAAATACATCGGGCGACCATTCACACCTTTTTACAAAATTAAATAGTGACAACTCCAAACTTTCGTAGAAGTGATATTTGGAAATAAAGAATCATGCATCTACACCTAATGACTCCGCTGGGGAAGTTAGATTCAACCCTCATGTCAACTTGACCATTTTGAAAAAAAAAACAAAAAGATATTATTTTATTTGCTAACATGGTTTATTTTTTTGTTACATATGAAATGTTGTAATATTTATTTACCTTTTTTCCTTTCATTATATACTTGTGAACATAACCAATTGCACAAACCACCCCACCCTGAAAAATATCAAGCCCCTATGCTTAGTAGTTCTACGACTTGAGATCGTTATTTCAAGTGTCGAAGATGAACACATCAAATCCGATCACCAACTAATGACGTGTGTACTCCAGTATGCATCGAGGTTTGAAGATCAGGTAATTGTAAATCCACCTATGAGCCGCATGCATATGCCCGATTAGATATTTTAGGACACAAGAGTTCAAGAATGTATCGATCCCCGAAATCAAAATGTATTTGCTTAGTTGTTTTCGAGTCTCGAAGCCCAAGTAGTAAGCCTACAAAGATAAGTTGTATAGTTTGAGGTTTATTTATTTTTTTTCCTTTACTTACTCTCCTAAGCAACTTTAAAAATTTTTTTTTTGCCAGAAAGTCATATTGATCCATGTTTTAAGCATGGACATGTATAAAATACCCTGCTCCATACTTGAAATATAGATTAAAAAAAAAATTTGCTCATTTCATTTCTGATATCAGTCTTGACAACTTTTGTTTTGGGGTTTATTTTTGTTTTGAATTTTAAGGCCTAAAAATGCTTTAATGGGTCATTTGAATAATTAAGTTTAGGATCTTCCACTCGTCACCATTTTAAATAGGATTTTGACTTTCCAAAGTATCCATTTATTATCCTAATTGAGTTCGCCTATTCTCTATCGAGACCCAATCAAGTTCACGACCTGTATCTATTTCAAATCGAGTCCATGACCAATATCCATTTCGAATCGAGTTCACAATCTGTATCCAATCCTAATGGGGTCCGTGTCTCGTATCCAATCCAAATAGGGTCTACGACTCATATCATTCCAAATCGAGTCTATGACCTGTACCCATCTAAATCGGGTACATGACCCGTATCTATTGCAAATCGGGTTCACGACCTGCATCCAATCCAAATTGGGTTCAGCACCCATATCTATCCAAATCGGGTCTATGACCCGTACTCATCCAAATCGGATTCACGACTCGTATCTATTGCAAATCGGGACCATGACCCGTATCAATGCAAATTGGGTCTACGACCCATATCCATCCAAGTCAGGTCCACGACTCGTATCTATTTCAAACTGGGACCGCGACTCATGTTCAATCCAAATCAGGTCCACGACCTATATCCATTTCAAATCGGATTTACGACCTATATTCAATCAAAGTAAAGTTCAAGATTGATATTTATTTCAAACAGGATCTGCAACCCTTATCCAATCTAAATCGGGTCCACGACCCATATCCATTTCAAATCGAGTCCACGACCTGTATCCAATCTAAATATGAGTGACCTATATCCATTATGAACTGGGTCCACGACTCGTATCCATTATGAACCGGGTCCATGACACATATACATTCCAAATTGGGTCCATAACCTATATCCAATCTAAATTTGATCCATGGTTCGTATCCATTTTAAGCTGGGTTTATGACTCGTATCCATTTCAGACCAGGTCAATGATCTAAAGTCAACCCGAATTTGATCCACAATCCAATTTGACCCAAACCAAGTCCATCCTCCAACTTTGATCCGAGCTAAGTCTAGTATCCATATGAGATCCAACAAAGTCAACAATCAATCATCAACCCAAATGATTTCAACCAATTTTAAAAGAAAAAAAATAGATTTGAAAATAAAAAAAAAGCTATTTAAAGTGCCAATTGCATTTCTTGATCAAATTCGATGCCTAAGAATGATCTTGCCCTGTTGATATGAGGGGAATAGACTAAGAATGATCTTGCCCTGTTGATACGAGGGAAATAGACTACGTTTAATAAAGGAAATGAGATGATTTAAAAAGTTCTCTTGTGAAAGCGTTGTGCGCCATATCTTCCCTAGGGAGTTGACTGGTCGATCTTGACTTCAGATAACTAAATTGGAAGTTAACAAAAAAATGTATGTGTTTTTCCAACTTGATTTCTTCACAATGATTTATTTTACGAAATATTTTCCAACTCCATGTTGATGCCAGCAACATGCTGATGCCAACAACATGCTGATGTAGTCCCTTGTTTTTAATTTATACCAACTCCGTGTTGATGTCAATCCCGTGCTTATGTAACCTCACAAAACACGTAACCCTGCTTTGCGCTGATGCTAGCCCCTTACTGATATAACCTAGTCTTTCAAAGAGTACACAATCTAGTTCCGTGCTGATGCTAACTTCGTATTGATGCCAACTCCGTGATGATGTAATCATCTTTAAAAAGAAAAAAAAATCATAAAAATAAAATAAAAAATATGTTATCTAGCTTCTCGTTGATGCTGACTTCATGCTGATGCCAGTCATGTGCTAATATAATTCATTTTTTCAAGAGCATGTAATCTAGCTTCGTACTGTTGCCAACTCCGTGTTGATGTCAGTTCTGTGTTGATGCCAGCTCCATGTTGATGTAATTATTTCCAAAAATATGCAATCCAATTTCGAGTTGATGCCGGCTCCATGCCAATGCCAGTCTTGTGTGATGTAACCCGCTTTATCAAAGAGCACACAACTAGCTCTGTGCTGATGTCAATTCCGTGTTGATGCCAGCTCTGTAATGCTGTAACCATTTTTAAAAAGAAAAAGAAAAAAAGATATGCCACTTAACTCTGCGCTGACGTCGGCTCTGTGCCGATGTCAACTTTGTGTTGATGTAACCCGCTCTCTCAAGAGCATACAATCTAACTTCATGCTGATACCACCTCCATGTTGATGTTAGGTCCCATGTTGATATAATTATTTTCAAAAATACGCTATCCAACTCTGTGCTAATGCCAATTCCGTACTGATGTCAACTCTGTGTTATGCCAGTTTCACGCTAAAGAAATTTTTTCTTAAAAATTACTTACTTTAAAATAGATAACTTAACTTGACCTAATAAAACATCATGCATCTTACCTTTTTATAAATAATATACTATCACTTAGTTCTTTGTATTCACAGGTAGCCAAGTGAAAGAAATACAAACATCCCGAGAAATCTCTGTATTTTATTTGATCTTTATAGATAATGAATACTTTTGGGGTACTGCAACCAGCAACAATAAAAACAATAGATATCGACGCAAAAATACCTGCATTGTTAGAAACCATAAAGAGACAAGAAAAGATGCTAAGAACCGTGTTGGCTAAGGCCAATTTCATACAAGCCCAGACAGTACTGCACAAATCATCGGTATCGAATCCTGATTCTTTAAAGCAACTGAAAACGTCCTCGATCCGCGGGGTGCGCGGATCCGCTTTTGACCCTTGAGGTTTGGGAGTCGCCACCTAGTTATTACGGTCTAAGAACCGATCAATGACTTTAAATGGATAAAAAAACTAATCTATAACAGAAAAAAACTGAATTCGGGGATCATGTTACGGGGTTGAAAGGTGTTAGGCACCAACCCCGCCCGGCCAAAGCCGGTCTCTACTAATTTTCCAAATAGGTTACATTGCTAAAAAAACCTAGATAATAATAAAAAAAGTAAGAAGTTATACCTTTCCAATAGCAAAGACCTTATTCCCTCAGATCCGACAAAAATTACTCCTTGTACCGTACTCCTTGCTTCGTTCTGTCTCCGGATTTGATTTTTGATCTCCAAGGCAAGGTATATCTCTTTTTTTGGATCTGGATTCTTCGAGTTTGTGATGGATTTTAGGGTGTTTTTGAAGGGCTTTTAGGTATTTTTTAGGCTAAAATCGAAGAAGGGATGTTAGGTAAGGAGTTGGGACTCCAAAACTAGGGTTTATGGGAGGCTAGGGGGCTTTTAGACCTACTTCTCTTAGGGTTTATGATTTTATACGAAAATAGGGTGTGAGCACCGTTATTTATAGATTTTTTTAAGGGTTGATTTTGATAGAGTTAGTGTTTAATTAGAGTTCTTTTAATTAGAGTTGTGTTTTAGTTAGAATTATTTTAGGTAGAGTTGTGTTTTAATTAGAATTGTTTTAAGTGGAGTTGTGTTTTAGTTAGAACTCTATTAGATTGAGTTATTATTTAATTAGAACTCTATTATGACTTTTAGTCTTATTTGATTGACTTTTAATATTTTGACTTTAGTCTTAATTGATTGACTTTTAATATCTTGACTTCAGTCTTGCTTAATTGACTTTAATTTTGACTTTAGTCTCACTTGATTGACTTTAATACCTTGACTTTAGTCTTGCTTGATTGACTTTAATTTTTTGGAGAACCCTCCTCTATTATATCTTTAATTCTTTGGACCCCAAAATGGATGGGTCCTTAAATAAATATCTCACGAACCCTCAACAATTTTGCTTGAGAACCCGATTTATCGATTTTTTTGGTTCAAAATTTTAAATTAATTTCATTAATATTTCACTTTAATTATTTAATATTTTATTTATTAATTTTGAAAATTTTGATTATGAAAATTGTGAAATTATCGTTTTACCCCCGGAGAGGACTTTTCACGTTTCAAGTCGGTTTTTTATGTTTTAGGATGTTTTAGAATCGATTTTTCGTAAGGAATTCAATGGAAATATTGGTTTGTGTCATTTAGTAAATTTTTTGTGTGAAATGGTTGTGAACTTTATGAGGGGTATTTTCGTAATTTTATCAAAATTTGTGAAAATTGGGAAAATGATTTATTTGGTTTCGATTTGTTATTTTATGTGTTCGAAAGGGTTTTCCTAATCGTAACGTAGGCTCTAGGGTTATTTTGATGTTAGGGGTATTTTGGTAATTTGGTCAATTTTTAGTGATTTTTATCGTGAAACTTCTTTTTGGGTCTGCATGATGATGATTTCTATGTTTCTGAAGTCGTATTTTCCTAGCGTAGCATGGTTTCTAAGGTTTTGTCAGTTCGAGATACCTCATCCGGATTTCTGAAATATATCTGGTAACAAAATAAAGCAATAGAATACACATCCATCATTGGGAATCATTGTGTTCGGGTTGACGAGTTGATTAATCAGGCGAGTGCAAAAATGGGGTGTCTACAGATGCCCCTCTTTGGTAGAGGGTTGAAGCAAACTAGATAGCAAATCTATTTTGGTAGATAGTGCGATATCTGAATGTCAAAGCTAGTGACAGTTCATTTTGCAGCCTGATTTAGCAATTCGTTGGGGTGTTCGGATCCTTGAGGGTAAAACTCTCCCCAAACTAAAAAGTTATCAGGTCCTTGAGCATGAGCTCTCATTGACAGTATCAGATCCTTGAATTTTAGTGAATTCTCCCTGACTAAAAGTGCAAGTGTGAATGTATGTATTGTGTGAAACTAAGTAAAATATGAGCAAAGTGAGCATAATCTGAGCAAAATTTGAATGTCTTCCTCTACCTACCCTAGGTGAACGAGTAATAAACTAATTTTTTGAAAGTCCTACTCTACGTGCCCAGGGTGAAAGAGTAATGAACTAATTTTTTTGGGAAGTTCTACTCTACCTACTCAGAGTGAAAGAGTAATGAACTAATTTTTTTTTGGGAGTCCTACTCTATCTGCCTAGGGTGAAAGAGTAATGAACTATTTTTTTTTTTTGGAAAGTTCTAATCTACCTACTCTGAGTGAAAGAGTAATGAACTAAGCTTTTTGAGAATCCTACTCTACCTGCCCAGGGTGAAAGAGTAATGAACTAATTATTTTGGGAAGTTCTACTCTACCTATTCGGAGTGAAAGAGTAATGAACTAATTGTTTTGGGAGTCCTACTCTACCTGCCCAGGGTGAAAGAGTAATGAACTAATTATTTTGGGAAGTTCTACTCTACCTATTCGGAGTGAAAGAGTAATGAACTAATTGTTTTGGGAGTCCTACTCTACTTGCCCAGGGTGAAAGAGTAATGAACTAATTATTTTGGGAAGTTCTACTCTACCTACTCTGGGTGAAAGAGTAATGAACTAAGCTTTTTGAGAGTCCTACTCTACCTACCCAGGGTGAAAGAGTAATGAACTAATTATTTTGGGAAGTTCTACTCTACCTACTCGGAGTGAAAGAGTAATGAACTACTATCTGCCCATATAGTCTTTCTATCATTTTGTCGATATTTGATGGTAGGGATGACTGTAAAAGACCTTAAAGAAAATTGAAGAAAACTACTATCTATTTGATAG
Organism: Akebia trifoliata; assembly: GCF_017979445.1. Classification (NCBI taxonomy): domain Eukaryota; kingdom Viridiplantae; phylum Streptophyta; class Magnoliopsida; order Ranunculales; family Lardizabalaceae; genus Akebia; species Akebia trifoliata. The sequence goes on from NC_141379.1 coordinate 21,484,634, forward strand.
ATACACCTTGGTCAGTATTCAATAATGTCAGATTATTGGTCTAGTCATTTTGCTAATATTAAAATGATGATTTAAAATAAAAAAAATAAAGAGTTTTCTACATGCATCATGCCAAACTAATATTTTGGGCCTGTGACGAAAAGTTTTATTTATTCTTTAAAAATAAGTTATTGAATTACCCGAGGTCAATAATTATCAAAACTATGTTGCATAAATAATTTCTTAACATTTGCTCCTTAGCAAGAGCCTAAACTGCGTATTGCTCTTCAACAAGAGCCTAAACTTTATGATGCCCTCTAGTATGAGTCAAAACTATCTAGTATTCCTCAATTAGAGCCTAAACTACATATTGCTCCTTGTCATATTAGTATAAACTACACGATATTCTCAATATTTTTAAAAAATAAAAAAAATCAAGAAAAAAAGAAATTTGATCTCCTTTAGATTTCACAGGTTCTTCATTCAAAGCAAAAGACGTTAAATCATTTTTGTCGGTACATATTTATATTGCAAATCTCATCTCAACTTTCCACGATCGGTTTAATCCCTATTAGACTCATAGCTTGGGATACGTTTTATTTATAGTAGATTCCATTCCTGTCAGACTCAAAGCTCAGAAGGATCATGTTTTCTTTTTTCCAACCATTGCAATCAAAAGTGTTACGGTAAATTTGAAAGATTTTTTTATGTAGACCTGTTAAAGTATCATCACAAGGACCATAGTTCTTCCAAAAAAGTTTTTATTATTTGAATATATCTCATTTACTTTTGTCCACTTGCCATCAAATAAACAGTTAAAAAATTATTTTTAACTTTTTGTATAGACAATTTTACACTTTTAAAATGTTAATATTTTAATAAACAAAAATATCCTGTGAATAAATGAGTTCATTGCATGAGTGTAGATGACTTAAAATTTAATTTTTTATTTTGTATAAAAAACAAAAATAAAAGGGTAAAATAGTAAGATAACATTTGAATTTTAACATGGTATGTTAGTGGGGAGGTAAGTGTTATTGTCAAAGTGTTAGGGGGTAAGCATGGAATTATACCAAATCACAAGGGTTTAAAAGCATAATTTACCCTAAATATATAAATAAATAACTTAGAAAATTGTCTTTTTTTCTTTTCTAAATGAAAGACTTAACCATTAATTACTTGAAAAATATCTTAAAACATCCTCTATATTTTATAAAATTTGAAAAAAGACAATGTATTTTAAAAAAATTCTTATGTTTCATGATTTAAAATGGGGAAAATGACTTAAAAGACCTTGGTAGAGGGATTTATTTCTAAATAGTTCCTAAGTTTTGTATGGTAGCTTTGTAGATACGTGATTTTTAGATTTCGAGTACAACTTCTACGAAGGTTTAGAGTCGTCACCATTCATTCTTGTAAAAGTGTGTGATTGGTAACCCGATGTATATTTTTAGAAAAATTGTCATTTTTGACGTTTAGTGACTCTCGTACAGATAAATACCAATCAACCTAAGATCGAGGTAAGTGGCTCGATTAGAGAAAATGGAAGGTGTTAGGCACCCATTTTTATCCACCACGTGGTGGTAACCTCAAAAGAATTCAATCATTTTGGATGAAAACACAAATAGAAAAGAAATTGCCACGTGTTGACGAATTGTACCCTAAGTAGGGATTTTCTATCGGCTTAACTTATAAAGATCATCTCATTGAAGGAGATGATTTTTATATGGACCTAGCCTTAGGAAACAACATATTTTTGGAGAGTGTTGGCTAATGGTTAAGGGTCCATTCTAATGGGTTGAGAAGGACTCGAATACCGGTCGCCTCAAAACTAATTGAAGGATTAAAATGATTTTATTTTGAAAGGGGTTATAACCCCTATAATTTCAATCGAATCGAAGTCCGATCTATTGGAGATAGGGGAGGAGGAGCATCACATCTTAAGTCTTTCTAAAGGGAAATTAAAGAGGTGAGGGGGGAGGTAGAAGAAGGAAATGAAGAAGAGATAGAGATGGGCGTAAAAAGTTTTCTTTGACCCACCTTGAGACCTGAGCTTGATTTTCTTTTCCTTCCTTCTTCTTCTTCTTTTTGAGTCCTTAGTAGAGTTGTGAGAATAACAATTTTTTTTAAAGTAGATGAAGTGAAGATAGTAGCAAGTTTTTGATAAATTTTTTAGACTTAGACTTGATGTCCATTTTGAAAAGTGAGGGGGGCATTTATAGGTGTGGAAAATTACTTTGAGGGTAAAATAGTGTGAAAAGATATAAGAGTAGAGAATGACATGGGTGAGGGGTGCGAAATTTAGAGTTGGGATGATGGTATTTTTGGAAGGAAGATGTAAACATGAAATGTTTTCCATGAACTTCAATTTTACATTGTTTGGAGTCGCCACCATTCTTTTTTGGAAATGGGTGTGAATGAGCATTTGAATCGATTTTTTGAAAATTATTTTTTATGGCATTGTAATGACTCTTATGTGTTGGACATGGCAATGTCTACCTAAGATTTAGGTAATGAGGTCCGGTTAGATGATAGAGAAGGTGTAAGGCACCCATTTCCAAAAGTGATTACCCTTCTTGGTCATTATTTTTGTAAAACTTAAGGAAAAAAAATACTAAAATGCATGAGAATGAATGATAAGGATGGTGTGTGCATTGGAATGAATTGTCCCCTTAACAAAGGGTTTTGATTTTAATGTGACATTAAGGGCATTCTATGGAAACGAATGACCTATGTAGTCACATTAAATTTATGAATATGAATGTAGGTTTGAGCTTTTAGAGAGACTCCATGATGGAGTTCCCTTGAGATCACAACCTTGATGCATGTATTTATGGCTAGAAACTTAGATGGCTTTTGGATAGGACTCATTGACAACTTTTGACTCTTGTGGGGAGTTAGAAGTTGTTTGGATAGTTTAGATGAGCAACTCTTTCGAAGAATTACTCCGCACAAGAGTAAAAAATTGTTCTTTATGAAAAAGTCGCTAAAACCTACTTCTCAGTTTCGTATCTTGCGGGGAGTAAAATTTTAACGGTTCATTTTATCGAAATACCCTCAATTTTATAATTTTTCACGAGAATATCCAAACCTTATTTGCTTCTTAAACCATACGAAGAAAGGAAACTCACCCATTTCTTCTTCATCTTTCTGTCGCTTGCAATCGTTCGGTCAGTAGAACACCTTCGTGGTGTTTCGCCCTCCCTTGTCACCATTATTTCCCTTTCTAGTCTCTTTATCATTTTAGAAAAACTTACAGTGTGCGAAGCTGAGAAGAGAAACGAAGCTAGGGCGCGTTTGTTCTCTTCACCCTCCCTCCATCGTCGCCATTAAAGTAATTGGGGAGAAATAAGCTTGTTTATCAGATCTTGATTTGATTTTTTTTGTGAGACAATGAGATCTCTATTCATATACAAAAGGGTTTACATTTATATTTTTGCCCTTATTGCAGATTAAACGCTTCGCTCGTTCGGCCAACCAGAACACCGATGTGTTCTTCAGATTTTTTTTAATTTCTCTCCCTCTCTCCGTAGACAAAAAGCCAAGGTACGAACCTTCATTCGATATCTCCCTCTTTGAGTTGAAAATGATTTTTTTTCCATCCAAATTGAAATGAGATTATGTATTTTGTTTCAAGGATCTAGTTTGATCGACAACTCACTTTGGAAACTATCATGAGTGATTTTCAGTATAGAACCAAGCTTAGCAAACAAATATATTGTAAGAAGTACATTATGCCCATGGTTCTTGCCTTCATTTCCCTGAGTTGATTAAACATATATGTAGTAAATTTCAAGAAGACTTCTATTAGAAATGAGAATCAAAATAAACACACATACAAACATAGTGGTAATTTGTTTGAACACCTTGGCTTGGTGATGATTTTCCATATCAAGGGGCACAAAGAACCACCTGTTCAAGTTTGAAAGGGCAGCTTGTATATTACTTGCCTTTTTCAGAGGACAAATTTCCTTCAATAAATGGTTGACATCGAGTATGTAAGGGGTTATAATTTTTTTTTTTAAATTTCATTGGTATGATTTATTGGTGAGTTGAGTAATTAATCAACTCATACCCATTAAAATTTTCAATCACGCTAAGTAGTCTCAAAACTGAAATCAACTTCAACTATATTCCTTAAAACAAGGTAAATTTAAATTATAAACTACAAAGATATAGAGTACATGTAATGGAAACTAAAACCCATTTCAAACGGATTTGTCCCCCCCTCATATCTAGAAGCTTATTCTTTAGTACTATTCATTTATCGAATGGGCACAAATCCATTTAAAAAAGTTTCCTATTTCTGATTCATGGGTGTAAGTAAATGCTTCTAAAAAAAAATATTTATTTTTATGGGCATAAAAAGGAGATGTTATAACTTATTAGGAGGAGAAAGACAAATGACAATACAAAGAACCTAGCTTGAAAAATACATTTTTTTATGTTGTCTTCTTTATCGTCAAACACCTTATAAAAAAGAGTTTCTATTCCCCTCATTCCCAATGTACTTACATTAAAAAAGGGGAATTAGCTTCTAAATTAAATTGCCTTTCTTGTTGAATACCTTGGAGTGTCAACAGACAAATAGTACATGGAGTGAAGAGGGTAGAATTCAACTAGCTTGAAATATAAAAAAAATATCATCTCACAAAGTCCAAGAACAAGGGCAATGAATTAGAAATTACTGCATGAGTCGCCCTCCATGACTAAAGTATCCACACAATGGGACAAGAAAATTTTCTAATCCTTTCAAGGACCACGGTTTTTTTGCATGTGCATTTTATGCAAAAGGTGCATTAATCATCTAAAAGAGATAATTGATGATTATGTGTTTAGCCTTTAGAGTCATGAATTGACGGCAATTTATGATGCTTATCGATTAAAATTTTGGTTATAAATGTAGTTTTACATGCCATATAATTTGCATTGTTACAACCACGAAATATTACCCATCCTAAATGATTTGTTCAACTATTTTGTTTCTTGATTTTAGTCTTTTCTACATGTATGGCCAAGGCGTTTTTAACAAACAACACCTTACACCTTTTCGTGAATGAAGAGGTAGGCATAAATGATGTTACTTATAGATTTACTTTAGCTTATAGTTGCTCAATGTATTGGATTCTTTATGAAATTTTGGATGGCTTGGATTTTTAAGGGCTATTAAAATAGACAGCTTCTATTGCTATACCAACTTTTGCTAATGCCACCACAGTATATGTGTTAATTCTTTGGTGATTTACATATGAATTGGGGTGGTATTAGCAAAAGTTGGTGTGGTAATGGAATCTCTTTTAAAATAAATAGATAAAAGTAACAAATGACAAACCCAAGTCCTACATACCTCCATTGAAGTAACTTGAGATTAGGGCCACAACTAACAAATGTCTTATGCTACATTTTTTATACAGAAGATGAAATCCATAGACTTTTCAAACTTGAAATAAGTTAATCATCTGTTGGATGGGAATACCTTGGTTGAATGGTCTTAACCAACTGATTTTTCACTAAACTTGGTTGGTAAAATGTAAAATTATACATAAGATTAATAATTGGTAAAAGGTTCATATGTTAGGATGACCAGTTAGATGTCATAAATCATCCACATTCCGAAAGATGGTCCACTGGTCGAACTATCCAAATTGATAAGTTGGTGGGTCTCAACAAAAAACTGAAGGATAATGGCAGCAAGTGATCAAATACAATAGTTCCTTTTATAGAAAATTACTTTCTAGAAAGCATGCAATATTGAGTGCAGGGAGTATCATATATAGATTTATTGGATATGTTGTAATTTACTTTACCGTTTAGAAGGCTATATTAATCATATAATTTTTACAAGGTGTTCATGTTATTTGTTGCTATGCATTCTGTATGCATACCTGTTATTACTAGGAAAAATGGTAATTAGTTGCCTAGTTTGCATGGCCTTAATCCAGTAACTCTCTGGGTTTTATATCAGTGACCTGGTTTCAAATCCTACCAGCACCGAGAAATGCAGGTTTCATTGATAATAAATCAGCGATTTACAATAGACTAGATGAAACCTTCTTTCTTGAATCACTCATGGGCAGCCTCATGAGATTGTTTGTTATTAGCATTCAATTTGTACTTCGCTATCACTCATACTACATGTGAGAAAACTTGATGAAAGATCATATGTTGTCTTGCTTCATATTAACTTAATATGAGTACTCTTTATTTTCTATATGATATGCCATGATTGCCTAGCATCATAGAGTATGGGATGATTGGTTTGTTACCCATCACCAGTCACAAATCTACATAAACAAGACTTGTTACTTTGTAATTCAATGAGTGTAAAGTGTAAACTTTGAAGTAAAAAATACTTGAATTTTTGTTTGTTTGTGGGTACAGCCTTGCTTTCTGGAGTCGAAGCCAAATTGAAGGATTTGCGACAATCTACTGACCTTGTGAAAGCTGTAAGTGAAAAATTAGAGGTAAACCTCTTCATTTGTCTTTTAATATTTGATTGATATGGTAACACTATTTAAGATATTTGAATTTTGATTGTAGAGCTTTAGCTGTTTTTCCATTTTTCAACAACACCCTATATTACTTCATTAAGATATGTAAGATACTTCATTGTTCATTTTATCACCATTCACCGTACATTACTTGATCAATCCTCGTTTAGTAAAAGAGTCGTGATAATCTGACTTAGACACGTGGCATATTCAATCAGCACCCTTGACGTGACAGGCTCGAGGACTGTAGGTCTGCATTTTTCGGTTGAGTATGCCACATGCCCAAGTCAGATTATCACAATTCTTAGTAATAATACCAATGAGCTTACTAATCCTTCAAATCACATTCTAATCAAATTATGTTTTTCTTTTCATTTTTTCTTCAAATTTTTATGCTTTAAATTTATTTTGATAGCCTTCCTGGTTGTTTTCCTGTCATATCTCTTCATAGATTTTTGATTTGTCCTTAAAAATCTCATTGTTGTAATAGGAAAAAAAGTGTCCTTGAATTTATTGTCGTCTAAGTCTTGTACATTTACTTTAATTGTTAACAGAAAATATCTGAAAACCAACGTAAGAGAAAAGAGTTGACTTCTGAATCAAACAAAACAAAATGTGTCTAGACTCGAGAAATTCACAAGACATTTATCGATATATGTATAGAATTTGTACAACAAGGTCGTAGAAATTAGGGGTGCACATGGTTCGGATTGGTTCGGATTTTTACAAAATTGGAACTGAACCAAACATGATCGATTCTACAAATTTGGAATCGAACCAATCCAATTATCCGATAGAACCGAACCAATCCAAACCAACCTTGGTTCGGATTGGTTCTCGGTTCTCATACTTTTAAAATAGAAAAACTAGTATTTTTTCTTTCAAAAGAGGAACCTTTTGGATCAGATAATAAATAATGCCTATTTTTAAAATGAAAATGATTTTATGATTAAATTTTGACTGAAATCTATATAAATTAAAAATTAGATGAAGCTCAATGAGATTAAAAAAATATTACAATTTTAAAATTGGTATTTTGGTTGGATTAGTGAGGAAACTAATCCATAAATGGTAGATTAACGAATCAAGTCTAGGTCCGTTTAGTATATTTCATCTAATAAACATGGCATAAAGGTTCTCGTAAAAAAATATGGAATCAAACTTTTTGAATTTTTTTTCTATAAATGAGTTGATCCATTTGAGAGTTGAGGGAGAGATTTGTTTACATTTTTTTTATGAGTTTTTGTTAGAAAAAAATAAAAGAGACAAAGTTGAAGAAGAGAAAAATAGATAATAGAATAACAAAACTAAGAAATGGTTTTATTTATATATATATTTATATATATAGTAGATACTTCGGATTAGTTCAGTTCTCGGATTAGTTCGGTTCTATTATACCCCTAATCTAGAATCGAACCAAATTAATCGGATTTTTTTTATATACAATCCGCACCTAAACCAAATCATGCTTAATCCGAACCAATCCAATCCAAAAGACTTCGGATTGGTTCGATTCTCGGATTTACCCAATCCAATGTGCACCCCTAGTAAAAATGACCCTACTTTGGAGAAATAAAGTTGGAAAGACCTTTGACAGGAGCTTAAGAATAGACCAAATGTACACATTGAATTGAAACAACTTAAGAACCATTGAAATAAAATCAAGCTTGACTGGAAGAGTTGGAATGGTTTAATGAATATGAGTGGTGTTGGATATGATAGAGTAAGGAATGTCATTATTATGGACGATGCTTGGTGGGCTGATAGGTTGAAGGTAATACTCTAACCTAGCTTATCCAATTACAATTATTCTATCAAATATTTATTCTTTTTTATAGACCCATTCAACTGAGAGTAAATTTCGTTCGACTCGAATTTTTTCATAAGCTGGACCTTATATTCGGTGGGACTATATCCACTGGTTCTCATGCCCAATCTCCTGCAATGAATTATGAGTTTGTTGAAGAGAATCTGGATGATGATGATGATGATAGTTCTAATTTGGTCTCTGAAACTTAACCAGAAGTGCAATCTGAGACCCAACTTCCACTAAATATGTCTCAAAATACAGATAATTTCCAAAGTGAGAACATAACTCGTGCACCTTTAAGAAGGACATCATCTGGTGGGGAGTTCCAATTAAGAAAGAAGAAGGCAACCAAAAATAATTATATATTTGAATAACAATTTGGTCAACTTGTTCAAGCTATTAAGGATAAGGCAAAAACTAATATTGCAGATTGCGTTGTGTTATTAGATGAATTATCAGATGATATTCCATTCATGAGTGAATTATATGGTTGGGCATGCGATAACTTTGAAAAGAAGAAATAAATCAGAGATATGTTCTGTGATTTTAAGACGAAAGAGGCGCGTCTACAGTGGTTGGTGGGTAGAAGGCAAATGTCAACTAGTGGTAGTTCTGGTGGTCGTAGCGATATGTAGGATTTATCTATGTCGGATGTTTTTAGTCTTTATCTATGTCGGATATAGTGAAAATATTTATAGTTTTTGTTCAATATTTTTTGTCTTTATTTATGTCAGATATTTTATCTTTATCTATGTCGGATGTAATGGAGATATTTATGTTTTTTATTAGATGTTTTTTATCTTTACTTATGTCGGATGTTTTTTATTTTTATCTATATCAGATGTAATAGAGATATTTATGTTACGTTTAAATCAATATTGATTATCGTTAAATCATGGTATTTTGATTGTTTATAAGTTTGATTTTGATGTTTTATAACATATTTGAAAATTAACAGATTTGATGGATTCATCGTCGGATGCATTTTTGATGTCTTCATCATCGAGTGAAGAGGTGATGGATTCATTGTCAGATGAAGAGGTGATGGGTTTATCGTCAGCTGATGACATTTCGGATTCATTTTCGGATGATAATCTTGAACTATTAGCAATTGGTATGGTAGTAACCCAGATTTTACCTCAGCGAAAATATATTTTAAATAAATAACTTAAGACAAATTGTGATTTTACTAGGGAAGATTATATAAAATATGTTTTATTAGAAAATAATTCTATATGTCATGAATAATTTAGAATGATGAAACATGTTTTTCACAAATTATTATCATCTCTTCGTGATGAGGCAAACCTAAAGAGTACGAGACGCATTTTTTTGTAAGCAGATATTTTCATAGAGTTTTGGAGGCGGTTCTAGATTTATGTAGAACTCTTATTAACTCCAATATATATATATATATATATATATATATATATATATATATATATATATATATATATATATTAATTGATGCATTATCTTATATATTATTATTTCAATATGAAGGATTGCATGGGAGTGATAGATGGTACTCATATAGGAGCACGTGTTCTTACAGCAGACTAACTTCATTTCTTAGGTCGAAAGGGCATAACACAGAATGTGTTGGCTATATGCTCTTTCAATATGTTTTTTACGTATGTCATGACTGGCTGTGAGGGACAAGCAAATGACTAAAATATATTGTTGAAAATCATCACTGATCCCAATTCAAGATTTTCACATCCACCAGAAGGTCGGTATTTAAAGTATTAATCGAGATGATACTTTATTTACTTAAATAAGTTTATAATGATTATAGTTATTTATTTTGATTATTAGGTAAGTATTATCTGGTTGACTTTGGATATCCATTGATGGACGGTTATTTGGCACCATATAAAGGTGTTTGTGACCATTTACAAGATTTTCAGAGAGGGGCATGGGAGAAAGGGAAGAAAGAATGGTTCAATTATCTACATTCTTCTTTATGCAATGTCATTGAAAGGTATTTTGGTATTTTGAAGGCGCGATGGGCAATTTTACGTGACATACATTCGTATTCATTTGATACGTAGTGGGATATTGTGATTGCCTGTATATGAAAGCGCCCTTGATCCGCTAGGTGTGCGAGTTCACTTTTGATTTTCGAGGTTTGGGAGTCGCCACCTAGTTATTATGGTTTAGGAATCGAGCATTGACTCTAACAGATAAAAACAACTAATCTACAAAAAGAAACTATAGTCCGGGGATCACGTTACGAGGTTGGAAGGTGTTAGGCACCAATCCCGTCCGACAAACGCCGATCTCTACTATTTCTCAAAAAGGGGTTACATTGCTAACATATCTAAAATAAATAAATAAAACAAATAAAATAAATAAATATACCTATACGATGATCGCAACGATTTGTTTCCTCATAATTGGTAGAATGACTCATCGTAAAATACTCTTCGCTTTGTTTTCATCACTCGATTTGCTTCGGATATTCAAGATGAAGTACCTCCTTTTTAGATCTAAGTATTCAGAAATTTTTTAAGGGATTTCTAGGTATTTTTTAGAGAGTTTTTGGAAGTTTTTCTGCAAAACTTAGGGTTTGGATGATAAGTAGAGAGTTAGGACTTCAAAATCAGGGTTTGAGAAAGGTTAGGAGGACTTTTTGACCTACTTTTTCTAGGATTTATTTTGACCTACGAAATTAGATTGTGGAGATTCTTATTTATAGATTTTTTTTTTTAAGAATTAGGGTTTGACTAGGTCTTGTTTTAAGGTATTGACTTAAGTCTTATTTGATTGACTATGTTTCTTTAGATTAGAATTTTAACTTAAGTCTTATGAAATTGACTTGGTCTTTTAAATTAAGTTTTAATTCTTACGTACAATGAAATAATATATTTTTAAGTTTTGTGGAGAATCCCCTAATTATATCTTTAATTATTTGGACCCCCAAATGGAAGGGTCTTTTAATAAATATCAGGGGGCTAAACTTAAATGAGTGGGTAACCATCAACAATTTTGCTTGAGGGCTTGATTGATTAATTTTCTTGATTTAGATTTTAAAATTAATTTTATTAAAGTTTCACTTTACGTTAATTAATATTTTATTTATTAATTTCAAAATTTAAAATTTTTTAGAATTGAAAAATTATCATTTCGCCCCTGAAGAGAACTTTTGCGTTTCAAGTCATTTTTCGTTGTTTCGAGATATTTTGGAATCGATTTTTCGTAAAGAATTCAATGAGATTATGAATTTGTGTCATTTATGAATTTTTTGCATGAAACGATTGTCGATCCTATGAGGGGTACTTTCGTAATTTTGTTAAATTTGACAAAAATTGGTGAAATGATTTATTTGATTTCATTTTATTATTTTATGTGTTCAAAAAGATTTTCCTAAGCATAAGGGGCTCTAAGGATGTTTTGATGTTAGGGGTATTTTGGTAATTTGATTATTTTTTAGTGATTTTTATTGTAAAACTTCTTTTTGTCTGAAAAATGATGATTTCTATGTTTTTTGGGTCATGTATTTTTAGCGTAGCGTGATTTCTACAAATTTGTTAGTTTATGATACCTCATCCGAATTTTTGAAATATATCTAGTAACAAAGAAAATATTGGAATAATCATCAATCATTGGGAACTGTCACAATCGGGTTAACGAGTTGATTAATCAGGCGAGTGCAAAAGTGGGGTGTTTACAGTATGTGATTACACTATATTATTCGAAAAAAAGGTTTATCAGATGTGAAATTTGACCAATATGATCAAGAAGATTTTATAGAAGTAGGATCCACATCTTTAGATCATAGAAATCTAATTGTGCATTCACATCGTTAAGCAAATAAAACTATGGACCAAAAAAGAGAAGTTATTACAGAAACTATAAAAGAAACTTATGATCGGCTTGATATTAATGTATAAAGATGATTTGTCTTAAATTCAATACTTTAATTTAAATGTTGTTAAACATTTGACGTGTTATTCTTGTAAGTTGTTTTAAATTTATCTATTTTGATTTTTTATGCATTTGAAATCTTTAATTGTAGTTTTGATGACACTTTGTTGTTCGTGTGATCGGGAGTTGGTTATTATTATTGATAGAACCAAAGAAAATAAAGGTATAAAATTTTATCGGTGTCCATCTTGGAAGGTGATAATTATCAATAAGACATATATGAATTTGTCATATTTCTCTTACAATATATATATATATATATTACAACCTAATGAAATTTATTTATTCTTTAAGTATAGAATCATATTGAATGATTTTTATGGGCTGATGAAGTTCAATCTATTGACGAAGTTAATGTAACTAATAAACATGTAAAGAAAAATGAACAACAAAATACCATGAAGGATTTGTTTTTTTATGCATCAATAGGATGCAATATATTATAGTTTATAACAATTTTAATTTTAATAGCTGTGTTAGTTATGATGTTATTTCTTAAATAGATATATGTAGATTGCATGTATGAGATTTGTTTTAAGTATGGATATATATGAAGACTTGGTATGTTTGAGACATATTTTATATATATGGTAATTCAACCGGTGATAAGTTAAACCTTTTAATTTTTAAGGGAGGTGCTGTCAATTTTTTTTTTTAAATTTAAGTATAATGGATTTAAACACATTATATTAATATTTAATATTTAAAATATTATATTATATTATATTAATATTTAAAGTTAAAATGTCAAAAATAGTATAGTTTGAAGGCATATTATGATACTAAAAAACAAAAAATAGTAACTGGTATAATATAAGGGTATTTTGATTTTTTTTTTCTAAAAGTCATGAGAAGTCAGTATAGTTTCCAAACAGACTTCCAACACAAAAGTACTTCTATCAGTACTTCATAGAGTTGATTGCCAAACGTCTTTTCTGCACAGAATTACTTTTCCAGTTCCTCCATATATGTACTCCAACTCCTACTCTTTAGAACAATAATTCTACTCCTGGTATCCAACACGCTCTTAGTGTTTCACCCTATAAAGAGGTGGCACATTTCTTTATCATTGCCATGCATAGGTGAGTATGTGCATTGTGTACAACATGATGCATGAGTTTAAGGTAAAGAGGGTTTCAACCCCCATCCTTTTGATAAAACCTTAGTCCAATCTACCAGGGATGGGAGATGGTGTGCATTACATCATAAGGGATTTCTAAAAAGAAAATAAAGTAGAGGGTTATAAGAAGAATATGCAAGTTTTAAAATAAATAAATTACATCTTAACCGTACCTTGTCCCTTGGTAGTCTTGAATGAACTTGATTATTGAGAAATGAACTTGAAGATTGAGTGAGTTGGACTTTGGAAGATAAGAGAATGAGTAGGGATTTTGTTAGAGTTTTAAGTTGAGAAATGGGGCTTGAGAGCATGGATTGTTCATAGAAAATGAGGGTATTTATAGAGTTTTTGGAGAACTTTTAAGGGTAAAATGGTCCAACCCTAAAAATAAAGATAATGGACTTGTGATTTGGGTTATTTCTTTTGGATTTTTCATTTGTGTGAGGGTAAAGATGACATTTGTGAAGAAACCCAAAAAACATTATTTGATCCTTGATTTTTTGGTAAATAGAGGTGAGACAACAAAAAATACTTTTGAGAGGATGAATAAGGAAGTGACATGTGTAAATGTGGAGTGGTAGGTGAAAAGTAGACATTGGTTCATTTGTAAATAACTCATAAAGTAAGGGTGAAAGTATATTTTTGAAATGGACTAATGGGAGAACAAAAATACTTATAGGAAGGTGAGTAGGGGAGTGACATTTGTAAAGGTGAAAAGTAGACCTTGATTTATTTGTAAATAAATCATAAAACAAGGGTGGAAGTATATTTTTAAAATGGACTAATGGGAGAGCACCATCTATGTACTCACCTTTTGAGGGTATGATTGGAAGTTCTATCAATTTTATGGATTGTTCAAAAAGATCAAAGAACATTTTTGGTTTGACCAACCTTTTTGGAAAGGACATTCTTGGATTTTCACAAGGGGGAGTTGACTCTCCAATTAGATTATGCATTAGGTATTGAGGGTTTATAAGAGATAACATGTGTCACCTTTTGAGGGATGTGAGAGAGTGGGATTGGTGTTGGGCTTATAATGAATTTGGGCTATGGATTTTGCGTTTTGAGAGTAGAGTAAAAGAATGGACTTGAATTTGGGTTAGAAGGTGGACCTTGTCTTGGGCTTAGGTTGGGTTAGGAAATGGACCTTGGTTATGGTATGGGTGATGGAATGGTGAATGAGCGATGGACTCGAGTTGGTTCATGAAAGTGAGTAGGAAATTTGAATAGATTTGGGACAAAGTTGGGCATGACATGATGCATGTATGCATGAAGGTGATGCCAAGTGGCAATACGGGCCATTGAGATACTTGAGTTCTAAATTGAAGTCATCTCGAGGAAATTCAGATTTTTGGAAAGGGGTTCGTACAAATTGGGGTGTCTATAGAAGGTAAATGGATAGTTTTTTGATCTAAATGGTTAGGATCATTCTCAATTCATTTGGGTTAAGTGTTTGGTGAGATGAGATGATAAGGGATTTGGTTGGAAGAATATGATTGAGTGTTAGTTAGGCTGAAGAGGTAAGGTGTTTGATTAAAAGAATGAGTCGTGTAAGGAGTTATGTGTTTAAGTTTTTGGGAGGGTTAAGGGGATGATGACATGTGTCAAAAAAATGGGGAGGTGAGAGGATTAGATGAGTTGATTAGAGGGAATGGGTATGAAAATGACTTGTGAGACAAGGTTGAGGGTGAATGACGAAGGGATGTGTGGGTTGTGATGTGAGTTGGTAGCAGGTGAGGTTAGGTTTATAACATGGGGGTTGATAATGTGTTAGAGAAAAATGATGGATTAGGATTAGGAGGTATGGGTTGTGATGTGGGTGGTTGGTTGTGTTAGAGAAATTTGAGGTTAGGTTTATAACATGAGAGTGTGGGTGGTTGGTTGTATTAGAGAAATGTGAGAGGTTAGGTTGGGTAGAATGATTTTTTTAGGAAGTGAGTTGTAGTGTGGATAAGTGTCCTTTTGATGATCAAAGAGTGATTGATTGATGTGGATAATGGTTTGTGGATCGAATTGGTTTGGATTTTGGTGTGTTGGGCTTGGGTTTTATGAAAGGTTTTATGTTTGGGATTGGTTAAGATATATTTTAAAATGAATTTTTGAGGGTATGTGAGTTTTAAGATTTGGATAATATGGAATTAGGTTTAGACTAAGTTGGGAGGGTGAAAATGAGTTTTTTAGGAATTAAGGGTTGGTGGGCTTTAACCGGGCTTGGGGTAGTTTCGATTCTGAGAGTGGAGCAGTGAAAAGTAAGGGAGATGATGGGTATGTCAAGTCTTTATTGTGGGTCCCTTAGACCTTTAGGGCTCTTATGAGCCCTCAAATTGATAAAAATATCATGTTTAGACGATTTGGGTTTTTTAGGCCCGTTGGCGAATTTTATTAAAAAGTTTATATTTTTGAATCCTTTTGAGTGGGGGGTCCATTCAAATTGGGGTGTCTACAAGCTTGATAGGACATTTAGTAAACTTTTTATTTCTTAACGGTCCCTCGTTATTGGGAAATTCACCGTTTTTTTATTAACTGTCGTGTTCACCACTTTTCATTTATTATTGAATTGACGTTTTTTTTAATATATAGTGTCGAGTTCACAATTTTTATTGTCAAACTCACCATAATTTATTGTCACCACTTTTTATTTATTGTCGAACTTGACACTTTTTATTTATTGTCGAGTTCACCACTTTTTAAACAGAAAGTGGTGAACTTGATACTGGTAAACCCCACCCATTTTTAATTTTTGAGTTTTTCGACTACAATAGATGGAAATATTGACTCACAACTTGAGATAACGACTTGTTTATATGATTTTATCCTAAAAGAACTATTCTTGATCGATTTTCATCAAAAAATTAATAAAAAAGTGAAAAAAACCTTACTTTTTTTTTTACATATATCTTCTAAATATTTGAAAAAATCCTTGAAAATGACTTCTTCTTCCTTCTTGAATCCTTTTTGACAGAATGAAGTCTCTGATACTCGATTGAGATGTCAAAAATCCATTTTTTTGGATGAAAATGATGAGTTCGAATAGTTAGGACATTCAATCATGAGAAATGCCGAAGATGAGATCTAAAGATTGTTAAGGAAAGAAAAGTTTACTGCCCAAAACTTAGGGAATATTTAAAAGAAGTCCCTCTACCAAGGTCTTTTAAGTAATTTTTCCTTTAAAATGAGATATTGAAAATATAAAAACAAAACATGTCAAAAAGGTTAAGTGGGTTGACATCCTTAACCCATTTAATACTCATGTTAGATGGGTCGATACTATTATGACTCAAACCCAATTAGACTTGACTCAAACCCACTAATTGCGAGTAGTGTCAAGATTGTAACCCGTAGGTGGCTTGTTGGTGCAATTGATAGTAGTTTTCGGGCTTCACTCAGGGTGATCAAAGGTCCAAGATCCATGCCCAGATCGGGCCGGGTCGGCGTTTGGGCTTGTACTACATCATCATCATCTGACCCACCTCACACCTTACGAGAAATGTAATCAACTGTCTTTTGCTTTCCCTGCTTTTGAAGCACTAAAAACCTCCAAGAAGGAACACTACTGACGACACAACGGTTGTTTCGTTTTTGGTCTGATATCTGATGAGACGAAGCTTTCCTCAACTGGCGATGGTTTCATAGAATAAGTTAGGGTTTTGTCTTCGAGATGGCTTTCGCTAATTTGATGTCGAGCGTTCCCGCGTGTCGTTGTTGTTGTCTCGATGAGCACAAAATTTCAGGTTTAAGGGTTGTGGTTTCTCTCACTAGCACAAGAAACCCCATTTTTTCTAGGGTTTCGTCAAGGTTTTTCTCTCTAGGTTTTCGATCGAGACGATGGAGAGAGATCTTCGTTGGAAGTCGAGGAAGATTGAATGTGACGGAGTTACAGACAACTGTTGAGAATAACGGCCAGATTCGAAGTGGCGTTGGCGTTGAGATTCCTGTTACTTGCTACCAGGTCTGTTATTTTTTAAATCTTCTTTTATGTTGTAATAATGGTTGTGATTTGCTACAATTAATGCGTCTTAAATGATCCCGTCAAAACAAATTTTATCTCACGAGTGTTAGAGAGCTTGTATGAGATCGATATAAATTGAGATTTTACTCTGATATGCTGAAATGCATTTTTAGTTTAATTGCTTGTAGAGGTAAGTTTTGAGTTAGACAGCAATGGCGAAGGAATTTAGGGGTGCTTGGATGCAGAGCTTTGTGCTGGCTATAATTAACCCAGGATGAGAGTGTGTGTGCCTAATTTGGGATCTTAATTCATTATAGTGGTTTTCAACTTGTGGGAGTTTCAGTGAATTTATGATTTGTATGGTTTTACATTGTATGAGGTGCAGGTGCCAGCTAGCTTAGTTGTTAAAGTCAATGGGTGATAAAACCAAGACATTCCTACCAGCAACAAGTTACTGAATTTATTAAAAACAGGCTTGCTGATCAAAGAAAACAAAAAACATGAAGACATGCACTAATTACTAACTACTAACTTGCTTGTTTATCAAAAAAAGAAAAAAAGAAAAAGGAATGTGGGTTGTAATGCTGTCAATGGTCCTTTTGTGCATAGCCAATTTCCCCCATTTTGATAGGTATTTCATTTTCCAAGAGCTTAGAGCCTTCCTACTTTCTCTATAATTGAGGTCCCAGATGGGCTTACTCTTGTATGTCGCCCCTAATGTGATGTTGGGAAGGATTACACTTGACAATCCATGGTGCAAACTAGATTCATTAGAGGTGACATTCCCAACACCCAGAACTTTGCATTTTTTTGAAAATTAAGAGCCAATCCATACATCGCCTCAAAACAACACAAAATGCCGTCGATAGATGTCAATTGCTCACTTGACACATTAAGGAAAACTAACATATCGTTCATGAATTGTAAATGGGATAAAATAAGGCTTCCCTTGCCCAAGATAAAACTTGGCAAGTTTGCATTGACTACAACCCTCACTATCATCTTGTGTGGCGCCTCCATAGCCATATGGATCCCTTTGCCTCAAACCTCTAGAGTTTTGGAAGAGGTCAGTAGCCACAAGGGCTCCCATTGACTAACATGGAGACAAACATAGAGGATGAACTTAATAATCCAAAATAATCTTTGGCCTATGGAGATATGCCTAGAAGTTATCTAAAAAATCTCTCAGTAAAAGTATGATAAAAATCTCTCACTAAGAAATATTATGCCATTCTTTGATCCATGCCATACTTTACAGTTCTCCAACCTGTTCCCTATGGTTCTTAACAATCTACTCACATCACCCAACTCCCACTTGTTGAAAGATCTCCTGAAACCAAACTTCTATGCCACCTCATCCTTCCCTATCATAAAACATGAAGACATAAGTTCTTTCATCTGAAAAATACCAAAACAACTTGGAAATTGCTCCTTTAATGGCCTTTCCTATAACAATTGTCCTCCCAATAATGGATCCTATTTCCTATTCCAACCTTGACACGCACCTTTTTCCTTAAGCAATGAAAGATTTTAAGCACCTCTTTCCCCACTCCACACCCATACGAACTATTGGCTCCTCTACTTTTGCACTCGTGGTACTCCACCCCGAACTTTTTTGGCAATCACCCTCTTCTACCCCAAATCTCCAGAGCTACTTTCCTAACAATGCCGAGCTTATCCTCCCCAACTTCCTAAATCCAAGTCTGCCTTGGTTTTTAGGTATATAAATCCATTGCCAACCAACCTTATGGTCTTTCTACCTTCCTTGTCATGCTAGAGAAAATCACGAAACAACTTATCAAGCTTCACCTCCACACTGTGAGGAATTGTGAATGAGGAGAGAAAATAGATCGGAATACTCGCCGAAGTAATCTTTATTGATGTAGATAGGCTTGTCGACACTTATCGCAATACCTATGATCAAGTTAAGATGCGTCGAAGAAAGAAATTAACAACATTTATTGAGTCAAATCAGTCAAAATCGAGACAACTCGGTTTGATTGAGTCAACTTGATCCAATCTTTGATCGGTTCTCAAGACCTAGTCCAACTTCTCTTAGGACTCTTTCTTTTATTGAGTTTTTTTTTTTTTAGATTGTTTAAGTAGTCTTAGTTTCTATTTTAATTTTAGAAAGTTTCTTTTCTAGGTTAGTTTTTGATTCATTTTATATTTAAAATTCATTTGTATTTTTTAAGTTATAATTAAAAGTCCTTTTAGATATTCAAATTGAGTTCTAATAGGATTAGAAGGTTAGTAAAATGTTATAGATAGACAAGGAAGTTATTTTTTAGTATTTTAGAAGGTTTCTAAGTTGTTATGGAGTTATGTATATAAGGAGTTCCAATAAACAAATTCAGTGAGTTAGTTTTCTTGAAGATTGATTAATAAAAGAAAAAAGAAGAGACTTTTCTTCTCTTTATTTATTTTTTTGGGCGTAAGAGTCCGATATTGGTTCTCAATTTTAGTGTTTGCGATTGATTCCATCAATCTCAAATCTAAATTAAAGTTTCTAGTCTGTTTTGCTCAACATATAGATTCTTCGTTACTCCTAGTTCTTGAGATTTCACCATAGAACCATATTTTTAACATAAACTCTAGGTTTGTGTGTTCTACCCTATATCATTTATCAATGTTACTTTCCTTCCCTTGCATAATTATGACACTTTCCATGAACTTTGCCTCACTCTCTCACTCACTCAATCACCGGATCCTAGATACTTTTGCTATTGAATATAGTCCCCAAGGGTAAATGCAGATACATGATTAGAAGAGAACTCACTTGAAAATCAAATGAGGCCGCTAACAAGTCCAGGCAAGAGGTCTCCCCCACCCAAACACCTTTCTTTTACAATTTATTGGTAGACCTAAAATTGCTCCAAAGGAACCCAAAATCCTACTCAAAACACACAATTGACTCAGAAAAGAGTCAAGAAATACTAATGTTCCTCTTTATTCTTTTTTTCCCCATCACAATCGCCGACTAGAGCTTTGACAAAGTGTATATACTTCAAGCAAGCTTTCGTTGCATTAACGACTCGTAAGATCATTCACAACTTGAAATCGAGATACAAAACTAGGTAAAGAGCAAAGTAGAGCCGACGTATCAAGGATTTCCAACAAGGAACACCAATGGTTGCCTACTTAACCTAGAGGTCTGACGAAGCATAGATACTTAGCTAAAAAAGATAGAGAGAAAAGTTAAATTAATTACAAAGCCCTAATTAGGTTTTAAAGGTGATTACATAGTCTAACAAGTAGAAAAGACTAAAAAGGACAAAAGAAAAAAAGCTAATAGATTAGAGTTATTCAACACTCCCCCTCAAGTTGGTGCGTGGATATCGGCAACACCTAACTTGGACAAGACACCTTCAAAGGCAGTTTTGCTAACACCTTTAGTAAGAATATCGACAAGTTGTTGAGATGCAGGAACCAAGGGAGTACAAATCTACCCATAGACAATCTTCTCTCTAATGAAATGTCGATCAACATGCTTTGTTTTGTCATGTTGAACCGGATTTGCTATTATGTTGATAGCTGATTTATATCATAATATAATGAAAAATGGGTTGTCACAGGAAGACATAAATCAGCTAGAAAGGTCTTGAGCCACAACAACTCACATACTCCAAGTGCCATAGCTCTGTACTCTGACTCAACACTAAAGAGAGAAATCACATCCTGCTTCTTATTGCATCAAGTTACCAAGTTGCCATCAACTTTAGTACAATGCCCAAAAGTGAACCGTTTATCAGTCATTGGACCAGCATAATCTGCATTAGTCCATGCCTCAACGTGAAGATGACCATGATTATTGAATAAAATACCTCGATCAAGATATCTAAGAATACGATAGGCAACAGTAAGATGAGATGTGTGAGGAGAGTAAATAAATTGACTTACAACATTAACAGCATAGGCAATGTCGGGACGAGTTATAGACAAGTAGATCAATTTTCCCACAAGATGCTGATACTGGTCAATATCTTGAAGATCCCATATACTTCACTCTTGTGTTTCATGAGATAGACTCAAGTGGTACGACTATGGTCATCGATGAACAGGACAAAGTAGCGAAAACTAAGAGTGGATGTGATGGGGGAAGAACTGCACACATCAGAATGTATTAGATCAACAGAGCAGGTGCAGTAGTATTCATACTAATAGAATAAGGAGAACGAACATGTTTAACTAATTGACAAGTTTCACAAGAAAAATGAAGTAAATTGGCATTATTAAATAAAGTAGGGAATATGTGTTTCAAATATCTAAAGGAAATATGGCCTAAGTGTAAGTGCCAACGCAATATAAGTGCCTTATTTGATTGACTGCAACTACTAAGTTGAGATACAGAATGAGTGCTAGGTAAAACAGGTTAGGGCTGTCAACAGATGCTTATCGGATCGGATACAGCAATATCTGAATTTGAATCTGAAATTTTTATCTGATATTTAAATTCGAATTCGAATTCGGTGGATGTTCTAAAACTTTATCTGAATTCGAATTCAATTATCCTATCGGATATCGGATAAAATATCCGTATAGAATTCGAATAATTTGTATTTTAAAAAAACACAAATTTTCCTTTATCCAATTGATTTTTTATTATAAAAAAAACCTATTATATATTATACTATGTATATAATAAATAAATAAATAAATAAAATAAAATATATTATATTATTTATATAAAAAATAAATCAAATAAAACAATATATATTATATATTATTTCGAATCAGATATTATCGGATTTGAAATGTTAATATCCGAATTTGTATCCGATAAGGATTCGAATATATAAAACTATTTGAATTTGAATATGATATTCGAAATTTTCGAATAATATCTAATTTTTCGAATTCGAATCGGATTCAAATTTTCGACTATCCATTGACACCCCTAAAACAGGTGCGCCCTGCACTTCATGTCTAGTACTAATCGTCCTCTTCGATTCCAGATTCTGAAAGACACAATAAGAGGGATAAAAGATTACACTACAATTCAAATATTTAGTAATATTGCTAACAAAAATAAGATTAATAGTAAGTTGAGGAACATGCAATGTATTAGTTAAGAATAAAGAGTGTGTAATAGACAAATGACATCGACCAACGATAGTAAATAAAAAACCATCAGCAAGGTGAACCTTGGGATGACTAGAACAAAAAACTATAGGTTTTGAACAGGGAGGATGTACCGGTCATGTTATCTAAGGCATCAGAATCAATGATCCATGGTGAGGAGGTGGTGGAAACACTATGTTCAGATGCAAAGGTTCTTAAGTGAGTGAAAGTAGAGACCGGCTAAGATGAAGTCTCGATATGATTGAAGAATTTCCTGAACTTGTCAAGCTCAACTTAGAATATAGATATCGAATCCGATGAGGAAGTAGTAACGGATGGGATTGCCTGATCAGAAGTCTACTGAAAGACTATATGAGCTGAGGATTGTTGATACAGTTGACGTTGCTAATTAAGACGACCATGAAGCGCATAGCAACGAACTTTCACCTAACCCAATTTTCCACAATGATCATACTTATGTTGTTGATGGATAGGCAGAGACTTACTAGGACGCTGTGAAGAAGGTATGAGAGCAAACATAGTAGAGTGGTTTCTAGAAGAGTGGGGTAGGACAGCTGTACGACGACTCTCATTAGCTAAGACATAAGAATACGCAGTTTGTACGGACGAAAAGGGATCTATACCCAATAAATGAACTTTCGCATACTCAAACTCATCCTGGAGACTGGCTAGAAATTGAAAAACTCGATTTTTATCCAAAATCGACGCATATAATGCCTCATCAAGAGGGTCCTTCCAAGCATAGGATGCGGAATAGAAGGTCAAGTCTTCTTATCGAGTACATAGATGTGATATATAGGTGGTGATTGAGTGTCACTTTGTGAAAGATGGGAAATCTCACGCTCTAAGTTAAAGATCTGGACATTGTTTTGTCATTACGAGTAAATATTCTTCGCAGAATCCCATATCTGTTTTGTAGTCTTGGAGAACATAAAATTAGCAGCAATGTGTGGTTGTATAGATGTAACCAGCTAAGAACGGACCATCGAGTCATTAGCAAACCATTAGGTAAGTAGTATCATTCGATGCAGGTTGTTTGTCTGCCTTTGTTAGGTAATCGATCTTTCCTTTTCTACCAACAAACATTTCAACCGATCGTGCCCAAAAAAGATAATTAGGACTATCTAATTTTTTTTTTTTTTTGATAAGTATAAAATTAAATAAATGAAGAAAAGATGAGAGGGAGGCTGAGATAGCCCCCAAACAACACGAGAGAGCCAGCACAGAACGAAAGAAGATGAAAATTAAAATACACGGCTGAGAGCTAACTGTCACAAATGGTATCCCAATTAAATAAGAAATCTTGGAAGTGTACTCCCTCAAAAGCTTTGTTCATCTTTGACCAAAGGAATAGAAACCCAATAATCTCTAACGTCACTGTGTGGGACGAGCTGTCCTTGCTATGAAATATCTTGTTGTTGCGTTCTTTCCAACGACCCCAAGCAATGGCCGATGGAAGGATAGCCCAAAGATGCCTCTTTCTAGAAGAAAAGATATTCAAACTCCGATCCTTTAAAAGATTAAAAAAAAAATAAAGGAAGAACCCAATCCACCTAAAATCGGGATAAAAAGAACATCCAAATAGCATGGGAGAAAGAACAATGTATAAGAATGTGATTAACAAACTCCCCATCCCTCAAACAAAGAAAACAAAAATTTGGAGTGACCCAACCCCTTCTGATCAAATTATCCAAGGTGAGGATTCTACCCAAAGAGGCAAGCCATACAAAGAAAGACACTTTAGAAGGAATAAGAGCGGACCAAATAACAGAAGGAAATGAAGAAACCTCACATAACGGGAGCAAACAATTATAGAAAGACTTGACAGAAAATTTCTTATCCTTAGCCTTAAACCATTCTCTCTTGTCCTGTTCATTTTCACTGAATTGGATCGAATTAAGGAGACCTAGAAGAGATGTAACCTCCGTCAATTCTCAATCATTGAAGTTCTTTCTAAATCCTAGATCTCAAGAGTCTGTGTTCCCGTCCCGAATTAGACACTGTCTAACTGAGTTATTTTTTTTCAAAGAGCAAGCGGACAAGGATGGGAATTGAGTAGACAAAGATGAAGTTCCACACCACAAGTCCTCCCAAAATCTAACCTTGTCCCCCAACCCCACGTTGAATCTAATTTCCCTATCAAACTTATGAACACCCTTTAAAATACCTCTCCACACACTGCACCCATAAGTTCCTCTGGCCTCGTCACTATACTAACCAAATCTCTTTTCTCCATATTTAGTCTGAACCACTCTCCTCCACAAGTTGTCTCTTTCTTATCAAAATCTCCAAAGCCACTTGCCTAGGAGAGCTTTATTAGTTATTCTTAGCCCTCTAATCCCCAAACCTCCATACTTTTTAGGAGTGCAAACCACCTTCCACTTCACCAAATAATACTTCCTACCACCATACTTCTTAGGACTATCTAATTTCAATGTTGTAATTTGAATGCGTGGAAAGTCGGTCAAATGCTATCACTATTACCAGTGACTGAGAAAAATGTCTCAGAGGTCACCAAAGAGTAGATGTGCTTTCGTTTGAAGAGAGTTCAAAAAAGAAACTAATCGCAACACCCTTAAGGTGGCAATACACGATCGGAAGAGACATGGAAGGTGATCAAACACTGCTGTAGGTGACCCAAACGACCATCAACTCAATCGTAGGGCACCAATGAGCAGTTCTGCTGCTGCCGTAAACCTTAACCAGGGGTTCAGTGGTTGTCACGTGCCCTAGAAACTCCCAAACAGCAGCTTGCTGTTGTCACAACCCTCAAACAGTAAGTCTGCTGTGATCGCAGCCCTCAAACAACCATCAATTTGGTCTGACATCCACTAAATAGCACCCTGATGTTGCCGTAGCCTACTAACAATGGCTTGACAGCCTTAAAATAGCAACTGTTGTTGCCGTAGTCCCCCAAACAGCACACTGCTGTTATAGCAGCCCACTAAGATGGCCTGACAATCACAAAAAATAGCACCTGCTGTTGCCGCGGCCCAATAAACAGCACCTGCTGTTGCTGCAGCTCTTTAGAGTGGCTACGCTGCTGCCATAAGGCTTCAAGAAAGTCTCAAAACCCTATCGCATGGTGCAATTAGGGTGTGGAGCAAAAAACCCCCGTAGGGATGATGTCATTATTGAAGGCGAGAGGTGTTGAAGATAGGTTTAAGGAGGAAGAGGACGAAGGAGTAGCAACAAGGAGGCAAAGATTGGGGAGGACGATGGATGTAGGCTTTGATACCAAGTTAAAAAAGATAGAGAGAAAAGTTAAATTAATTACAAATCCCTAATTAGGCTTTAAAGGTGATTACATGGTCTAACAAGTGGAAAAGATTAAAAAGGGCAAAAAACAAACAAAACTAATAGAATAGAGTTATTCAACATACTTGAAGCGATCTTCTAGGCCCTAGTGCTTCATCTAGTGGCATTTTCCATTTAGTCGATTGGTCTTGATAGGATTTTAACACTGATGATGTCATTGCTTGGGGGCATTTTTCTTGTAGACTTACTAATGCACGATGATGAGGGGAGAAAAGAAAATATGGGATTTAGGGAATTTGATTTAGGATTTGGGCGACAATAGGACATGGGTTTTCAAAATCCCAATAAACGTAAAACACAAAGCTTTTTAATTATCACATTTTGAAATTACGATTAGGGGAAGATTTAGGGTATTTGGATTAGATTTGGAAAAGAGATTAATGAAGTAAGGATTAGAGAAAGTGGGGAAGGATTAAGGGTAGAATAAAATGGGGTTTGTAGGTTTCAAGAATCAAGAAAGGGGTTTAAAGATTCAAGAATCCAAGACTTCAAAGAAGTCAAGTATTAAGAATTAAAGATTTCTTGAAAAATCAAGAAAACAAAGTTTGTGGGTTGGATGTTTGAAATGATTAGAGGGTTCTTGATGGTTTCTTAATCTCTCACAAATAAACAAAAGAAGATAGAGGATAAGAAGAGAATTAAAGAAAAAAATGATATTTACCTTGGAATCACCCTAATGATTTCAATGACATAAACCATGTTGAATGTATCAACATTCAAAAGAAAACAAAGATATTTGTAATTTTGTTTATTCCATTCATTCTCTCAATAAACCCTAATACATTTTATAAATAAGAAAAATCAACCAAGAGTCCTAATAAAATTAAAATACTACATAACATAACCTAATTTTCATAATTTTCTCTTTCTTAATTTTTCAACTTTCATAAATTTAAATGAAAGATAAACTAAAGGTACTAAACTGTCCCTAAATATTATACTAAGACTATGGGCTAATAAAATATGGAAATAAACAAAAAATAAAACAACTCAAAACTAAAAAAATAACTAATCTAAAATAATTTCAAATGACAAAACAATAAATCTAGACTCAATTAAGTGAAAACCTAAATAGTTACAAAATTTTCATCTGAACTCTTGATCGTGGACTTGATTTGCGTTCCGCATTACTTATAGTTCTTATGCAAAGGCAATGGTGAATGATTCAATCATCTTTGGATTCATTGGTCTTTTACCTAAGACATTTGGATCCATTTTATTTCTTTCTCCACGTCCAATGGACTTTCAGTAGTTGCATTTTAGTTGTTTCTCAAAGTTGACAGTCTTTGACATTTACTGCAAAAGAATCTTTTGTTCATTGGTCTCTTTTGTTGTTTGTTGGGGCATCTGGAAGGGTCGAAAGAGTCATATTTTTCTTGGGAAGGAGAACTTTATTCTTGAGGTATTATTATCATTGTAGGCATCATTTTCTATTGGTGCTAAGCCTTTGATGAATTTAAGGGTGTCTTCTTTCAAGATTTTCTTTCCAAGTTGGAGATCATATGTAAGGTGTGAAGTAATGTGTGGGCTATCATTTCCATGTCAGAATAACTATGATTCATTACAGTGTCATTTGGGTTCTCTATTTTATTGCAAATTAAATGGATTTCAGCATCTTGTAGGTTAGGTTAGAAACGTTCATTTTTCTTTCCTTTTTGTTTTACCTCTATTTTTTTCCCCAATGTGTTAGAATCTGATTTTTGGTAAATTATTATTATATTAGTTTATTTGTTTCCTGTGTTATTACTTCAATTTCAGCACTGTTCTGAGGTGTTTATTATGCCTAAACTTGACAATAATGATTAGAAGCAACTAATCTTCTTGCTATGGATATTGGATAATGCTTATTAGTAATGATGAAGTGTATTGTTGCTGAGCTTTGAGGCAGCTTGCTTTCTCAGTTCATAGTTGTTTGGTGGTTTGAGTTTCTCCATCAGGCAAGATTTGGTTCAACTTTCATTAGAGAAGATAGCTGACTTTTTGGATATGTCGCTTTTTTTAATCTTTGGAACCTTGACCCCCATTAAATTGAAATTTTGGGTGAATGCTATGGGTTTTTGTTTTTTTGTTTTGTTTTTTGCTTAAGGAGATTGTCGATTTAATATAAAATAGAAGTTTAGGCACTGGTGCACCCCTTCTGATGTTACAAACTTTTCTGTGTTTTTCTGGTTTTAATTCCAAATTGTGTGTCAAATTTACTGTCTTGCAGATTATTGGTGTTCCTGATAAATCGGAGAAGGATGAGATTGTCAAGTCAGTGATGGATTTGAAAAATGCAGAGGTCGAAGAAGGGTACACCTTGGATGCTGTTGTATCTCGCCAGGTAGTAAGAAGCATGTTGTAGTATTTTCATCTGATTAATGCAGTTCATTTCTGGAGATGTAGCACTGAGCTGATTCTTTGTTGTTGGTGATGGTTTTTTGTTTGTTCTCCTATATAAAGGAGCTTTTGATGGATGTCAGGGATAAGCTCCTTTTTGAACCAGAATATGCTGGTAATGTAAGGGACAAGGTTCCACCTAAATCTTCTCTTCGTATTCCATGGTCTTGGTTGCCTGGTGCTCTCTGTCTCCTTCAAGAGGTACTTTTCTGAATTGTGATTTATTTGTTGTACATTATTCTTCCCGAAGAAATATGATTGGGTTTTGCCTATACAGGTTGGAGAAGAGAAATTGGTTCTTGAAATTGGCCGAGCAGCTCTACAACATCTGGATGCTAAGCCATACATTCATGATTTTCTTCTCTCCATGGCACTAGCTGAGGTAAGACAAATAAGCAAGAGGTAAAGAATTCTTTTATAAGTTCTTTTGGCAGTATTGTTATTCCTTCCTTTCTCACTATAGGTATTTCTTTGAAGTGTGCGATTGCTAAGATCGGGTTTGAGAGAAACAAAGTATCCCAAGGATTTGAAGCTCTTGCTCGTGCTCAATATTTACTCCGAAGCAAAATTTCATTAGGGAAAATGCCATTGTTATCGCAGGTATAATCATTCTCTAGACTTTCTCCACCAATTTATTCGTCTGAGGCTTAGTAACAAAATTTGGATTCCGTAATAATTCGGTGGGGCTTCAATTCGGATAAATTCGTAAAAAAATCGGGAAATATTAAACAACGATTTTAGATTTGTTACCAAAATTCATAGTCCTCAACCCCCCACAAAAAACCTGATCTTGTTCTTGAGATATGAATGTTGAAGAAAATACAATCTAGAGGTTGAAGGGTAATTTTTTTACCATATTTCACCATCAGTCAATAAGACTTTGATTAATCTACCCAGTAGTATACATGGTACATGATGGGGGTGACTATTAGATGGGTCTCACATGTAAGCACCTTCCACCCTAGAAAAAAGGACAAAAAAAGAAGATAGTTTAGGTGATCGTAATCATCTGATCTGTGAAACAATTATTGGAAGAAAATCGATTGCTCAGATGTTTCAGACCATTCTCTCCAATCATCATCATCACCATCAAGGCATTATCCCAAAGATGGTTAGGAAGGATGAAAGAAAGGTCGATTGGTTAGGATGGATGAAAAAATAAGGCCAAATGGTTAGGATCTTGTGATCCTCTTTTGTTTAACCAAAGATCTCCTATGTAGGATCTGTTGGCAAACTGTCCTTGATTCTTAATCACTATTTAGATTTGCTCCTTCATTGATTTCTTAGAATAATTTGATTGGGGGTGAGTTTTAGATTGAAGAATCATTGGAGGAACTTGCACCTGCTTGCACACTGGAACTACTAGGCATGCCTCACACACCTGAAAATGCTGAACGGAGACGTGGGGCAATTGCTGCCCTGCGTGAATTGCTCAGACAGGGCCTTGATGTGGAAACCTCGTGCCGAGTCCAAGACTGGCCATGCTTTTTGAGCCAGGCACTGAATAAGCTCATGGCTACTGAAATTGTCGATCTTCTTCCATGGGATGACTTAGCTGTTGCTCGCAAGAACAAGAAATCACTTGAGTCGCAGAATCAAAGGGTTATAATTGATTTCAGTTGTTTTTACATGGCAATGATTGCCCATATAGCTCTTGGATTTTCAAGCAAGCAAATGGACCTGGTATTTCCTTCCCCCTTGTATGCTTGTAGTTCTATTGGCAGGAAACTTTTGAAAATCTGACCATGTTTTTCTTTGTTTTTGAAACATATATACTTTAAGGGTGTGTTTGGAAGTGGTTTGGATTTAGATTTGAAGTTGATTGGAGTTGGAGTTCATTCTAACTCCTTAAATGAACTCCAGTGTTTGGGTTCCTGTAGGAATTCAGTCGATGAATTGTTCGCATTTGATTTATCTGATATGACTCTTCTATTACTTAGAAAATTTTGTCGAAGTCAATATATTCGACCGAGTCAGCTGGGGGTTTTACATTTTGATAAAATAACTAATTTTTGATAATTTAAATATTTATTATCTTAAATAAATATGATTTTGTAATAAAACTGTCACGCCCCGAAATCCCAACATGAATCCCTATGATTCATCAGTCAGAATCTCGAGGTGTGAGGTAATCAAACACACAACCTGATAGAACATTCACAATTACTAATACTTATAGAAAGAAAATATACGCAGCGGAATAAACATTTAACTAACATCTATACGAGAGTCTAGAGTAAGCGGAAACAATCATCAAACACTGATATCATCCAAGTCCTCAGTCTCATAATATATGAAATTACAAAAATTTCTAAGACTAACATGTCTCTTATCTACAACTAAAAACCGTTAGGATCCTTTACTAGTCCTCAAAGACATGATGGCGGTAAGACATTAATCTGATCATCCTCGGGGACCTCCTCAAAATTCTCCTCAAATAACGGCTCCTCAAGAGCTGAATAATCTGAAATGTGAAGGATATGGTGAGTAACAAGGGAATGTTACTCAGCAGGATGAACGCCGTTTTAACATCGAGTCATACATGCACGAGTAATCATCATAATAATTAAATGATGCAAGTTTTCATAATGTAACATACGATAAATGTCTAAGCATATTCAGTAAACAGTTATAATAACTTTAATCTATCATATTCAGTCATTTAAAGTAACATATGCATATTTTAAATGAAAACATCTATCAATCATTACAAAATAGGGAAAAGATACATAATAAGAACACGACAGTGTAATCGATAAGAGAGCAGAGGAACACGTCGATATAATCGCCTCGGCTATGGCAATACGATATTCCAAACTTAACCTCTGATGTGGAATCTCATCGTTATAATCTGATTTTGTGGCCGGTCTAGCATACAACGGTTGGATGACCATTTATCCGGCTCAGACTGGCCGTTGACCAAGAACCCAGTACTGAGTTCAACTAACGGTGAGGTCGACCGTTTGACGACTACAAACTAAAAGTGATCACTAACTAGCCCAGGAGACCCCTCGCGTCTAAGCCTATCAAGAGGCAATGCATGTGAACCCCGCCTAGCTCTACACTATACAGAGACCGCCTTTACACAGAACGTTCCCTAGGAAATAAGTAGGAGAAATTCCCGGATTTCATAAGCTGTAATATGCTCTAAGGTATCCCATACTACCGAAGAGTATATGACATCTAGCGTTATCCTAGATTGACTCGCCACTTCCGGATACACAGCAACGCGTCACTTTTTATGGGTTTTCTACAAATCTTTATTGGTAAACAAAATAATTTATTTTGTATATAATATATCATTTCTTGTAATCGAAAATACAAACAAAGTCTGGTAGTGTCCTCCAGTGACAGTTATCTGTCATTTCCATCCATCAACCATTCCATCCCTCTATCTATCTATCACGTTTTATGTGGCATGACCACTACGTAGAAATGGAGGCACTGTTCCATCTATCAGTCGAGAACATACGTTCTCTTTATCCATCCATCAATTAAATCGATCAATCTATCATCTAATTTCCTACATATCTATCAAAGTAATTTCACCTTTAAAGTAATTCGAAATCCATAGAGCATCAACCAATTCCATTCGATGGTTTTGGTTGAGTCGAACGACTCGAAAACAAAGATAAAACCATTAGATGTAAAAGCTGGAAATCTGTGAAAATTTGACTAAGTGTTGAAAAAATGATTTTTCAAAGTCGAAATTTAAAACGGGTTATTTATTTATTTATTTATTAAAGAACTTAAAGTAATACTTAACTGTTTTTAATGAAATAAAGGTAGGAAATGGGTATACATACTATATATGGAAGTAACAAAAAAAAAAAAAATAGAACCAAACTCAACATTCATATACTTTCCGAATTGTTGATTTTTCGTCGAAACTCGACCAAAATCGATCCAAATATTATACCAACTATAAAATGCTTATATTACATCAAATGAACTAAAACTAATCATAAATAAGCATGCAAACATGATTCAAATTGTTCAAATATGTATAAACTTAATGAAACGATCAATTTATCGACAATCGCATGGATTTTCTATGAAATTATCGCACAACTAGAAGGTAGAAGGGAAGGTAACCTACTTCAAGCTATATTCAACGGTTGAACGGAGTTTAAAATTGCTTCCGGCCAATCTCTTAATTTTTCTTCTCGCGAAAATCGGATTTCTTTGTGTTCACGCGTAACCCTCGGCGAGAGGAATAACTTTCCTTCCTGCGGCTAAGCTCGGATTGTTCTCGTTTGGTGTAGATCTAAGTTTCAAATATCGAGAGAAAATGGTTGAGATTTGTTTGGAGAGGAGAATAAAAAAAATCTGATTTTTCTAATAGAATTCAGATATTTATATAACTTAAGTTGGGACATACTTGTCATTTTGAGAATTGTTTTTCCCGAATGTCGAATTAGACAAACGTATACTCTATTTCGGGTGATTTTTCGACACAAATCTAATGGTATGATCAGTTTCTTCAAATTACGTCTCTAAAGTGTCGTTTACCTGTTGGGAAAATATCTAATGCGAAACTAGATGATTTGATAACTTGTTCAATCGACTTCAGATTTAGGCATGCTTATAGGCTAAAATATGTTTCTCGATCCTTCTAAATTTATTGGTGAAGTTAATTTTTCTCAAATATTAAAAATTAAGAATCCATACTTTTAAATCAATGCATGGATCTAAATTTTTTCCTCGAGATACATTTTAAGATTTTCAGGTCATTACAAAACACATTCTAATCTAGGGTTTAAAATGGGTTGGGTTTGGGCTGGATCTCAGTATATCCATATCCATATCCAGATCCAGATCTAGAGTTTTAATTCGGATCTATATCCGAATTCGTATCCGACTCGGATCTTATTAGCTAAAACCATATCCAAACTATATTGATTACACTAAATCCAGATTCCGATCCGACTTAATTACTTGATTTGGGTCGGATGGTTTTGGACTGTTCAACACTTTTTTTGGTATATTTATTTTCTGTTTGCTATATTATTCTATTTTACTATTATAATTTATTAATTTTATAAGAATTCTTGTTCTATTAAAGTAGTAGATAAAATATATTTTGAAAAATAAAAAAATAATTTTCGAAGCAATATATCATTTGTATCTAGGCGTATATGGAGATGGATCCGTATTTGACCCGGATCCTACTCAGGTTAAGGGACATCAACCCATATTTTTTTTTGGATTTACTCCTAGGGTCTAAACCCGCTAAATTTGGATTCATATCATCACTTGGTTTTCGGGTAAAATCTGATCCCCATTTTATGTCTTATTCTAATCATCTTATTTTATTAGAAAAATATAATTATTTGAATAGGAATCTAGATTGTAAATAATGTAAAGTGAGTTAAATGATTTATATACTAGATGACTCAGGTGAGTCAACTCGATTTTTGAGATTAAGGATTTGTGCTTGGATTTGTAAATCCCACCAACATAAGTGGGAGTTGACTCCTTTAAAAATGGGAGTCGAGGGGCTTCTTGGAGTTGCAATTCCATGGAATTGGTGAACCAAACAACCAATTAGAATTTTAGTGTGGAAGTTGTAATTCCCAACTCCCACCAACTACCATTTCCAAACATACCCTAATTTCTTTTATGAAGTTAAGTGTAAGTCCCTCCCTGAACTGCATTTATTTTTCTCCAAAAAAGGAGGAACCCAAAAGCATAAAAATAAAGGAGAAAAGCTGAAGACCTGACCTATTAAAATTTTTTTGGGGGGGGGGGGGGGAGGAGAGGTTACCTGTCTCACTTGTTGTGGCTCTAAATAATGCTGTGTGGCACACTCTTTTGTCCCATTTCTTTGTCGTCTCTTGGTGAAACCAGCATACCATAAATCAGGCTTTGTAAACAGGCTATGGGTGTAAAAGATTTGATCAAGTTCACGATGAAAAAATACTCAAATTTAACAACTAGAAATCATCAATCAGGCTGGTTTTGTTGTGCTAATAAAGAGTTTACCAGTCTCACTTGTTGTGGCTCTAAATAATGCTGTGTGGCACACTCTTTCGTCCCATTTCTTTGGTCATCTCTTGGTGAAATGAGCATACCATAAATCAGGCTTTGTAAACAGGCTATGGGTGTAAAAGATTTGATCAAGTTCACGACAAAAAAATACTCTAATTTAACAACTAGGAATCATCAATCAGGCTGGTTTTGTTGTGCTAATAAAGAGTTGGGCGTGCATTTATGGGGTCAGTGGGCATGAAGAGTATGCCATGTGGCACTCTTAAGCACGCCCAACACACTATCTAGTGCTAGAGAAAAATAACTTTGGTTTCCTAAAAATAAAGAACATGTGAGAATTTTGACTGATAAATTCCTGAGATTCTGATTCTTGATTTCACGTAACTTGTTGCACTATTGGTATGTGTTGTACAGATTAACAGAGCTAAGATCATTTGTGAGTGTTTGGTAGCTTCGGAAGGTATTGATTTGAAATTTGAGGAAGCTCTTTGCTCTTTTCTTCTTGGGCAGGTACATTTTACTGTTTTTTTTTTCTTTCTTTACCTATATAAGAATCTTTAGAAAATAAGTATTGGGTTCTCAGGGTGCTGAAGTGGCAGCTGCTGAAAAGCTTCGAGAGCTTGAAATTAATTCACAGAATTTTGTATCGACTTTTTCTGGAAAAGAAGTCAATAGAGATTCTGGTGTAAATCCATCATTGGTATGTAATATAATATTCATGTCTTCATTTCATATTTGGATATTGTAGCCTATTTTGACCTGTGAACCACACTACTGGGATACAATGATCTCTTTTTATCAAGAAAACTAATTTTCAGTTCAGAATATTGATTCTCACTTCTGCTTCTAAATCATGTTTCTATTCTCTTGTCGCCTTTATTACCGGTTGACTCTTGATACATATTAGATAGTTAGCATTCACTAAGAATTATTTGTGATTTATGTGCTTTAGTGGCATAAGTGACATGAATCTTTTATAATAAAAGGAGGATAATAATGAGAGGCACCCCTTGATGGTGGGACCCCACAGCATCATCATCAGTTGGTGCATGTGCTCATTGATCATTTCCAATCAACAGCCTTTCCCTTTGATGGGTAACTCTGAAAATTGGACTGATCAAAACTTCCCAAGTTCCTAACCATCCAAACTAATTATATCCGTTCTTTCTTCCAAATTTCCAAAAAATAAAAGTGCTCGGATAATCAGGGTTGCGCAGTGGTGATGGTTTTGATGTTGGGTGCTTGTGTTACCATCCATGGTGCCATCTCACACTATTCTTCCTCTGATGAAAAACTTGACTGCTATTCCTTGGACTTCGTTTTTTACTAGCCTCAAGGTTGATATTGTCTTATGCCAGAAGACCTGCTGAAATTGACCAGGAAATGTGG
Source organism: Akebia trifoliata (assembly GCF_017979445.1). Classification (NCBI taxonomy): domain Eukaryota; kingdom Viridiplantae; phylum Streptophyta; class Magnoliopsida; order Ranunculales; family Lardizabalaceae; genus Akebia; species Akebia trifoliata. The sequence continues at coordinate 21,520,072 of NC_141379.1, forward strand.
CTTAAGGATAGCGTGCTTGGTCTGTTTCCAGATACATGTGACTGTTCTCCAACTTTGGTGAGTATTTTTATGCTGTTTGAAACTTATCAAAAAGACCTTTTGATGGGAAACTATAGTTGAGATCATACACAATTTCTGCAGGCCAATTTTTTCATGGGCGAGAAGAGAACTCTTAATAGGGGTACCAAACAGAGTAAAGTAACTCCGAAGACTGTCCCAAGTGTGAACCACAGACCATCGTCCTTTGTTCTTCCACCCAACAATGTAGGTTCTATGGAACCACTTCCACATTTGAACTCCACCAGACATCTTGGGGTGGCCGTAAAGCAGTTAGCTCCAGCTAATTTGCCGAGTCCGTTGACTGCAGCCAAGATGAGTAGTGGTAGCAGTGCTGCTGTGCCATCTGTTCAACTAAAGAGAAACCTTGGAGCACACCATAAGAAGGTTTGGGAAACCTGGTCAATCCCGGGTGATGTGATGGGGAAGATCACTTTAGTTACAGTAGTAGGATGCTTTGTGTTCATTACATTTAAGCTGTTTGACATGCAATTTGGGCAGACTAGGAGGTTGTCTCGATTGCGTTTTGCTAAACCTAAGACAGACGATAGCTCACTTGCTTGGACCATGGATGCTTCTTTGGATCACAAAGCTGGTCAGGCTTGTATTGGTGGGAATAACATTGGTGGAACACTCAGGAAGCTATTCGTATTGTTTGAGAAGAAGCTCAGGCATTTCCCAGATGAAGGAAGTATACAAAGTTCATTACCTGTCGACAATCTCTTGCCTTATAATAATGCGTTAGTCAAGAGACAAATGCCTGTCGAAGAAGCTGAAGCCCTTGTACAACAATGGCAAGCCATCAAATCTGAAGCTCTTGGACCCGATCATCAAGTCCAGAGTCTTTCTGAGGTCCTTTCTGAATCAATGCTTGCTCAGGTAAATGTACAGATTCGTTGGACATATTAGATTTTTAATTTTACCTTATGGGCTGCCTTGAAAAATCAATCAATTCTTCATTAAATTTCATCATTTCTGATCCACACCTTCCAGTACTGCACACAGGCAAGGTAATGAATCAAGCAAATGACCCAAATATCTGATAAAATATGGACTCCTTCAATAAATGATATTGAAGAAAACAAGATCAATTTATCAGATGGTCTTAATCATCCAATTGAGTTTAAAATGTCTAAAGTCAGAATCAATTGCATGATTCTGACTTCTGACCACATGGAAGTGGGGGAGGTCCAATTGGAGCTACATTCTCTAGGAGTCCGATTAGCCTTACTAATTTTGTAAGATTTAAACTCTTACTAAGGGTTGTTAACCTCACCTTGTGGTGTCCAAAAACATGATCCGATCCCACAGGGGGTTGCAGAGGACAAAATTCTATGTACTTTGAATAAAAAAATTATTTTTCACTGTTGAATTTTAATTTTAAATTTGGGAGTTCCGTGGAAGTTCAGTATCTGTCAATTTTCAAAACCTTGGATCAAGCCCCAATTTTTTCATCTGAGTTTTTCCATGAAATCTAGAGGGCTGTAGTGTTGGATTGCCAATGTGGCAATCCATTTGAGTAAAACGACCCTTAGTAAGACTTAAAATCTAAGGAAAGTGTTTTTCATTATCTAATAGTACTTTTTTATGTTCTGTTTAAATTCATGGGAGAGTTTTCTCTTTGTGTGTGTGTGTGTTTGGTGGACAGTGGCAAGCTTTGGCTGGATCAGCAAAAGCCAGGTCGTGTTTTTGGAGATTCGTTCTGCTACAATTGTCTGTGGTGCGGGCTGACATTATGTCGGATGGTATTGGTGGGGAGACGGCAGAAATCGAGGCTCTTATGGAAGAAGCAGCAGAGCTTGTTGATGAATCACAGCCCAAGAACCCAAACTACTATAGGTAACTCTGAAAATAAAAATTTCTTTCAGGCATATTATAAAACTCTTATTCATTTATTTGATTTTGATTTTGATTTTGATTGTTATTGCAGCACTTACAAAATACGATATGTTCTGAAAAGACAGTATGATGGTTCATGGAGATTCTGTGGATGGGGTGTAACTCCAACATGATTCTTTCAACTTTTGAAGATATGTATTAGCCATGGCCTAACTATCCTGCACAGCTGGGCCTGTTCATTCTTTTCCTCGTCGAAGGTTATTCCTCCTCTCAATCATGAAGATTTGGGCTACTACTTGCAAAGGCATGTGTGGCACGGCACCGTATCATTCGGTGATCTGTGGATCGAAATTAAGAGCAATGGCTATTTGTTGTGAACACTTAATTTTTACTCATCAAATCGTAGATAAATCTACTAATTCCAAAAGCCTTTCTCATGTACCTATAGATAATTGGTGCTGTTATTGCCCAGTTCATTGTGTGAAGTATGAAATACATGGGCCATTTATATCGGGTTTTCCCAGCAAAGCTTACAGACAATGTGAATTTGTTCAGAATCACCCAAATTTGGTCTGGATCAACAACGTCCATTCAGATCTTTTTGTACGCACCTATAATAAAAAAGAAAGATCTTTGGACATAAATTTACAATATAAACTCAAATATACTTGTCTTTTGCACAAATAAAATAAAATTCAATACACAATTAAAAAAAAAAAAAAAAGATTATTATTGACAAAACTTGTTCTAGTTCCGTTCACAAGCTGTAGTACTACATGTAAGGCTTAAAAATCTGAATTACGTACGTTATCAATTCTGGAGAACATCCAAAATGATCCCACCAATCAGCTAAAAATTGTCACAAATTCACAACAAATATATATTTACTCATGAGGAGAAAATTGAAAAATATATATTAATAAAATACACGTGACCTAGTTAGATTAACTTAGATCGATCAATATTTGAAGATAGTGTGGCATCTGATTAGGAGACCCATACAAAGGTTTAAAATCTCATTTCGTTCCATTTCATTTTTTCCAAAAATCAAAACAATGCCGAAACATTATCAAAGTATTCTGAAACATTCCAATACATAAATTTAAAAAAGTATAGAAGTCTTTAAGAAGAGACCTAAATCAAGGGGCATGACATTCGTTTAAAAACACAGGTATCTTAAATATTAAAAAAATTGTGAAGGGAAGTTGTATAAATGAGTCAGTCTTGACGAGAAGACCGAGATCAAGGGAACTTATCACCTTGAGAACTCGGGTTTGTCGCTCTTAACTCCCAAATATCAAACCAGAAGAAGAAGAGGAAAAAGAAGACGGGAAGGAGCTTAACTGAACTCCGGCGGCACAACTCCGATGATCTAGGTTTCTCTCTCTCTCTCTCTCTCACTTTGGATCTGTAATTCGATTTGTCACTCTCAATTTTTTTTTTTTTTTGTATTCTCAAGTTTGTATCTATTTATTTTAGACGAAACATTTCAATACAAATCGAAATACTGACCGATCAATATTAGATTCTTGCATGTTTCATCCCAACAAGTAAAAATTCCGAAACAATTCGTACAAAACACGAAATGAGACGAAATTTTAAACCATGGCAACTACAGGAACTTATGAAAATTATTGTGGATGATTTATCATGTAGTTGTGTAAGATAGATTTCTATCGTGCAAGGGAAGGGCCTTAAAAGAACATGTATTATGATATATATATATTTGATAATTATACCTATAGGCAGTAGACCGGGCCCTAATCTGGGCTTCATCAAATTGATAGATTATGGTCTTCTCCAAATTAATGCTCATATTCCGTTTATCGGTCCGAATTGCCATTAAGCCAACCACTCGGGATTTTATATTATGATATATTATAATATTACTCTTATTTTTAATAACTAATAGATATTTAATTATCACATAATTATTACTTTAATTCTATCTATTAGTGATTATTTTTTTTTATAATAAATTTTCCTTAATTCTATAATTAATGATTAAAATATATTGTAAAATTATTTTATTATGTTACTAATTTCTTATTAACAATATTTTAATATTAATAATAAAAATAAAAATTGTTATAATATATTAGTTATTATAATATTATAATATCATTAATTGATAATTAAATAATATTAAATTATTATTACTTTAATTCTGTTATTAATCTTGTTGTATAATGTTACTAATTTTTTATTAAGAAAATTTTAATGTGATATATGACATTAACATAAAATAATAGTATTTTATTAATATTTTAACATAATATTAATAATATAAACAAACAAATAAATAATAAATAAAATTAAAAGTGTGCTCCATTTTAGAAGTGGCGCTTGAAGAGGCGGTTTTAGACTAGGGATGAAGATCAAGACCAAATGAGGGGGGAGGGCATGTTGGCATGAAAAGTGGTACCTAGGCAACAATACATGTGTCGATTTGGGTGAAGGTAATTTTGTCATAAAAAATAGATTTTTTGAAAGAGTAGTGATAATTTGACTACTCGACGTGATATACTCAATCCATTGCTTGACGTGACAAGTTCGGGAATCATAGATCTATGCTTCTTGAGGTACACATTTCCCTTAAGATACACATTTTTATGTGGAAGTGCAGTCGTGTATCTCGTGGAACACAGATCCATGGTTGCCAAACTTGTCACGTCAGGTAATCGATTGAGTTCGCTACATGGGATAGTCAGATTGTCACGATTCTTTCTGTAAATAATCTTGAAGAATTGCATTTTAAATGACAGTTTCCAAAGGACAGTCCAACAGTTGTCCCTTTGCTTTTTTTTTTTTTTTTAAGGATTTTGTCAAAGCCCTCCCTAAGGGTAAAGGTGTAATAAATATTCTTTGAAGATTGTAATAAAAGGATATTTTCTATAAAAATGAATTTTGAAGGGCATTTTCAATACAAAATTCAATTTCCAAAGTGTATTTATTGCATTTTAACGTGTGTCCTAACAAAACCCTTAAAGGATTTTGTTAGAGTGTTCCCCAAGGGCACACGTTAAAGTGCAATAAATACATTTTGGAAATTGGAATGAGAGGGTACTTCGATAAAAACTAATTTTTTAAGATCATTTTTGGTAGAAAATTCAATTTTCAAATTGTATTTATTACACTTTAGCGACTGCACAAGACCTTATTTTAAAAAAAATGAAAATATTAAAAATATTATTATCAATAATTGTAAATTAATTCAATAATTTATCAATAATTTTTTGTCTAATAAACAAGGAAATTAATAATTTTTTTTATCCATATAGGTGGTGCTGCAATGGATCGGATGTGGGTCAAATGAAGTGTATATTTGTATCTTTGTCCAACTCCATATCCTGTTATAATTATCTGATTTTTTACTTACTTTTGTTAAGGATGTTCATATTGGACTATTTATGTAATTTTTTAAAAGACATCTGTATCCAACTTGTACTAAAATTTCAAGTTGGGATAAATTATTGTGGGCAATGGTGTTTGAACTCAAGACCTCTCCCTTTTTGGAGGGAGGCCTTGCCCATTACGCCAAATCAAATATATATATACTCATTGTGAAGATGATGGAATGACTTTAATTGGGTTATACATATATCTTATTGTGAAATTTTTGTATTAAACTAAGATGAACTGATATTCGGACTTGATAAGTTGTGTATCCATATTTGACGCTAGATAAAATAAATATGGTTAAATTTAACTCGGAGAAAAAATAAAAATTGTACCATGCCCGAATACCTCAGATCGATTGAGTTGGGTAAGCGGGTATTATCCGACCCATTGCTATCCCTACATATGTCAGGATGAAAGTTTGTTTGTATAAAAAAAAAAAAAAAAAACCGTTGAGGGAATATCGTTAAGAGTCAAGAACAAACCTATTGTTATTGTAGTAATACTCGATCGATCGATTGATCTGAAATTCTGAATGCAGAAATTTCCATCTCTTAGTAGAAACCCAAATCATGTATATAACTCCTTAATCTATGTGCTTGATCACTGCAAATCAATGGTAGAATTAAAGCAAATTCACGCTTCAATCATCTCTTTGGGCCTCTCCGATGACTACTCTATTGCATTGCGAATTCTATCTTTCTCTGCCATCTCCAATAATGGTGATATCGATTACTCTTATCAAGTCTTTCGTCATCTCTCGAATCCTACCATCTTCAATTGGAACACAATCATAAGGGGCTACTCAAGAAGTAACAATCCAAACCGTTCCATCTCCGTTTTCAATCAAATGTTGCGAATTGGCATTTCGCCGGATCATCTAACCTTCCCTTTTCTAGCCAAGGCTTGTGCTCGCTTGTCTTCTCTCCGGCTTGGGTTAGCGCTACATAGCTGCATTGCTAAGGCTGGGTTCGAATTTGATCTATTCGTTCGGAATTCTTTGATACACATGTATGCTACTTGTGGGGAAATAATTTCTTCCAGGAAGTTGTTCGATGAAATGCCTCGAAGAAACTTGGTTTCATGGAATTCGATGGTTGATGGGTATGCAAAGTGCGGTGACATGGTTTCATCTCGTGAATTGTTTGAATCAATGAAGGAAAGGGATGTTGTTTCTTGGAGCTCTTTGATTGATGGGTATGTCAAAGGCGGTTACCATAGAGAGGCCTTATCCATCTTCAATATGATGCGGCTCAAAGGGCCGAAAGCTAATGAGGTTACCATGGTGAGCGTGTTGTGTGCTTGTGCCCATCTTGGTGCACTCGAACAAGGGAGGAAGATGCATGAGTACGTGAACGACAATGGGTTGCCCTTAACTCTAGTGTTACGAACATCCCTAGTGGACATGTATGCCAAATGTGGGTCGATAGACGAGGCTCTAAATGTGTTCCGTGGGGTCAGTGTGGATCGGATGGATGTGTTGATTTGGAATGCGATGATTGGAGGTCTCGCAACACATGGATTGGTTAAAGAGTCCCTTGCATTATTTACAGAGATGCAGAGTGCGAGGATTGTGCCGGATGAGATCACGTACTTGTGCTTATTGAGTGCTTGTGCTCATGGAGGATTAGTAGAAGAAGCTTGGCGCTTCTTCAAGTCTCTTGGTTCACACAGAATGACACCTATGCTTGAGCATTATGCTTGCATGGTGGATGTTTTAGGTCGTGCAGGTTGTTTGGACGAAGCTTATGAGTTCTTGAACAAAATGCCGGTGGAACCAACGGCTTCAATGTTAGGTGCTCTACTTAGTGGGTGTAGGAACCATGGAAGATTAGATCTTGGAGAGATTGTGGGCAAAAAACTTATCGAGTTGGAGCCCGATCACGATGGTAGATACATTGGTTTGTCAAACGTATATGCAGTTGCGAGACGATGGGATGAAGCCAAGACAATGAGAAAAGCCATGGAGAAGAGAGGGGTTAAGAAGTCTCCTGGGTTTAGCTCTGTAGAGGTGGGTGGGGTCCTACATAGGTTCATTGCTCATGATAAAACACATCCTCAGACAATACAAATGTATTTGATGTTGAAAGATATAACAGAGAAAATGAGATTGGATGGTGATTATCAGACTCAAGAATATGATTAGTCATTTGTATGATATCTTAAGCCAATTAATCCTTCCTCCTTGGATTTGAAGGCATGGTTTTACCTTTTAATCATTATTTTCGTCATTTCTAAGATTTAGGTTAGCTAAAGGAATCATGATCGTGTATTCGATTCATGTCTTCTCTAAGAAATCATCAGTCATACTGATTTTTTGAGTCCCCAAAGATTTGCCATAAGGGTTGTATCTAAGGGTGTCAAGTATCCGATGTAACCGAAACCAATTAATCGGTTATGGGTCTACCGTCATGGACCGATCGTGTTAGACTTTGGTTCTTGGTAGCCATCTTAAGGACCCAAAAAGAATCAGGTCTTCTTCAGGTTATGGCCAGCCGACTAATAAATTTATTTTATTATAAATAAAATTAGTCATCTAATTAAATACTAACCAAGATATTTCTTGAAGTAAACGTACTCCGACTAAAATTAAAATAAAAAGAGAATGTGAGTCTTTCATTTTTACCTTTTCTCCACATGAACATCCATCATTTTCCACATTATTATTCAATTTAAGCAACAAATGAATGACCCATATCACAATTTTCTAAAATTTTATTCTCGGAAGTTTATTTGCATGAAAAAATTATTGTTGATCTCAACTCTTAATCGAGGAATTACAAGTTAGATTGCTATATTTATAAATAATTGTTCATTTTATCGGACATTCATCTTTCTTTCTCATTCAATTTTTTTTTTTTTTTTTATATCTATTTTAATGGGTACGCTATGGGTATCAAGTATTTAAAGGGTTGCTTCTGGTTTCAATGAGCTTATACTTGGAATTGAAATTGGTAAGAACTGAAACTGATGTTTTACTTTGGTTCTGATTCTAGGTATATGTAGAACCGACACAGAACCAACCCAAAATCGAGATTATCCCAAACTATATTTATTTTTAAGTTATATAGTAAGTGTAAATATGGTTTTTGAGAATTTAAGGTTGTTAAACCTCAATCCACAAAGGGGTTTAGGAGTCGGCCCATTCAAGATTTAATGTGTGAATGGGCACTAAAAGTGATTTTAGAAAATCTAATTTTTTTGATTCATAGTGGCTCACATAAATGGAAAAAGATAGTCTACCTAAGAAACTAGGTAGGGAAGTTTGGTTGAGGGATAAAGAAGGTGTTAGGCACCTTGTCTTACCCATCAAATGATGGTTACAAAAAGATGTCCCTAAATGAAGTAGAAAAACTAGGATTTGAGAAGATTTGAGCTTAAGTCGAAGAAGATGATCAACAATTTTATAAATTGATCGATCGAATAGGTGAAAAATAAATCAAATACAGAGAAAAGAGAGATCGAGAGAGACAGAAAGAGGATAGATCAAGAGATCGAGATAGAGACTTACAGAGAGAGGAGAAATCGAGAGATCGAGAGGAGAGAGGAGAGAGAAGAGAGGAGATAAGAGAGATGAGAGAGGAGAGATGAGAGGAGAGTTCGAGAGATCGAAAGTGAGAGAGTTCAAGAGTGAGACTTACAGAAAGAATTGATGAAAACAGGAGAGGGAGAGAAAGAGAGAGAGAGAGAGAGTCTGTTAGCTGGGTCGAAAAAATGATAGAAAAAATTCGGTGGGCCAAGCTTGTCGAATTATCTTATGGGCCTAAATGTGGGTTTTGAACTGACGAAATATAAAGGACGGGTTAGGGCTGCCGAATTTACCGCTATAGTGACGTCGAAATATTATTGTTTTGACGCAGTGTTAGCTTGTTAAAGGTGTCGCCATCAGAAGCTAATGACGTCGCTATCATAACTTTTTTTGGCCAAAAATGAAATTTGGTTTTTGGCTTGCTCTTCCCATAGCTTGTACATGATTCTTCACCCTTTATTTCAGTAAAAATATTTAAGCACATGATTCCCCACCCTTTACTTTCCATTTACTTTAAGTTCTTTAATGAAATTAAGGTTTTACCCCCCATTTCGGAACAATGTGAATGGTTTCAAGATCCAAATCTCAAAGGATCAAAATCCGAATTTTGGTTTCAAGAACAAAACACAAATTTTGACGTTTTCAACAAATTTTTAAAAGTTAATAACTTTCGCATTACTTTGAATTAAGCTATAAAAATTACATGGTGTCGAATCTCGTATTTAAGGTTTCATTTCTAGAAATCCATTTTTGATTTTAAGAACTTTGAAAAATCAACTTAACCAAATTTTCACTAGTTTTTTTTAATTTTGGTAGTTTGACTTTACATACCTATTGTGATCCCATTTTAATAAAAATTTGATAGTTTTTTGATTGAATGATCAAAGTGAATTTAAAAGCTTGAGAAATAAAGTTTTGGTTTGAAAAGTTGAGAAATGAAAACACTAAAAAATGAGAAAATGGATGAAAATGTAAAATGCCAGAATTACACTCGAGGGGTGATGTCTGCATTTTACGTTGATGTGTTGTGTGAAGGTTGGTGAAGGGATATCTAGGGATAATGATTGGTTGCATGTTTATTTGAATTCTGTTAGTGCAAGGCACTGACTTCTCTTATTTATTTTAGCTCACGTGGCCATAATTGCATGGTAGGAAACTAGATGTCCAATCTTAACATTGTATTGTTAATTTCTCTTTTATTTTTAAAGTAAAACAATATATATATATATATATATATATATATAACTACTTTGTGAGTTGTTAAATAACATGTGAATGTCTAAAAGGATAGTGCGTCATATCATCCAGAGTGATGTACTATCTTAGGATGTACGATAGGGACCACCAAACTCATACGTGGTATATGACGCGTATGAGAGTGGAGTCACAATTGGAATCCGGGTCCATTCCTTTCTATATTTACTAGTGAACTTGTATTGTAAATGTGGTTATATATGAATGAAGTTGTATAAATTGGGAATCACATGCACGCTTGATATGCATATACGAAGATGATTAGTCAGTGATCATTAATAATTTAGAAGTAGTCAAACGTTCTGACACATCGAAAATAGACCCATTGCTTACCATCACGTCAAACGGCCCGCTTGAACCGGATAAATGGTCATTGTAAACACCCCAATTTGCACGAACCCGTAGGAAAATTTAAATTTTCTCGAATTGATTCCAACAAAGAACTCAGGCCTATCACGGACCCGCATTGCTACTTGGTATCATTTTCATGCATACATGTATCTTGTCACATAGTTTGCATGCTCAACCTTGTCCCTAATCCGAGTCCATCGCCTATTCATTGCTCCATTACCCATACCATAACCAAGCCCAATTCCTAACCCTATCTAAGTCCAAGACAAGGTCCATCTTCTAACCGAAATCCAGGTCCATTCTTTTAGCCTGCTTTCAAAGCCCAAAGTCCATAACCCAAGTTCACTTAAGCCCAACACCAAGCCCATTCTCTCACATCCCCTCAAAAGGTGATACATGTTGATCTCTCATAAGCCCTCAATACCCAATGCATCATCTAATTGGAGAGTCAACTCCCCCTTGTGAGAATTCAAGAATGCCATTCTCAAAAAGGTTAGTCAAACCAAAAAGAAACTTTGGTCTTTGATAATAATCCATGAAGGTGAGAAAATTTCCAATCATACCCTCAAAAGGTGGGAATCTTCAAGTACATACATGGAGTTCTCCCATTAGTCCATTTCAAAAATATACATCCACCCTTCCTTTATGAGTTATTTACAAATGAACCAAGATTTACTTTTCACCTACCACTTCACCTTTACACATGTCATTCTCCTACTTACCCTCCCAAAAAGCACTTTGTTCTCCCATTGGCCTATTTAAAAAAAATACTTCCACCCTTACTTTATAAGTTATTTACAAATGAACCAAAGTCCACTTTTTACATACCACTCCACCTTTACATATATCACTTCCTTATTCACCCTCTAAAAAGTACTTTTGTTCTCTCACCTCTATTTACCAAAAAATCAAAGATCAAAGAATACTTTTAGGATTTCTTTACAAATGTCATCTTTACCCTTATACAAATTAAAAATTCAAAAATAAATAACCTAAACCCAATGTCCATTTTCTTTATTTTTAGGGTTGGACCACTTTATCCCTAAAAGTTCTCCAAAAACTCTATAAATACCCTTATTTTCTATGAGCAACTCATGCTCTCAAGCCCCCATCTCTCAACCTAAAACTCTATCAAAATTCATACTCATTCTCTAATCTTCTAAACTTGAACTCAATCCTCAACCATCTCACTTAACTCTCAAGTCTACTTTTAAATGTTTAAGTTCATCAAGGGACAAGGTGGGGTTTAACATGTAGTATATTTATTTCAAAGTTTGCATTCTCTTCTTCTAACTCTTTCTTTTTCTTTTACTTTTAGAAATCCCTAAGATGTAATGTATACCCTCTCCCATCCCCGGTAAATTGGATTAAGGTTCGATCGAAAGGATGGGAGTTGAAGCCCATATTTACCTTAAAATCATGCATCATATTGTACACAATGCACACACTCACCTATGCATGGCAATGATGAAGAAATGTGTCACCCTCTTGATGGGGTGAAATACTAAGTTTTTAGCCATGCATACATGCATCAAGGTTGTGGCCTCAAGGGAACTCCATCATGGAGTCTCTCTAAAAGTTCAAACCTATATTCATATTCATAAGTTTAATGTGACTAAATGGGTCTTTCTTTTCCATAGAATGCCCTTAATGTCATGTTGAAAATCAAAACCCTTTGTTAAGGGAACATTTCACTCCAATGCACATACCACATTTATCATGCATTCTTATGCATTTTAGTATTTATTTTCTTAAGATTTTTACAAAATAAAATGGACAAGCAAGGTAACCACGTTTGGTGGAGAGGATGGGATGCCTAACACCTTCCCTATCCTCTAACCAGACCCCCTTACCTAAATCTTAGGTAGATCTTATCCTTTCCAACACATGAGAGTCACTACAATACCATAAAAATGATTTTTTTTTTCAAAAAATTGATTCGGGTGCCTATTCACACCCATTTCCAAAAAAGAATGGTGGCAACTCCAAACAATGTAGTATTGAGGTTCATGGCGAACATTTCATGTCTACCACTTGGCGACTCCACTGGGGAAGAGTGGGTCCAAACCGATTTTACTTGGCCATTTGTTTGTCTTTTCTTTTTTCTTTTAAAAAAAATATTCAACTTTCTTTCTTAGTTTTATGTGTGGTACTAACATATTTTTTTGGTTGATTCATTTTGTTGTGTTTATGATTTTTTCTTCTTTGTGAGAATGCATGTAATATTTATTTTCTTATTTTGTTGTGCTTCAAAGTTGTAAGGGTTGATACACATTTGTAATGCACTTGTGCACATTCGATTCATAACTCATTGCACAAACCACCTTTTCCTATTTTAAAATCTAACCTTGGATGTCGGTACTCTCAAGTCCCCTAGATCGTTCATTTGGGGAGACGTGGAGGAGAACATCCACCTCAATCACCAACCTAAGAAGTGTACATTCTAATGTGCATGGTGGTTTGAAGATTGAGTAACCTCAAACCACATATAGTCGCATGCATCAAAATACGATTAGAAACATAGGATACAAATGTCAAGATGTATCAACCCTTGAATATCATGTAATCTTTTTTTTTTTTTAGCCCTTGAAGGCAAAGTTATATAGATTTTAGGATTTTTTTTTCCTTTGTTTCTTTACATGTCCCCTTAGGTAAAGGGGGAAATCTTTTTATTTTTTTTATTTTTTATGCTTTGCATCATAAAAAAAAAAAAAAAATTTGTATCCTAAGCAAAAAAACAGAGGTTATGTGCCTCAAAATCTCAAATTTTTTTTTTTTTTTTTTTTTGCGAAAATTAAGGTTCTTGTCCATTTTTAAAAAGCGGACTAGTACAAAAGCTCTTCGGTCCGTTCATTAAAAACGGACCCTAAAAAAAAAAAAAAAATTTTACTTATTTTGTCCTTAACATCAGTCCTGACAACTTTTCTCTTGGACTTTATTTTTCTTTTGAGTTTTAAGGTTTGAAAATTATTAAATACATCATTTCTATCGTTAAACTTAGGGCCTACCACTCGCTACTTTGTGTTTGATCCAAACGGAGGTCGCCTACAATCTACCTATCAAAATTGATCTTGACCCAATGTGGCGTACTATTAACCTTACTATCATCTATCATTGAGGATTAACTTCAATCGGGTCCACAACCCAAACCACTCCGAATCAAGTCCGTGACCCGTATCCACACCAAAATGGGTCCGCGACCCATATCCATTTTCAAATGGGTCCACAACCCATACCCTCTTCAAATTGGGTCTACGACCCATATCCACTTTCAAATGGGTCCACGACCCATATCCGCTTCAAATGGGTTCACGACCCATATCTATTTCCAAATGGGTCCACAACCCATACCCACTTCAAACTAGGTCTACGACCCATATCCACTTTCAAATGGGTCCACGACCATACTCACTTCCAAATGGGTTTATGACCCATATCCACTTCAAATGGGTCCATGACCCATATCTACTTCCAAATGGTTCCACGACCCGTACGCACTTCAAACTGGGTCTACGACCCATATCCACTTTCAAATGGGTCCACGACTCATATCCGCTTCAAATGAGTCCACGACCCATATCCACTTACAAATGGTTCCATGACCTATATCCACTTCAAATAGGTCCACGACCCATATTTACTTCCAAATGGGCTCATAACCTATATCCATTTCAAACGGGGTCCACGACCCATACCCACTTAAAAATGGTTCACGACCCATATTCGTTTTGAGTCGGATCCACAACCCGTACCCAACCCAAATCAGATCTATCCTTCAATCTCAATCATGTCCATAATCTATGTGTGAACCATCAAGATCAATAATTGGTCGATCAATTCAAATAAATCCGATCATTTTCCAACATACTAGATTTGAAAAAAAAAATAAAAAAATAAAAAAATTTAAGCACCAATTGCAATTCTTGATCAAAGTCGGTGCCTAAGAACGATCTTACCCTGTTGATACGAGGGGGATAAACTACGTTCATTTAAGAAAATAAGGTGATTTAAGAGTGCCATTGTGCGCCACCTTTTCTTTGGAGATTTGACTGACCGATCTTGATTTCAGAAAATTGAATTGAGGGGCTAACAAAATGGTTTTTCGACTCAATCTTTTTACAATAATCCGTTTTTACAAAATATTTTTCCTAACTGATAAACCTTGAGCTTCGTGCTGATGAACCTCCAACTCCGTGCTGACAAACCTCCGGCTCCGTGCTGATGACCCTCCAGCTCCGTACTGATAAACCTCCGACTCCGTGCCGATAAATATCCAGCTCCGTGCTGACAAATTTGGTTCAGTGCTGACAAACCTTCGGCTCCGTGTCAATAAATCTTCAACTCCGTGCTGATAAACCTCCAGCTCCGTGCTGATGAACCTCTAACTTTACACCAATAAACCTCCAACTCCATGTTGACAAACCTCCGGCTCCGCACCGATAAATCTCCAGCTCCATGTTGACAAACCTCCGGCTCCGTGCTGATGAACCTTCGACTCCATGCCGATAAACCTCCAGCTTCGTGCTGACAAAACTCCAGCTCCATGCTGATGAACCTCCGGCTCCATGTCGATAAACCTCCAGCTCCGTGCTGATAAACCTCCGGCTCCGTGGTAATGAACTTCCAGCTTCGTACTGACAAACCTCCGGCTCTGTGCTGATGAACCTTCTGCTCCGTACCGATAAACCTCCAGCACCATGTTGACAAAGCTTCGGCTCCTTGTTGATAAACCTTCGGCTCCGTACTGATAAATCTCCAGCTCTGTGCTGATGAACCTTCGGCTCCGTGCCGATAAACCTCTAGCTCCGTGCTGACAAACCTCTAGTTCCGTGCTGATGAACTTTCGACTCCGTGCAGATAAACCTCTAGCTCTGTGCTGACAAACCTCCAGTTCCCATGTTGATGAACCTTCAGTTCTGTGCCGATAAACCTCCAACTCCATGCTGACAAACCTTCGGATCCGTGCCGATAAACCTTCGGCTCCGTGCCGACGAATCTCTAGCTCCATGTTGACAAACCTTCAGCTCTGTGTCGATGAACCTTCAGCTCCGTGTTGACCAATCTTTGACTTCGTGCTGACAAACCTTCATTTTCGTGCTGACAAACCTCCAACTCCGTGCTGATAAACCTCCGGTTCCATGCCAATGAACCTCCAGCTCCTTGCTGACAAACCTCTGGCTCCGCGTCAATAAACCTTAAGCTCCGTGCTGACAAACCCCAGCCCAGCTCCGTGCTGATCAATATCTGGCTCCGTGCCGACGAACCTCAACTCTGTGCTGACAAAAAATCTAACCTCAACTAAATTCAGGATTTTCTTAATACAACTTTACCAATTAATCCAATCTGACTTAATAAATCATCATGCATATTTATTATGTAAATGATATATTAACGCCTAACCTCTTATCCACAGGTGGCTAAACGACCCAGAAAGAAGTACTTACCACCCGACAATCCTCCGTATTTTCTACGCTCGCAACCAACCATGAACTCTTCAGAGCAACCTCAGTAGACAGCGACATAAATAGTAACAGATCTCGCCTCAAAGATTGATTTGGCAGTGAAGGCACTAGAAAAACACGATAAGATTCTTGATCTGCTGATGGCCAACCAAAGTATCATCCAGGCTGTTTAACATCAAGTTTTTGGCTCAAATCAGGGCATGCCAGAGCAACCACAACAACAACCTCCGCAAGCACAGAATACCTCACCACCCACCGTTCTTGCCAACCAAGGACCTCCAATTCACATTTATTGAAATCCACCACGACATGAGATTGTTCAAGAGAAAAAATGTGAATTCAAGATAGCTGAGGTAAGGAGTACCACAGAGGAAAAACTTGCAAGCAAGCTTGAGGCAGTCGATGAAGAGATCAGAAGGATGAAAGGCAAGGACTCCGCAAATGGAATGAGGTTTAGAGATCTGTGCCTATACCCTAATGCATCATTACCGCCAAAGTTTAAGTGTCCCGACTTCGAGAAATACAATGGCATTGGATGCCCTCTGTCCCATTTAAAACTTTATTGCGGATCTATATGTCAGTTTGGGGACGATGACAGGTTGTTGGTTCAGCTTTTTCAAAGGAGTTTTACAGGGGCGATCCTCTCAGTTAGATCATTTGCAGATTAAGAGCTGTTATGATCTGGCTACAATGTTCTCAGAAGAATATAGGTTCAACACAGATATGGGGTTAGACCGGAATGACATGGAAGCTAAAAGAAAGTGTGAAAGAGTATGCGCAAAGTTGGCGGGAATCAGCCTCCAAAGTAAAACCACCGATGACTGAACAAGAGATGAACACCATATTCATCTCAACTTTGGGCCACTCATTCTATACGCATCTAGTGGGTCATACAACTGCAAGCTTCTCGTCATTGGTCCAAGTAGCGGACCGAATTGAAGATGGTATTCGGTCAGGACTGATTTATGACCTATCCAGTCTACGGGCACCAACAGGGGGATCTACTCAACGGAAATCAGCGGTCTTAAACAAGAAGAAAGATGAAGCCCAAGTTAACAATGTGCAACCTATTCGTCCTTTCTTCATCTCAATACTGAACCTAAGGTCGCCAACACCTCAGGTCCCCTTCAAAGTTAACCTACTTCAAGCTGTACCAGTCCCGCAGGCATTCCAGTTCGGGCAAAATCCAGTATTTGGTCAGAACCCACAATTCGCTCAAAATCATCAAACTGAGCAACGTAGACCCAACAGGGCCCCTCGAATTTTCACCCGCTTGCCTATGACTCTATCAGAACTGCTCCTAGCATTACTCAAGGGAGAATATCTCACTAAGAGACAGCCAATACCAGAAGCAATAAAGGGGCCAGGGTACAATCCCAATCAATTATGTGAATTTCATATGGGTGCACTGGTGCATGCCACCGACCAATGTTGGCAACTCAAGCACCACGTTCAAAATCTGATCGATAGAAAAATGATCATCTTCGATGGTCTGGTGGCCCAAACACCTCAGCAAAACATCAACCGGAATCCATTATTAACTCACAACCGGGGAGGCAATGGACCTACGATCAATGCTATGGAGAGAGACAAAGCAAGTTTCGACCCTTCAACCTTGATAGCACCTGTTGGCTCGAAGGTTAGAGTTAACTTAAGAAAGGAACCCACATCCTCGAGCATCAATGTTGTACCTCAAGACGTAACCAATCAATCACCATCTCAACTCCCCATTAGAATGACCAATCTCACTATTCACTCCAATTCTCAAACCTCAAATCCTTCACGACCACCTCTCATTATACCCTACACATTACCAATTTTAAGCTCTTCCTCTCGACCACCTCTTATCATACCTTGTACTACATCGACCCCTCAAATTTCAAGTTTCACCTTCCGACCACCCCTCATCCTATCTTATGCTAACCCAAAAATCCCTAACATCACTACATCGACCATCAAGCCTAACCTACCACCTCTTATCCTTCATCTAAAATTAGATCCTCAACCCATGACCATCATATCCCCTAAATCTTTCCCATACCGTTTAAATCAAATTGTTCCATGGAGTTACGAGACAATGATTGTGACATCCGCATGAGTTGAGAAGCCAAAAGAGGCTATGGTCACGGATATTGGTCATATGAATAGATTAGGGAGGTGCTACAAAGTACTAGAAAGAGAACAAAAAAAGCAGGACGAGGAAGAAGATAGAAGAAATGAAAAAGGAAAAGGAAAGTTTGTAGAGGAGGAACAAATACCACAAAAAGAACCAGAGAAGAAGAAGAGTAGAGTAACTGACAAGGAGGCAGCAGACCTTCTCAAACTTATCCGAAAAAGTGAGTACAACATAGTAGAGCAGTTGAACAAAATGCTAGCTCAAATCAATATCTTTGACTTGCTATTAAACTCAGAGCATCATCGGGAAACATTGCTCAAAGTCCTTAGTAGCGCGCATGTACCTGAGACCACTTCGCTAGAAAAGTTGGAAAAGATAGTGGGATAGATCATAACCCCCAATCCGATCACCTTCACAGAGGATGAATTTATCAGCGGGGGGGTGGACACATTGAGCCATTGCACATTATGGTAATGTGCAAAGTTATGATGGTAGCAAGGGTACTGATCGACAACGGTTCGGCCTTTAATGTCTGTCCTCTACAAACTTTGCACAAGTTAAATACAGATTTGTCTCACCTCAGGCCAACTAGAAGGACCGTAAGGGCTTTTGATAGTAGGAAAACTGAGTCGTTAGGAGAATTAGACCTCCCTATTACCATCGGATCATACACCTTTGAAGTAACATTCGAGATCTTAGATATACCTTCGGCATTCAATCTCCTTTTAGGAAGACCTTGGATACACATCGTAGGGGCAGTCCCTTCTTCCTTGCACCAACGGGTAAAATTTATCATGGGGCAGAGGGTGATATCGGTTCTCACAAAAAAATTCATACCAGTCGATCTAGTACTAGATGTGCCATATATTGAC
Organism: Akebia trifoliata; assembly: GCF_017979445.1. Taxonomy (NCBI): domain Eukaryota; kingdom Viridiplantae; phylum Streptophyta; class Magnoliopsida; order Ranunculales; family Lardizabalaceae; genus Akebia; species Akebia trifoliata. Next base: position 21,538,951 of record NC_141379.1, read on the forward strand.
ATAGAAATGATTGGGGAAAATGAGGGGTACCATTCCTTTCAGTTAACATCCGTCAATCATATCCCAAGAGGGAAGGAGAAGACAAATCCATAGTTGTCAAAAACAAATCTGATGATCGGACGAGTGATGAAGAATGCAGGATATCGTCTGAAACAAGGGTTAGGGCCTAAAGGAAAAGGCATGACCACTCTAATCAATGCCCAAAAACACACTCCCTACTTTGGTCTTGGGTTCAAGCCTACGAAGAAAGACATCTCTGACATGAATGATAAGAAGAGTGAACTTCGACTTGAACGAAGACAAAATCAAGAGTCTAATGTGTGGAACTTGGGCAAAGTACCACACATCAACGTTAGTTTCCCACAATCCTTGAAGAGGCCAGATGATTTGTCAGAGCCATTGTCAACAAACTACACAGGAGAATTAAGTGTTGTAAGTATTGAGCCTGTTCAATCGCAAGAAGACTCATTCGTCGAGTCCCCACAGTCCTTCATGGACGGTATGGATATCTTGTTCGGAGGAGATTCCGAAGGAAGTCAAAAAGAAAAAAAAGAGCCCGCCAAAGCGGAAGCCACAATATGCGAAGGAGAGAAATCATTGTTCTCCTTTCAAATCGATTGGGGATCTGTCGTAATTTCACCCACCCTAGAAATGCTTGTACCCGGACTTGACGACAGTCACCCGGAAGTGATGGTCATATCTGAACCATCAAGGGAGCTACTCTCCCAACCTATCTACCCTGTAGAGGAAGGGCAAGTCTTCAAAAATTGGGAGGAGTACTCAATCACTTACGAGACCGGCATGGGGTCCAGAATCCCTACGGCCTCAAAAAAAATGCCATTAGCAAAATCTCGCCTGCCCGAGGACCATAATGAGCCCTCGTCCTCGGAGCAAGACTATTTTGGGGGCTCATTTTCGTTGCTAACGAATTTGCATGGTTTTTCGTTATCTTCTTTCAGGAGCATAGATAATCCACAAAACTCAAAAAAATAAAAAATCTTTCAAAATTCAAAAAAATTAAAAACTCTACAAAATTCAAAAAAATCAAATATTTTCAAAAATTCAAAAAAATCAAAAATCTTCAAAATACCTAAGGTTTTCAAAGAATTTCCTCAGTTGAACGAATCTTGTGACAGAACAGAGTATGAAAGAGATGAATACAACTTTGACCTCGAGCTCAGCTTTGATCTCATTGGGATTGAAGAAGAGTTAGAGGAAGAGGTTGAATATCCTCCAAAAGAAATCAGAGAACTCATAGAACGTCACGAGAAGGGTGTTCAGCCAAATATAGAGGATACAAACTCAGCGAACCTAGGCACCGAAGATAACCCACAGATCGTTAAAATCAGAGCCCTATTAACGATTGAGTAGAAAAATGAGATGACAAAGTTCTTACAACAGTACCAAGATGTCTTTGCATGGTCTTATCAAGACATGCCCGGATTTGACACAGATCTAGTCGTCCACAACTTACCTATCAAATCAGGAAGCAAGCCGGTTAAGCAGAAATTATGAAGGTTGAAACCAGAGTGGACACTTAAAGTCAAAGACGAAGTAATGAAACAGTTCCAAGCAGGGTTTCTTGCAGTATCCACTTATCCTGAGTGGCCCGCAAATGTTGTCCCAGTACCAAAGAAAGACGGAAAGGTACGCATGTGTGTAGACTACCGAGATTTGAACAAAGCCAGTCCTAAAGATGACTTTCCATTATCACACATCGACACTTTGGTCGATAACATAGTGTGGCACGGTATGTTCTCGTTCATGGATGGCTTATCAGGTTACAACCAGATAAAAATTACAGTAGAAGATCAAGAGAAGACTGCATTTATTACACATTGGGGTACCTTTCACTACAAGATCATGCCATTTGGTCTCAAGAATGCTGGGGCAACTTACCAACGAGCCATGACTGCCTTATTTCATGACATGATCTACAAAGAGATAGAAGTATACGTGGACGACATGATAGCTAAATCCAATCTCGATGAGGATCATCTGGTAAACTTAAAGAAGCTGTTTGATCGATTAAGGAAGTACAGTTTGAGACTTAATCTAGTAAAGTATGTATTTGGGGCCACGTTAGGAAAACTATTGGGGTTCATTGTCAGTAGAAGAGGCATCGAAATCGATCTAGCTAAAATGAAGTACATCATAAATATGAAACCACCTAAGTCAGAGAAAGAGATCAGGAGATTCCTAGGAAGAATTTAGTACATTAGTCGATTCATCGCACAACTAACTCCGATTTGTGAGCCAGTATTCAAACTATTGAAGAAGAATGAGCTGAAAAAATGGAATGAAGACTGTCAAGAAGCTTTCGACAAGATTAAGAGATACTTGCTTAATCCACCAGTCTTAGTTCCACCTGCACCAGGTCGACCTCTGCTGATGTTTCTTTTCGTGCAAGAAAACTCCATGGGCTGTGTACTGGGGCAACCTAATGAAATTGGTCGAAAAGAGCAAGGCATCTATTATCTTAGAAAGAAGTTTACAAATTACGAGGTGAACTATTCGACTCTTGAAAAGACATGTTGTGCTATTGTCTGGACCTCACAACGGTTACGCCACTACTTGCTCAGTTACTCGACTATACTTATTGCTCGGATGGACCCCTTGAAGTACCTCTTCGAGAAGCCGACACTAATGGGACGCACCGTAAAATGACAACTATTATTATCTGAGTTCGACATCACCTATGTTACTCAAAAAACCATCAAATGACAAGCCATTGCTGACCACTTAGCAAAACACCCTTTGCCCGACTATGAGCCACTAAAGACAAATTTTCTTGATAAAGCCATCTGATTTGCTGAAATCGAGAGCGACAATGAAGAATTTACTTGGAAAATGTACTTCGATGGAGTAGTAAATCAAAAGGGAAACGGAATTGGGGCAGTTATGATTAAGCCAGACGGGACTCATATCCCTATTGCAGTTAGACTGAGGTTCCAATATTCGAACAATAAAACCGAGTATGAAGCATGCATTATGGGGTTGAAAGCAGCGATCGACCTCGAAGTGGATGAATTAGATGTATTTGGAGACTCAAGTCTGGTAGTCTACCAGACAACGGGAGAATGGAAAACCCGAGAGCAGAGACTGGTTCTGTCTCATGAGTATCTTGAAGATCTAAGCTCAAAATTTGCTCGAATCTCATTCACTTATATGTCGAGGGCTAAGAATCAGTTTGCAGACGCATTGGCTACTCTAGCCTCCATGATCAGCATCTCCGAAAATACCATAGTCGACCCTCTTGAGATTGGTATTCAAGACGAGCCTGTGTATTGCTTATCTGTGGGGGTGAAGAACCTGAGGAAAAATCATGGTATGCAAACATCAAGGCATTCTTAGAGGATCGAACTTTTCCACCCGATGCCACAATGATGGACCGAAAGACTATTCAGAGATTGGTAGGACAGTTCTTCTTGAGTAGCGGAGTTTTGTACAAAAACTCGTATCACGAGGTCCTCCTCAGGTATGTAACAAGACAGAAGCTCAACGCTTAATCGAGACAGTGCATGGAGGAGTCTGTGGACCTCACATGAATGGACATATGCTCGCAAAGAAGATATGAGAATGGGTTACTACTGAAGTGTCATTTGTGTCAAATCTATGCCAACAAAATCAATGTACCACCTTCAGAATTACACAATATGACTTCTCCTTGGCCCTTTTCACTCTGGGGCATGGATGTCATCGGGCAGATCAATCCTCAAGCTTACAATGGGTATCGCTTCATCTTAGTCGCGATCGACTACTTTACAAAATGGGTAGAAGCAGCATCTTACGCCAATGTTACAAGGGGCAATGTCTTGAAGTTTGTGAAGAACAACATCATATGTCGATACGGCCTCCCAAGCGGACTAGTAACTGATAACGCCAAAAATCTCAATAACAAAGACATGTCTAAGATGTGCAAGAATTTTCAGATCACCCATCACAACTCAGTCATTTACAGACCAAAGGTGAATGGAGCAGTCGAACCTGCTAACAAAAATATCAAAAAGATCATCGAGAAAATGGCTATTACTTATAAGGATTGGCACGAGATGTTACTATTTGCTCTACATGCTTATCAAACGTCAATCCGAACTTCAACTGGGGCAACGCCTTATTCACTGGTCTACGGAATGGAAGCGGTCTTGCCCATTGAGGTAGAGATTCCCTCCCTTCGGATCTTAAAAGAAGTTGAATTGGATGAGGCATAATGGGTCCAAGCCCGATTTGATCAGTTAAACTTAATAGAAGAGAAACGTCTTTCAGCAATTTGTCATGGTCAAACGTATCAACGAAGAATAGCATTTGCTTATAAAAAGAAGGTTCAACCTCGGGAGTTTGTACCCGGAGACTTAGTTCTGAAAAAGATTCTACCAATACAAAAAGATGCGAGAGGAAAGTTTCGTCCAAATTTTGAGGGGCCATTCGTCGTCCAAAAGGTACTATCCAGAGGAGCGTTGATTCTCATAGAGATGGACGGGAAAGTCTTTTCGTAGTCGATCAATGCTGACACCGTTAAAAAATATTACGCCTGAAGTCATCATTTGAAATGAAGAGAGGCCATCTTTCTACTACTTGAACAACTATCTACCCTTAGTTAACCCTTTTTGAGCCATCACATTCATTTCTTAACCCGGGACTGGGGCAAGTCATCGCTATTAAGGAAATCGAATAAAAAAAATAAAAATAAAAACAATCAAAAGTCAAAACAAAAGTACCAAAGTATACTCCTGGCTCGCATGAGGATAAACTATGAACGACTAAAAGTACAAAAAACTCAAAAAGTCAAAAATCTCGAATGTTTGATTTCAAGCTCGACCCAAATCTCCTACCTAACAAGTTCGTGTGATGATGGGAGGAGACATAAATCATATTTTCGAAACAAAAACAGGCAAACCCCGTGTCCAATCTACCCCTCATAAATCCAGACTCAGCCTTCCTTACATCCTTTCACAACCCTAACCTAAGCCTACGTTTCGTCCTATTTAAAGTCCTCTCAAATCAAGGAATGGCTTAAGGTAACTTGATCATGGTGGAAGCATGTTATGGAAAACATCGTCAGGGTATAGTTGATTTTGCTACTTAACTCGGATTTCAAGCCGCTAAAGTCGTTGGAAGACTCGAGAGGGGAGGTCAGGTCAAATATTTGAAAAAAAAGAGTGACTCGAAGTGTAGAGTCACTGATCTCGAAGCTCAACTTGAATCACTGCACCATGAAAATCGTTAGAGGAACTCGAAAGGGGAGTCCAGATCTATTACTCAAGAAAGAGTGCCACTAGAAGAGTAGAGTATTCGACCTCGCAGCTCAACTTGAGTCACCAAGCCACGAAGGGCATAAAGAAATCGAGAAGACATTCAAAACAAAGAATTCTATAGAGTAAGCATAGACTGAAAGGGCATAGTGAAAACCCGCAAGGGCGCTGTGAGTAAAAAAATTAGTCTATGACAAGATTAAAACTACCGGCACGATGAAAACTACAAAAAAGGGCGTCGATGCGTAACAATGTGGAAATCGGGTCTGGTGAAAATCGTAACTGGCACTGTAGACACCCCATTTTTGCACTCGCCCTATTAATCAACTCGTCAATCCAATTGCAATGATTCCCAATGATGGATGTGTATTCCATTGCTTTATTTTGTTACCAGATGTGTTTCAGAAATCCAGATAAGGTATCTCGAATTGACAAAACCTTAGAAACCACGCTACGCTAGGAAAATACGACCCCAGAAACATAGAAATCATCATCTTGCAGACCAAAAAGAAACTTCACGATAAAAATCACTAAAAAATTACCAAATTACCAAAATACCCCTAACCTCAAAACAACCCTAGAGCCTACATTACGCTTAGGAAAACTCTCTCGAATACATAAAATAACAAATCGAAACCAAATAAATCATTTCACCAATTTTAAAAGAATTCGACAAAATTACGAAAATGCCCCTCATAAAGTTCACAACCATTTCACACAAAAAACTTCATAAATGACACAAAATAATATTTCCATTGAATTCCTTACGAAAAATCGATTCTAAAACATCCTAGAACATTAAAAACTGACTTAAAACGTGAAAAGTCCTCTCTGGGGGCAAAACGGTAATTTCACAATTTTCATAATTAAAAAATTCGAAATTAATAAATGAAACATTAAATAATTAAAGTGAAACATTAATGAAATTAATTTAAAAATTTGAACCTAAAAAATCGATCAATTGGACTTTCGGGTAAAATTGTTGAGGGTTCGTGGGATATTTCTTTAAGGACCCCTCCATTTGGGGGTCCAAAGAATTAAAGAAATAATGGAAGGGGGTTCTCCAAAATTTAAAGTCAATCAAGCAAGATTGTAGTCAAAGTTTTAAAGTCAATCAAGTGAGACTAAAGTCAAAATTAAAGTCAATTAAGCAAGACTGAAGTCAAGATATTAAAAGTCAATCAATTAAGACTAAAGTCAAAACATTAAAAGTCAATCAAATAAGACCAAAAGTCATAATAGAGTTCTAATTAAATAATAACTCAATCTAATAGAGTTTTAACTTAAAAATAATTTTACTTAAAACAATTCTAATTAAAACACAATTCTACCTAAAACAATTTTAACTAAAACACAACTCTAATTAAAAGATCTCTAATTAAACACTAACTCTATCCAAATCAACCTTAAAAAAATTCTATAAATAGAGATGCTCACACCCTATTTTCGTATCAAATCATAAACCCTAAAAGAAGTAGGTCTAGAAGCTCCCCTAGCCCCCCATAAACCCTAGTTTTGGAGCCCCAACTCCTTACCTAACATCCCTCCTTCAATTTTAGTCTAGAAAACACCTAAAATCCCTCCAAAAACACCTCCAAATCCACAACAAACTTGAAGAGTTCAGATCCAAAAATAAGGAAATACCTTGATCTAGGAGATCCGAAGTCAAATCCGGAGACAGAACGAAGCAAGGGAGTACAGTACAAGGAGCTCTTTTTGTCAGATCTGAGAGAACAAAATCCTTGCTATCGGAAAGGTATGTAATTTTTTTATTTTTATCTAGGTTTTTAGCAATGTGATATATTTGGGAAGTTAGTAGAGACCGGCTTTGGCCGGGCGGGGTTGGTGCCTAACACCTTCCAACCCCGTAACATGATCCCCGAATTCAGATTTTTTGTGGTAGATTAGTTCTTTTTATCCATGTTAGAGTCAGTTTGGTTCCTAGACCACAATAACTAGGTGGCGACTCCCAAACCTCAAGGGTCAAAAGCGGATCCGCGCACCCCGCGGATCGAAGGCGCTTTCAGTGGTGACTCCACTGGGGACTATTGAGGATCAAACTTGAAAAATCCCAAGTATGGGAGCATTGCCAAGATGACCTAGATTTTTTTTATTATTTAGTTGGATTTATTTTATTTATTTTTTCTGTTTATTTACTTTTTGTCTTGATTGTAGATGATTTTGGGTATTGCATTTTTTTTTCCACTTAAGGATCACTTTTTGATGACCCCTAAATAATGAAAGATTCAAATTGACCTATGAAAATGATGGAATGATGAAGGTTGGACAGAAATATTAAAATGTTTTTAGAGAATATTCTAGTGAGAATTAAGTCTGGGAGCCTGTTAATAAAACATAGATCTCGTCGAGTAGATTAATTTAAAATCTGAGTTCACTCAATTTCGTTATCGGAAGCCTTAGATATCATCGATGCAAGTTCAATCTGTAAATCTGGAATTATTTCTGAATGAAAGTTGGGACAGCAATGTTAAAACTTTTTTAGAGAATATTCTAGTGAGAATTAAGTTTGGGAGCCTGTTAATAAAACATAGATCTCGTCGAGTAGATTAATTTAGAATCTGAGTTCACTCAATTTCGTTATCGGAAGCCTTAGATATCATCGATGCAAGTTCAATCTGTAAATCTGGAATTATTTCTGAATGAAAGTTGGGACAGCAACGTTAAAACGTTTTTACAGAACATTCTGGTGAGAACTAAGTCTGGACACCTATTAATAAAATGTAGATCTCATCGAGTAGATTAATTTAAAACTTGAGTTCACTCGATTTCGTTATCAGGAGCCTTAGATATCATCGATGCAAGTTCAGATTGTATTTTCCTAATTCACAGAAAATCTGAATTTATCTAATGTTGGCACAATTAATGTTCTTGAGAGTGAGCTCATCTCAACCATTGTCATTCTATCATCAATGTAACACCTATTGGAATCTCGATTTATTTTGGATCACCCAAAAGTGATCATTGATTGGACCTTAAAAATTATAAAAATTATGCCTATTGCAATGTTTGTTTGATCATTATCATATGCCATATTTATTGATTAATTTACCATGATCTTGCTTGAAATACATGATTGATGTTGATCGTAATGTTAATGTGCTTATGTGATGGGAATAATGTGATCTTAATTGAATATTCATATGATTTGAATGATTTTGGTTTTGATTAAATGTATGATTGGTTTGATTGGATCCATGGGCCCATTTGTTTGAGAAAGGTCCCGGGCACACCCCACCCTGTTTTGCACACACCACATGCACGTTTACTGTTTTACTCACTTACACGTCCCATTTAGCTAACGTGGCACTAGTACATGGCCCGGTCTCTTCGGAGATGCGACGTCATTCATGAAACCCACAACTCCAGTCACGTACCTTAGGGTATATCAAACTGGGGGCATCAATACCATCTGATCAGGTGATTCTGAGAAGTATGTTGATGCACCCAGGCTGGAGCGACCTGAGCCTTTGACCTATTGTAAGCCACACAGTCACATGTCCCGATTGTCAACGTAGTACTAGTACGTGGTCGGTCCCCTCGTAGGATGCCAAACCATTTATGAAAGCTACAACTCTTGACTCGTACCCGTAGGTATAAAAGATAGTCTAAGTATATCAATTGCACTTCTTGGTCAAAACCGGTGCCTAAGCAAGATCTTGCCCCGCTGTACCCTACTGTACGAGGGGGATAGACTACGTCTATTCTAGACGAGAGGTATTTAAGTGGGCCCTTGCTCAGCATTGTGCGCCACCTCTCAACTGGAGATCAAACTGACTGTTTTTGGCTTCAGAGAAGTGAATTGAGGTTTTAGATTATCACCTATACGGTATATCAAACCAAGTCACCACGTATCGAAAGGTATATAGGTGTGCTTGGGCAAGGGTGGCCAGATAAAAATGCATTGCACGTAGTAAGCTTAGAGTCTAGAAACATTCCCAGTAGGTCACGACTCGAACTTATCGTGGGTGTTCCCGGGTTGTTTATTGAATGAATGCATGTGATTGATGAATGTATGTGAGTGATGTGAATGATGAGATCAAGAATGTATGATTGTCCTCAAGGACAAAAAATTTTCTTTTTGAAAATTAAAATGGGTGCACCGACCCAATAAAGAATCAATTTTTTGCAATAATTTATAATGACCCAGTCCATCTCGATCCAATAATCATGATGGGTCAGGCCATTTAGATCAAAATGGAAATCAAATTCTTTTCTAAATTCGGGTTTCAACCCATTTTTAAAGAAGAGAAATGGTTTACAAAAGGAAAGTATTTTCTAGAAGAAATGTTCTCTAAAAAATATACATATATTTTCCAAAAAAAGTGTTGTTTTCTAAGAAAAAGTATTTTCCAGAAAATGTTTTCCATAAGAACAAGATTTTCCAAGAGAAAATGCTTTCCAAATAACAAACTATTTTTCAGAGAAAAAATATTTTTCAAAAGAAAATGTTTTCCGAAAGAAAAGAAAATGAAGGAAAAATGATTTACAAAAGATCTATTTTTGCATGAAAAATTTTTGAAATATGTTTTTCACCAAAAACCTATTTTTTTTTGCATGGATCTTGTAAAATTATCAAAATATGTTTTTCTAAAAAGAAAATGACTTGCAAAAAAATAATCAGATTTGTGAAAGTTTTATTCAATGAAAACATTATTTCCAATAATTTTCAAGAGTGCAATAAAATTATTTCCTTCTGAATAATCATTGAGCGGATGAATTGTTTAATGGATTGGTGCACAAAATTCAATAAAATCTCAGGGTTCATTTAAAATGTTATCAAGGGGGTGACACTGAAATTGGTTAAATTCACCTTCAAAGAGGTTTAAGGGTTATCATTGTACCTAAGCTCAATCGTCCACCGTCTAGCTAGGGTTACTAGTCCAGTCAGTTGGAATAAACGTCAATATCAAATCAATAGTCAGAAATGACCTCAAAATTTTTCAACATCGTCCAGTTGTTCTTTGAAGATCATAGTGCTTCAATCCTACCGGTTATAAGCAATATCTCAGTCCTCAGTCCTAATCAAACTCGTGTGGGTACTTGTCTTGAGTTTTCATGAGTTATTTGGGTTAGCTCGAGTCCTTTTTTCCAGTAAGGTCATGTCTTCCTTAGATTGAGTCTACTATTTCCTATTGAGTCAAGTTAGTTCATCGAGTCTATAGAGGTGTCTGTTGCCCCATCTAAAATTGATCGGATAAAGGAAATTTTTGAATACCTCGAGCGCATTAACGAATTAACTAATAATTTGATAGATTTCATTTCTGAACAAGAAGATAAGAGTCAGGCTCAACCTTTAATCGAGAAAGGAAAGGTCTTTGACCTTGAAACAAAAAAATAATTCTTAAAGAGATTCAAATAGAAACCATCTTATCCCTAAAGGAACACGAGGGGATAATGAATTTACTCAGAAATTTCAAAAGACTTGTTCGTGTGATCATATGAGGGTATATTAGGTACAAGCTTGGGTGTTGTTCAACACGGAATAGATACTCGCCTATATCGATGGAATTAAAGAAGATGTTATAAAATGTATCAGCACTATCCTTACTACATCTTGAGTTTCCAATCACATATTATCAGTCGATATGGGGATACTTTTTGAACTGATCTCTGATAATGGGTCGTACTTCAAAGCATAAATCATTACTATATGTTTAAAGTTGAAGATCCGGAAGCACAAATCATCCCCCTACCGTCCTCAGATCAATGGAACGGTTGAAGCAGTTAGTAAGAGTGTCAAGACTATCATCAGGAAAATGTGTCAATCACATCGAGATTGATCAGAAAAATTATCATTCACGCTATGGACATATCGAACTTCAATTCGATCCTCTACTGGAGCTACTCCCTACTCCTTAGTGTATGGCATGGAAGCAGTCTTGCCAGTTGAAATGGAAATTTCGTCTCTTAGGGTCTTGTTGGAAAATCATTTGCTAGAAACAGATTGGGTTCGTCAGCAGTATGAAGAATTAAACTTGATCGAAGAAAACGAGTTAAAGCCCTGTACCATGTGCAAGCTTATCTAAGAAGAGTCACCCGTGCATTTGACAAAAAGGTCAAAGCTCATCATTTACAGGTCAAGGATTTAACTATCAGACTTCAAAGAAAATTGAACACTCCTCCTCGATTATAGGAGAAAGTCTGAACCCAATTGGAGAAATTCATTCATTAAGGAAATACTGTCTGGAAAAGTCGTTAGACTTCAAGATCATGATGGAAGTGAACTACCAGAGTCAACCAACCATGACCTGATCAAATGGTACTACATTTAGGGAGGCCATCTTTGGCCGAATCAATTTTCCTGCTACCCAGTTCATTATCTCCTTTCTCAGCCCTTTGCAGCCTTTTCAAAAAAACATTGTGCCTTTTATTTCTTAGCCTGATCACCTAACCTAGGGGAGGGAATATTCGAACTACGTTTTGGTCTGATCCCAAAATTCTGGGGTACGTAGGCAACTTGAGAAGTTACTTCAGGCCCGACCACATCAAAAAAATAAAAATAGATTCCCCGACAAAGAAAAAATCTAAAAAAAAAAATTCAAAAGAAAAAAATTGTCAAAGTGGGGAAGAAAATTCAAGGAAAAAGAAAATAATTTAAAAGGAAATGTCACACAAGGGGTATTTGGGTTTTTGAGCCTCAAAATCCCTTTCTTTTTATACCTAGTCCTAAGCTTACCCATGAAAGTCCTCCTAAGTACCGTGCGAGAAGTCAAGGAAGATAGCAAAGCATGATCAGACAGCAACTCCAGAAGTTCAGAAGGGAAGAAGAATAAAAAAATCTGCTAAGTTGAAAACCCAAAAAGGGCGGCTTAGGCAAAAATTAAGGTAAGCTCGCAAGGTTGAAGATTTGAAAGGATGACCTTGGCAACAATCAAAGCAAGGAAAAAAGAAAAAATTGTAAGCTCGCTAGATCGAAAACCTAAAAAGGCGATCTAGGCAAAAGCTAGAGCATGCTCGCTAGATTGAAAACCTGGATAGGCAATCTAGGCAAAACTTAGAGCTATCAAAAAATAAAAGAAAATCTCCGTTGAGTTGAGAAGCTGAAAAGGTAGCCCGAGCCGAAATATCAGAAGTCCGAATGATCAAGTTTCAATACCCAGTTTGAACCAAATATAGACTCAGTGGATACAAGTATCTCGTCTATGATTGATCTGAAGAGTTTCATGTCCCTAAGCGAACCGACGGGGAGAAAGAACAAATTCTATGATGAATTTGAGAAAGAAATATTTTGTTCCAATGTCTTTGAGCCTGACTCAAAATCTTCAATATAAAAAGTCAAAATTAAAAGTTAAACCTTTATTGCGCTTGCGGTAATCAAGGATTTCAAACTTTCATAACAAGGGCACTTCCTTTTTCTAAAGAGTACAGTTTCCCCCCTTACACTAGGGGCATTTATTTTCAAATTATATTCGATTATCCCCAGTGCAATGTTCCTTGTCAAACTAGGGCATTTTTATTCTGATGCCTGGTCAATTTCAACCCCAAAGGATAAGGTTAACTTTGAATTAAAGGTTACCCTCTTGATAGCAATTTTGAAAACTCCTCAGATTCAAAGAGAGTTAAAATGTTTATCGGACCTTCATAAAATCCAATTTTTTATAAAAAAAAAAAATTCAAATGCGAGGTTAATCTCCTGTTCGTTCCCAAAAAGAATTAGTTCATTACTCTTTCACTCCGAGTAGGTAGAGTAGAACTTCCAAAAAAAAAAATATATAGTTCATTACTCTTTCACCTTGGGCAGGTAGAGTAGGACTCCCAAAAAAATTAGTTCATTACTCTTTCACTCCGAGTAGGTAGAACAGAACTTCCCAAAATAATTAATTCATTACTCTTTCACCCTGGGCAGGTAGAGTAGGATTCCCAAAACAATTAGTTTATTACTCTTTCACTCCGAGTAGGTAGAGTAGAACTTCCCAAAATAATTAGTTCATTACTCTTTCACCCTGGACAGGTAGAGTAGGACTCTCAAAAAGCTTGGTTCATTACTCTTTCACTCCGAGTAGGTAGAGTAGAACTTTCCAAAAAAAATTAGTTCATTACTCTTTCACCCTGGGCAGGTAGAGTAGGACTCCTAAAAAATTAGTTCATTACTCTTTCACTCCGAGTAGGTAGAGTAGAACTTTCAAAACAAAAAAAAATTAGTTCATTACTCTTTCACCCTGGGCAGGTAGAGTAGGACTCCTAAAAAATTAGTTCATTACTCTTTCACCCTGGGCAGGTAGAGTAGGACTCCTAAAAAATTAGTTCATTACTCTTTCACTCCGAGTAGGTAGAGTAGAACTTTCCAAAAAAAAAAATTAGTTCATTACTCTTTCACCCTGGGCAGGTAGAGTAGGACTCCTAAAAAATTAGTTCATTACTCTTTCACTCCGAGTAGGTAGAGTAGAACTTCCCAAAAAAATTAGTTCATTACTCTTTCACCCTGGGCAGGTAGAGTAGGACTTCTAAAAAGCTTAGTTCATTACTTTTTCACTCCGGGTAGGTAGAGTAGAACTTCCCAAAAAAATTCTAGTTCATTACTCTTTCACTCCGAGTAGGTATAGTAGAGTAGAAGTTTCCAAAAAAAAAAAAAAATTAGTTCATTACTCTTTCACCCTGGGCAGGTAGAGTAGGACTCCTAAAAAATGAGTTCATTACTCCTTCACCCTGGCCAGGTAGAGTAGGACTTCTAAAAAGCTTAGTTCATTACTCTTTCACTCCGAGTAGGTAGAGCAGAACTTCCAAAAAAAAAAAAAAAACAAAAATAGTTCATTACTCTTTCACTCCAGGTAGGTAGAGTAGAACTTCCCAAAAAAAATTTAGTGCATTACTTTTTCACTCTGAGTAGGTAGAATAAGATTCTCAAAAAAATATAAATTTATTACTCTTTCACCTAGAGTATGTAGAGTAGGACATTTAACTTTCTCCCAACTTTTGCTCAGATTTGTCTCAAATATCATTCAAATTTTCTCGAGTTTTGTTTTACTCAGGTTTTACTCAGTTTCACACAGTGCACACACTTCCACATTTGTTTTATTAATCAAGGAGAATTTTCTAAAATTCAAGGATCTGACACTATCAGTGAGAGCTCTCGCTCAAGGACCTGACAACTTTTTAGTTCGGGGAGAGCTTTACCTTCAAGGATCTGAACGCCTCGACGAATTGCTAAATCAGGCTGCAAAATGAACTGTCACTAGCTTTGGCATTCAGATATCGCACTATCTACCAAAATAGATTTGCTATCTAGCTTGCTTCAACCCTCTGCCAAAGAAGGGTATCTGTAGACACCCCATTTTTGCACTCGCCCTATTAATCAACTCGTCAATCCAATTGCAATGATTCCCAATGATGGATGTGTATTCCATTGCTTTATTTTGTTACCAGATGTGTTTCAGAAATCCGAATAAGGTATCTCGAATTGACAAAACCTTAGAAACCACGCTACGCTAGGAAAATACGACCCCAGAAACATAGAAATCATCATCTTGCAGACCAAAAAGAAACTTCACGATAAAAATCACTAAAAAATTATCAAATTACCAAAATACCCCTAACCTCAAAACAACCCTAGAGCCTACATTACGCTTAGGAAAACTCTCTCGAATACATAAAATAACAAATCGAAACCAAATAAATCATTTCACCAATTTTAAAAGAATTCGACAAAATTACGAAAATGCCCCTCATAAAATTCACAACCATTTCACACAAAAAACTTCATAAATGACACAAAATAATATTTCCATTGAATTCCTTACGAAAAATCGATTCTAAAACATCCTAGAACATTAAAAACTGACTTAAAACGTGAAAAGTCCTCTCTGGGGGCAAAACGGTAATTTCACAATTTTCATAATTAAAAAATTCGAAATTAATAAATAAAACATTAAATAATTAAAGTGAAACATTAATGAAATTAATTTAAAAATTTGAACCTAAAAAATCGATCAATCGGACTTTCGGGTAAGATTGTTGAGGGTTCGTGGGATATTTCTTTAAGGACCCCTCCATTTGGGGGTCCAAAGAATTAAAGAAATAATGGAAGGGGGTTCTCCAAAATTTAAAGTCAATCAAGCAAGATTGTAGTCAAAGTTTTAAAGTCAATCAAGTGAGACTAAAGTCAAAATTAAAGTCAATTAAGCAAGACTGAAGTCAAGATATTAAAAGTCAATCAATTAAGACTAAAGTCAAAACATTAAAAGTCAATCAAATAAGACCAAAAGTCATAATAGAGTTCTAATTAAATAATAACTCAATCTAATAGAGTTTTAACTTAAAAACAATTTTACTTAAAACAATTCTAATTAAAACACAATTCTACCTAAAATAATTTTAACTAAAACACAACTCTAATTAAAAGATCTCTAATTAAACACTAACTCTATCCAAATCAACCTTAAAAAAATTCTATAAATAGAGATGCTCACACCCTATTTTCGTATCAAATCATAAACCCTAAAAGAAGTAGGTCTAGAAGCTCCCCTAGCCCCCCATAAATCCTAGTTTTGGAGCCCCAACTCCTTACCTAACATCCCCCCTTCAATTTTAGTTTAGAAAACACCTAAAATCCCTCCAAAAACACCTCCAAATCCGTAACAAACTTGAAGAGTTCAGATCCAAAAATAAGGAAATACCTTGATTTAGGAGATCCGAAGTCAAATCCGGAGACAGAACGAAGCAAGGGAGTACAGTACAAGGAGCTCTTTTTGTCAGATCTGAGGGAACAAAATCCTTGCTATCGGAAAGGTATGTAATTTTTTTATTTTTATCTAGGTTTTTAGCAATGTGATATATTTGGGAAGTTAGTAGAGACCGGCTTTGGCCGGGCGGGGTTGGTGCCTAACACCTTCTAACCCCGTAACATGATCCCCGAATTCAGATTTGTTGTGGTAGATTAGTTCTTTTTATCCATGTTAGAGTCAGTTTGGTTCCTAGACCACAATAACTAGGTGGCGACTCCCAAACCTCAAGGGTCAAAAGCGGATCCGCGCACCCCGCGGATCGAGGGCGCTTTCAGGCGCCAGGGGAAAAAATGAAAAAAAAATAATTCCTGACCCGCAAGAGTATAAGCTATGAATGGTAGAAATCTCAAAATCCTCAATGTTCCAACGAATACAACGAAGATAACTCAGTCAAAATTCTCAGTCCCGGGGATGACTCTAAATAGGCTAATGATTAGCTGACACTTATATCTTCGACATTTGACAAAGGCACCATGATCGTTGACATTTAGAGTCATCAAACACTGTTTGTCACAGATTATTTGATAAAGGCGATCTTTTAAAACCTAAAAAAAAATAATAAAAAAAAAATGAAAAAAATGCATCATCAAAATTACTATTTTTGGCCTATGACGAAGAATCTAGGACTTTTATTAAAATCAAGAGTTTTTGAAAGCAGTTATATCTGAGGCCACTACATAAAAACATATTTCATTCATTTCAAAATAGTGCAACATCATCTTCTCAAAAGCAGAGTACGAAAAGAAACAGCGGGCAAAGAACCACTCATATATCCCCTTGAGGAGCATAGTAGGCACAAAATCTATCCTCTAAGGCTAATTTGAGAAGACTGGTCAATGATGATTCTCTTCGCGAGGCAAGATGACTCACCGAATACTCAAATATCAGGTCGTCATGCATTTTCAAAGCAAGTCTCTCTCGAGAACTGCCACGCTACGCTAAGCCCTCTCAAGATGATCTTGTAACTTCCATGAAGGGGAAACTAAGTTTGAAATTCAAAATCAAAGAGGGAAAAAGAAAAAAGTATCTCAAAATTGCATTGCATGGTTTAAAACATCAATCATCTTTCAAAAATCATAAAAAATTATATCCAAGATTTCAAACGAGCTCCGTGCCACGAAATCAAGGGTTTCAAAAAGGTTAAACTTGTCAGACCCTGTGCTTGGGTAGCCACATTCTACAAAAAAGAATTCCTCAACCCATTTGACGTTTTTAATCATCATGTAATAAATTATTCGGATTCGTGCAAATAAATGGTCTAATTTATTCTTTGCAAGCAACTCATGCAAAGAGGGGCAGCTGTAGACACCCCAATTTGCATGAACCCGTAGGAAAATTCAAAATTTCTCGAATTGATTCCAACTAAGAATTTAAGCATGGACCCGCATTGCCACTTGGCATCATTTTCATGCATACATGCATACATGCATCATGTCACATAGTTTACATGCTCAACCTTGTCCCTAATCTGAGTCCATCGCCCATTCACCGCTCCATTACCCATACCATAACCAAGCCCAATTCCTAACCTTATCTAAGTCTAAGACAAGGTCCATCTTCTAACCCAAATCCAGGTCCATTTTTTTAGCCCGCTTTCAAAGCCCAAAGTCCATAACCCAAGTTTACTATAAGCCCAACACCAAGCCCATTCTCTCACATCCCCTCAAAAGGTGATACATGTTGATCTCCCATAAGTCCTCAATACCCAATGCATCATCTAATTGGAAAGTCAACTCCCATTTGTGAAAATTCAAGAATGCCCTTCCCAAAAAGGTTAGTTAAATCAAAAAGATACTTTGGTCTTTAGTAATAATCCATGAAGGTGAGAAAATTTTCAATCATACCCTCAAAAGGTGAGAATCTTCAAGTACATACATGGAGTTCTTCCATTAGTCCATTTCAAAAATATACATCCACCCTTGCTTTATGAGTTATTTACAAATGAACCAAGATTTACTTTTCACTTACCACTTCACCTTTACACATGTCATTCTCCTACTCACCCTCCCAAAAAGTACTTTTGTGGCGCCCCGCCAAATGCTAACACAAGTCCCCATGTCAGATCTCGAGGTACTAGGTGGCACCTCGAAATTTCGGCATGGTCTCCTCTGTTTATGTTAGCATTCCAAGGCGTTCAATCTGCACCTGATAAACGACATACAATCCTGCATATATATATACAAAATATAACAATAGCAGAAGCCTACATATATCTAATAACGAACGAAAGATCAGAGTGCGGAAAAATAACAAGAATACAGGATTATACAAAATTTTTCACTCTAACAGAATTCCTAATACTCAAGACAGAATCCATAAAACTACCTGGGGGAATTGACACCACTAGGGGGTATAGCCCTAGTACTTACCAGGTGACGAACTTTGGTTGTCTATCTGACCAACCAGATGATCCTCATTCGTACTCTATACTTACCTCGCCAAGCTCTGAATCTGAAACTAAAAAATAGAGAAGGAAAGGGTGAGTAACAATGGTTACCCAGTAGGGAAACAAACAATTTCTGCCAATAACCCCTCCTAACATGAACGAATAAGCATACTGAATCATTTAAAAATAATCAAAGTTTTACATAATAAACTACGATTAACTGGTACATATAGCTAGGGATGAGCAACTAAACATTTTAAAACTGACATTACATCAATCAACAGTACTTACTATACCATTTTCTTTATGTACAAATCTAATTGATCAAATGGAAACATTAAACATGTATTTCATTTTATATATCAAAGTAAAGCAGCAGATACATACTACACAATGGTGGAGTATTGGAATTAGAGTGTTGGGATTCACGACTGGATCGCTCCCAGTCGGGACATGATGTTACAATTTCTCTCTGGCTTTTAGTTCCTGATTTTGTGGCCGGTCGCTGCCCTTACCACGTTTGGTTGACCATTTATCCGGCTTAGGCTAGCCGTTTGACGTGACCGTAAGCAATGGGTCTCTTTTCGATGTGTCAAAACGTTCGACTACTATAGATTGTTAGTGATCACTGATCAATCATCTTCGTCTATGCCTATCAGGCGTACATGTGATTCCCAAATATACAAACCATTCGTATATGACCACCTTTACATTACAAGTTCACTGGTAAAGATAGAGAGGAATAAACCCGGATTCCAGTTGTGACTCCACTCTCATACGCGTCTCATACCACGTATGAGCTTGGTGGTCCCTACCGTACATCCCAGGATAGTACACCACTCCGGATGATATGACGCACTATCCCTTCAGGCATTCACAAACTCTTTAACAGCTCACAAAATAGTTACATATATATATATATATATATATATATATATATATATATATATATATATATATATATTATTTTCATTTGAAAACAAAAGAGAAATTAACAATACAAGGTTGAGAATAGATATCCAGTCTCCTACCATGCAAGTGTGGCCACCCGGCCTAAAATAAATAACATAACGGAAATGTAAACAGCGCCTCGCGCTAACAGAAAGGAAATAAACATGCAACCAATAATATTATCCCTGGATATCTGTTCACCAACCTGCACACAACGCAACAACGTAAAATGCAGACATCACCTCTCGGGTGTGACTCTGACATTTTACCGTTTCATACCCTTTTTCCTTTTTTTTTTTTTTTCATTTTTTACAGTTTTCAATTTCTTAAATAAAATATCCATTTTCTGATATTCATCAACTCAAAATGAGTTCATTGAATATTAAATCACATTTTCCAACTATAGAATTTATTTCTATCAATAATATTGAAAAAGAATACAATTTTTATATCAAAACGGGGTCCGAACAGTGCACAAGACCCAATTTATGGAAATAACCCGTTATAATACTCTACCCACGTATAATTTGTTAAAAATACAATTAAACATATCAAACATGCAATTTCTGACGTGAATTTTGAAATAAACAAAGAATTCTATATTTCGGAAATACATCCAAAATTTTCCAATAAAATCCTAAATGCAATTTTCACAATCTATGATTATCAATAGGAATTGAGAGTTCCTTACAATGTCTAGGCAAAATGATCGAAGCATGTGCGCGAAAATCGAGGCGATCGGCACGAAAATCGAGACAGACCGAACTTCGAAGCGGCTGATTTTTGAAATTGACCTGGTGGTTTTGAAGATCTCGACGTGCTCATCTCTTCTCCCTTCTACGGCGAAAGACGGTTTGACCCCGAAACCGATGAAAACCGAGGTCGAAGTTACGAAATCTCCGTATAAAAATACGGCTGATTTTTGACTATACGGGGTGAAAAAGGCGAGAAAACGAAAGGAATTTGGTTGGGTTATGTAAAGAATGAGGCTGCGGACGTTTCTCTCTTCTGCGTCGGAAGACGGTTTGACCCCGAAACGGACGAAATCCGAGGTCAAAGTTTCGAAATTTTCGTATCCAAATACGGCTGATTTTTGACGATATCGGGTGAAATAGAAAGTGAAATGAAGAAAGGTTGGATGGATTTTGTAGAGAACGTGGCTGCGGACATTTCTCCCTTCTGCGTCGATCGTCGACAGTGGACCGATTGCACGAGATCTGCGGTGGAAGTTTGAAAGGAAAACAAATTTTTTTTTTCGTATATGTCTCGGCTGTGTGACGAGTTGGGGAAGATGAGAGAAAAAAATTAAAAAATATTATTTAAATAAAATGTGGGACGAATTCGGTATTTTGCCTATTGTTTCAACCGACGATAACTTGATCATCCGGACTCCAAAACTGACAAATGAATACTCTATTTCGCCTAATTTTTCGTTTTGGATCTAATGGTATAGTCAATTTCTACAAATTATGTCGCCATCAAAAAATTACATTTTTGGCCTGAGGTGACCCCTAAACTTGATGTCGTTTTCGTTTTTGACGATAATTCGACTTCCTAATCTCCAAAAATGACAAATAAATAGTCCATGTTGAATAATTTTTCGTTATGAACCCAATGGTATGATCAAATTTTACAAATTATTACTCTAATAAAAAGTCACTGTTTTAGTCTGGTCCGACCCGGTAATCGAGGATTTTGCAACTTTTATATTCGGACTCGCATTTGAGCGTGCTTACAGGCTAAACTATGTTTTTCTATCATTTTGAATCTAATGGTGAGGTCAGATTCTATTAAAAATGATCAAAACAAGGTCCCCACAGTTTTACCCTAAGTCCCACTTTCAAGATTTTCTAAAATTCCACTATTTATTTTTCCTCGAGATACGAATTAAAAATTTGGGGTGTTACAACTTTGTTCTCCCATTGGCCCATTTCAAAAAATATCTTTCCACCCTTGCTTTATAAGTTATTTACAAATGAACCAAGGTCTACTTTTTACCTACCACTCCACCTTTACACATATCACTCCCTTATTCAACCTCTAAAAAGTACTTTTGTTCTCTCACCTCTATTTACCAAAAAATCAAAGATCAAAGAATACTTTTAGGATTTCTTCACAAATGTCATCTTTACCCTTATACAAATTAAAAATCCAAAAATAAATAACCTAAACCCAATGTCCATTTTCTTTATTTTTAGGGTTGGACCACTTTATCCCTAAAAGTTCTCCAAAAACTCTATAAATACCCTTATTTTCTATGAGCAATTCATGCTCACAAGCCCCCATCTCTCAACTTAAAACTCTATCAAAATTTATACTCATTCTCTAATCTTCTAAACTTCAACTCAATCCTCAACCATCTCACTTAACTCTCAAGTCTACTTTTCAAGGTTCAAGTTCATCAAGGGACAAGGTGGGATTTAACATGTAGTATATTTATTTCAAAGTTTGCATTCTCTTCTTCTAACTCTTTCCTTTTCTTTTACTTTTAGAAATTCCTAAGATGTAATGTATACCCTCTCCCTTCCCCGATAGATTGGACTAAGGTTCGATCGAAAGGATGGGAGTTGAAGCCCTTATTTACCTTAAAATCATGTATCATATTGTACACAATGCACACACTCACCTATGCATGGACATGATGAAGAAATGTGTCACCCTCTTGATGGGGTGAAATACTAAGTTTCTAGCCATGCATACATGCATCAAGGTTGTGGCCTCAAGAGAACTCCATCATGGAGTCTCTCTAAAAGTTTAAACCTATATTTATATTCATAAGTTTAATGTGACACATTAGTCATTCTTTTCCATAGAATGCCCTCAATGTCATGTTGAAAATCAAAACCCTTTGTTAAGGGAACATTTCACTCCAATGCACACACCACCTTTATCATGCATTCTCATGCATTTTAGTATTTATTTTCTTAAGATTTTTACAAAATAAAATAACCAAGCAAGGTAACCACCTTTGGTGGAGAGGATGGGGTGCCTAACACCTTCCCTATCCTCTAACTGGACCTCCTTACCTAGATCTTAGGTAGACCTTGCCCTTTCCAACACATGAGAGTCACTACAATGCTATAAAAATGATTTTTTTCAAAAAATTGATTCAGGTGCCCATTCACACCCATTTCCAAAAAAGAATGGTGGCGCCTCCAAACAATGTAGCATTGCGGTTCATGGCGAGTATTTCATGTCTACAGTCATCCAGTGTGGTAAGTGCAACGATCGACAACAAAATTGAGAACTAAAAGCTAGTAAAATGTTGCAATATCATGTTCCGACTGTGAGCGATCCAGTTGTGAATCCTAACTTTCTAATTCCACTACTCCACCATTGTGTAGTATGTATCTGTTGTTCTAATTTGAATTATAAACTGAAAATCATGTTTCCTACTTCAATGTTGTCAGTTATACTAGTATAAGAATGAAAATGTATAGTAAGTATTGATGATTGATGTATTATGAAACTTTAAATTGTTAAGTTACTTATCCCTGGCTATATGTATTTGTTAACCATAGTTTAATTTTTAAAATTTTACATATATTAAAATTATTTAGTATGATTACTTGATCACGTTAGGTGAGGTTATTAGTTGGAATTGTTTGTGGACCTATTGGGTAACTATTGTTACTCACCTTTTCCTTTTATCTTTTTTAAGTTATAGAGTCTTCAACTGGGGAAGTAAGTGTAGAGCCATCAGGCGAGGAATATCTGGTTAGTCATACCGACGACCAAAGTCCGTTACCTGATGAGTATTGTGACTACTTCCATTAGGAGTTTATTCGTCCCAAGAGGTATACATAATTTTTTGAGTTGAGAGATATGTCCCTATTAGAGTGGGAGTACTTTTGTAATCCTGTATATTTCATTCCTTGTGTACTTTGATCTAATTCTATGATATTTGTAATTTATCGTCGTCCGCATCTTGTATACTTTTGACATATTCTATATACATGATTCGTTGATCATTGGCTTACCAGGTTTTCGAGTTCCGTATAACACTAACATAAACAGAGAGAACCATGTCCAAATTTCGAGGTAACTGTAGTAGAGAAGTAAGGAAAAAGAGATAAATCCCAATGATAGAGAAGATTATCCCAATGTGATAGAGGTAACTGTAGCGAGAATTAGGGAAAAAGAGATAGAAAATCTTTACAGAAAGCATGGTGATAGATTTTAAGAGTTTTAGCATGATAACAAGAGAAGAATGCACTAAGAACCCTATTTATAAGAAGATGCAAAGGAGCACGTACGCCTGAAAGGACAGCTTGAGCCTAGTTGAAGCGTCGTAAATTGGGGGTAATGCAGAAGATAGTAGGACACGTGGATGGACACAGATGAAGAGTGATCTATCTAAGTCGTCAAAAAAGATTCGAAGCGACATTGCATTTAATGCGTTGATTCGAAAATATCAGACATAATTATAAAGATCAAGGTAGCCAATACAAAAGTAGAAACATGTCTCGAGGAGACAAAGAGACTATACGCCTCCTCAAGAGGGGCTAATTGTAAAGGGAAATAATTGTGCGCTAATCTAAGCCGTACACATGTCTAAACCGGTTAAGTGCTACCAGACGTTGATCATCATACGGGCACTACACTGTAAGTAGGGCAGGTCAAAGTAGAGACTTCCCTAGTCAGACTGGCAAGGTAGCATAACATTAAACAAGACCAGGACTGCCAAACAGGGCAGACTAGGTCATAGAGTAACCGTAAGATTGATACATGCATGTCAATCCCATAGATCCTGGAAGAGATCTCTGCAGTTTAGTACAACTAATCCCAAAAATCTTGATTAGGTAAATAACTCTGCAGAATTAGTAGATATCCCATGATTATAGCCTATAGAGGGAGAAACACTATGAATAGCTAGGGGGGATAAATATCATTGTAAGTACTATTGGGGATGATCTTTTTGGGAGGGATTGGAGGTCTAATCAGTACTTTAGACTATTTCTCGACTTCTCTAACTTGAGCGTTTGAGTGATTTTGGCAGGTATCACGTTGTCGCAAGGAGGAATGTGTTAAGAACTACTTTGGATCAGTGTGGTTGGATTCATCAGAGCCATTCATCAGATTCTGACAAAACAATTATTATTATTATTATGCATCGTTTCTGTATGAAGGGTCATTAACTCTCAATTATTAATAAGATGAAACGAGAAACAAAATTTTACTTCTTTGATAATATTGGTGGTGATGATCCCATGAAATCAAGATTATTGGTTGATCATCGTTAGTACTTAGCCCCTATTGTTAGAAAATCCTAACTCTACCCTTGGAATCGAATTGAACCAAACCAAACTAACCTTAAATCTATTTGGATTAATTTGATTTTATTGGCATTTCGATTCAATTTTGATTCTAATTTATTGGAACCGACCATGTAGGTTGGGTTCCACTTTAACCCCAAACTGAAACAAGTTGCATCCCTAGTATAAAATATAAATATCCAAGAGTATTTTTATGAATTAAAAGAAAAAATCATTATCTCCATCCTATACAACTCATCGAATCAATAAAATTAGAATCCTGATGTAGTAACATTGAAATTGACATCTTTAGGGATATTGGTGTGCAAAAAACCATAGAAGCTTCTCCCTTGTATCTGGATGAAAAGAATTTATGGTTCAATAAACACAACCACGTCGGCAATGTCCCAAAAGATGTCAATTTGAATGTTAATTCAGCATTTTGCATAAAATTAAAGTACAATGGGGGCGTTTCAGTAAATATCTCATAGAGATCTTTTCCTTGCAAGGCAAAAAGAGAAAGAAAAGGGCCAGCTTGACTGATAGAGTGATAGGTAACGGGCTGTAGCCGGTTTCTTCTACACGTGGCACATCTAGAAACGTTAGTTAGTCTGCTTAGAGATTTTCAAGTGGAAGAAAAACGAAAAAATATCTTCTCCCACGTATATAAGTTCATCTCTTTTACAGACACACACACATACACATACATTGTCTTGTCCTCCTCATAATCAGGAAGAATGCCTTTCTCAGGTCTCCTATACCCTCCTGCAACAACCATCATCAGACCATCAAATTCATCAAAGTTCCAATTCTACCCTTCAACAAAACGAAAATACCATTACGATTATCTTAAATGCAAGTCTTCCTCTTCTTCTTCTTCTTGGATCACAGACTTCGATCTCTACGATCTTCTTGGAATTGATAGTTCATCAGACCAATCAAAGATCAAGATTGCATATCGATCGCTTCAGAAGAGATGCCACCCGGACATAGCTGGACCCACTGGGCACGACATGGCGATCATACTCAACCAGGCTTATTCTATTTTATCTGATCCTAATGCACGTTCTGCTTACGACAGGGTCAGTTATATTCACTTGTTTAATTTTAGATTTTTTTTTCTGGAAATTCTTAGTTAAGGAACAAAACAAAGGGTATTATGGTCATACTTCTCTAATAATCTCAGCTGTTCGATGGGTACAATTAAAATACGGATGAGATTACCCAAGTGTCTTAAATATCATTTTCTCTTGGGAATCTCTAGGGATTTTCCCTTCATAAATGATCTCTATTCGTTGGTTTGTACAGAAAGTGTCCAACGAAGTTACATACTAGAGTTTTCCCTTAAAAGGTTCGGATGATGGTGTCCTAAAAACGTGGAGTGCGCTCTCTCTCCCTCCCTCTCCCTCTCCCTCTCCCTCTCAATAATTGGAGATAAAACTTTGCTATAGTGTTGATAGCAAAAGCTTGATACATTTAATAAAAAATGATAGATTTGCTCTCATCAAAGTTTTAATGCAATTAAAAAAAAATGCCATGTGGCACAAACTTTCAGGGTCAGGCTCACTGAACCTTGTGGACGTTGGTGGATCCTTTGATAGACTTACAAAGTTACACCATCAAGATTAGATTGATTGGTTAGTGGGATCACTTATGTTTGGTCCATCAACTAATGGGCCTCACATCATTTTTTCCTCAAATTAGTTGGTTTTAGACGTCTTCCATTAACCTAAATAAAGATATTTAATAGTCCTTTGTCGTTACCCACAACGAAGAGCCAATTTTGATACGCAACCAACCCCAGAAGTCAGTCACACACTAAGAATTTCAGAAAGAAACTTTACCTCTAATTTTTAATATTAATTTTGTGTAGAAGAGTGTGGCACGTGGCAACATTTAGAGAGTGGTCTATCAAAATATCCTCTATTGATCCCCGAAATATTGGAGGACAGAGGGAAGACCTACCATTTTTAAGTCCTATCTATCTAATTTCTTAAAATGACCAAAATATCCACCCCCAAACTTTTCATGACTAAAATACCCTCAAAATTTAGCAAATGAACATGAACAGGAACAAGAGAAAATATCGGAATTCAGAGGGTATACAGGGAAACCATTGTATTCGACGTGGTTTGGACAAGAGAGCGAAGAGCGAGCAGTGTTTGTTGATGAAGTCAAGTGTGTTGGTTGCTTAAAATGTGCCTTATTTGCCGAAAATACATTTGCCATTGAATCCGTGTATGGCCGAGCAAGGGTTGTTGCGCAGTGGGCCGATCCAGAACACAAAATCCATGATGCCATTCAGTCATGCCCAGTTGACTGCATCTCGTACGTATATGCTTACTCCAGCGTTCCAGGGACATAATTAAGTAAGACAACAAAACAGTCATTTTTCAAAATACAGGTTAGAATTTTCGGATTCAGTCCAATCTGAACCTTCTAACACCCCATCAAAAGTAATTTAGAATGTGGGCTGTCAATTTTTTAGCAATAATTTGTAAATTACTTTTGATGGATTTAGAAATTTCAGATTGAGCTCATTCTTTATGTGGATGATCTTCTATCCTCATGAAAAATCAGCTCAATCCGAAACTTCTAACCCATATTTTCAAAAATGATTGTTTTTATATATGTTTTTACTTATGTCCCTTGAACGCCCCTTTTATTTATTAGTTTCATTAAAAACAAAATTACAACAACACCCATGTAAAAGGAAAAGGATTACAAATATCTTCTTTGGTCCCATTACCTTCATTGCACTTTGCTTGCAAAGAAAAGATAACCAATATATTATGTTAGAACATCCACAATGGACATGTTAACTCACCTGTTAGTCTCAGATGCTAGAATCTAGTTAAGTGAGCTCCACTCTAATGGACACACTAACTCACTTGTTAACTCATCCTGCTAGTGTCAAATGTTAAATTGTTTGTTAACTATGGCTAGCAGTTTGACTTAGTCATGTCAACATGTTAAAAGACATTTTTTTTAATCAAATGGCTATTTCTTTAAAATAACGGTAGTTTCAATTTTTTTTAATAAATTAATATGTCCATTAACGTGTGAATTAACATGTTCATTAGAGGGAAAAAGTGTTATCCTAAAATTTCACTTGTTAAAAGTCACTAACAAGTGAAAAAGGTGTCTACGTGACACCTTTGTAATGTGATGGTTTAGCTAAAACCGTTGTGATGCTCTAATGGGCCTTTTATGTCTTTTTAAAATTTAGATTGCTTGTATATTGTTTCATGAATCCTAGGATTGTGGAGAGGTCAAACCTGGCAGCTTTGGAATTCCTAATGTCAAAGCAGCCACGTGACACTGTTAGAATGAGTACAGGCAATGCAGTTGGGGCACGTGTCTCCAATATATTTGTTGATATCAAAAAGTTCCAGAGCAGATTCTATGAAGCCAATTCCAAAGCTACTGAACAAGATTCAAGGGTAAGATGCTTTAGTTAACAAACAATGCCACCACAAGTAGCCTCAAACAAATATTTACAGTAAAATGACTAAAATGCTCTCACATATGCAAACTCAGGATTCAAGTCTCCAAAGAGAAGCAATGTTGTCAGCCATGAATGCCATCAGATCAATCTCAAATTGGTGGTACTGGAAATCACCCAAAAGTGGATCAAGCACCCCAGAATCTTCTCGGAATCTGGCACTCATTGCTGGGAAATCCACACCGAGCACGAACAAGCTCCGAGATGCAGTTGCCGCTAGACGAAAGGCAATGGAGAATGTTGGACCCTCTCGTCCTAAGCAATCGAACCAAGATGAATATTGGACTCCATCATCCCTCGCTCTTCCAGATCCGAATTGCAGCACTAACATGACTTCCAGAGACTCATCACGCACGATAGAGTCAAAGGACACAAGTAAGGAGAATTACAAAGTCATCAATGATGATTATGATGATCATGATAGAAGGAACCCAATTGGATGGAGATTATTTCCATTGGGGACTGCAACAATTGCAACAGTTATAGTAAGGTTGCAAGGGGGAGAAAGGATGGGTAGTGGTGGTGGTGTGGAAGAACATTTTGCTGGGTCTCTAGCATTGGAGATTGTTAACAGCTCTTGGTTACAAGCAATCTTGGCAGGAGTTACATGGTATTTAATTGGAATGGCAATGGTAGAACTGGTAGAAGTTTTTATAAGTAGTAGGCAAGGGAAA
The DNA here is from genome assembly GCF_017979445.1 of Akebia trifoliata. Taxonomy (NCBI): domain Eukaryota; kingdom Viridiplantae; phylum Streptophyta; class Magnoliopsida; order Ranunculales; family Lardizabalaceae; genus Akebia; species Akebia trifoliata. Next base: position 21,567,716 of record NC_141379.1, read on the forward strand.
AGGAACAACAATGGGGAAGATGACAGATAAGTTACTTAAATGTCTCTAAATGTATAGGATTTGATGATGGTAACTCATGTCTACCAATATATATATAAACATCATATATACCATTAAGATATATCTTTCTATTCCAGGTTTACCTTGTGTGTGGGTCGGTGGATTTAAATAATCCATTAATTATGGATCTAGGCATCAAATAATCAATGAATTGACAATTAATTAAGAAGATAATACAATTGATATCATCTTGATATATACTCATGGAAAGTATTCCTCAAGATTCCGTATAATTAATTCAAGTTTGCTCATAGTTTGTATTGAGATTATAATTGAGAACGAGTTGCCAAAATCCATCTTTGTTGTTGACATGAGAGACGAGAAAGAAACTGAGATTTGAGTTGAAAATGTGTAGGGGTATGTAGACACCTCATTTTTGCATCCGCCTGATTAATTAAGTCGTCAACCTGATCGCAAAGGTTCCCAATGATGGATGTCTATTCCAATGCTTTATTTTGTTACCAGATATGTTTCAGAAATCCGAATGAGGTATCTCGAACTGACAAAACTTAGAAACCACGCTACGCTAGGAAAATACTACCCCAGAAACATAGAAATCATCATCCTGCAAATCAAAAAGAAGCTTCATGATAAAAATGACTAAAAATGACCAAATTACCAAAATACCCCTAACATGAAAATAACCTTAGAGCTTACATTACGCTTAGGAAAATCCGTTCAAATACACAAAACGACAAATCGAAACCAAATAAATCATTTCGCCAATTTTCACAAAATTCAATAAAATTCCGAAAATTCCCCTCATAAAATTCACGACCATTTCACACAAAAAATTTCATAAATGACAAAAACCAACATTTCCATTGAATTCCTTACGAAAAACTGATTCCAAAACATCTTGGAACATTGAAAAATGACTTAAAACGTAAAAAATCCTCTCCAAGGGTAAAATGGTAATTTCACAATTTTAATAATTAAAAATTTTAAAATTAATAAATAAATCATTAAATAATATAAAGTGAAACATTAATAAAATTAATTATAAAATTTAAACTAAAAAATTTATCAATCAAACTTTCAAGAAAAATTGTTGATGGTTCGCAAAATATTTCTTTAAGGACCCCTCTATTTGGGGGTCCAAAGAATCAAGATATAATAGAGGGGGGTTCTCCAAAAATTTAAAGTCAGTCAAGTAAGACTAAAGTCAAGATATTAAAGTCAATCAAATAAAACTAAAGTCAAAATTAAAGTCAATTAAGTAAGACTAAAGTCAAGTATTAAAGTCAATCTCATAAGACTAAAGTCAAAACCCTAAATCAAAACCCTAATCTAAACTAATCAAGTTAATCTCATAAGACTAAAGTCAAAACCCTATATCAAAATCCTAATCTAATCAAGTCAATCTCATAAGACTAAAGTCAAAACCCTAAGTCAAAACCCTAAAGACTAAGTCTATCTCATGAGACCAAAGTCTAAACCCTAATTGAGACCCTAAAAAGAAACCCTAATCAAACCCTAATGCTTCTAAAAACTTTATAAATAGAAGCCTCCACACCCTATTTTCGTATCAAAGAAAAAACCCTAGGAAAAGTAGGTGAAGAAGCCTCCACAACCTCTCCAAAACCTTAATTTTGGAGCCTCAACTCCTTACCTAACACCCATGCTCTGATTTTAGCCTAAAAAACACCCAAAAACCTCTCAAAAACATCCCAAAAATCCACAATAAATTCGAAGCACCCAGATCCAAGAAAAAGATACCTTACCTCGGAGATCAGAAATTAGATCCGGAGATAGAACGAAGTAAGGAATACGGTACAAGGAGCCGTTTTCACCAGATCTGAGGGAATAACACTTTTACAGATCGAAGGATTATCATTGCGCCCAAACTCAAGCGTCCACCTCCTAGTTGGAGTCGTAGGTCCAGTCGATTAGAACGAGACACAGTACCAAGTCAGCAAACAGTGATGGCTTTAGAATCTGAACTTATAGAGATCCGTAAGATCTTAGCAACCTTTGCCAACGATATCAACAGTATAAAAGGCAAAGTGAAAATGTTAGAACAGACCTCGGAATCAATGGGCAATCTCCTAAATGATCCAAAAGGAAAGAAAGTAGAAGAGAGACGTCCACGTGAAGTCTTTGAACTCGACGGAGATGAAGAATATGTTGATGAGAACCCAATGATAGCTAACAGAATGTCTCAGTTAGAATCAGCTATGAAGAGTATAAAGGGTATCGATGAAATTGCAGCAGACATTGAAGCTTTGAACCGCATCCCCAGAATTCATTTGCCAGAGAAGTTTGTAATGCCAGAAATGGATAAGTTTAGTGGTATAGGGTGTGCAAAAACACATCTTAAGGTGTATGTTACTAACATGCGCACTATGGGACTTAGCAACGAACATATGACATTGTTGTTTCAGAGAATTTATCAGGATCAGCACTACGCTGGCTAATGTCTCAAGATCCAGTTACTGTGGGCACCTGGGAGAGCATGTCAAAGGCTTTCTGAAAACAGTACAAGTACAGTACCGAGATTGAGACCTCAAGAAGGGATTTGGAAGCAACTAAGCAGAAAAATGGGGAAACATTTACTGATTTCATTGGTCGTTGGAGGGCCAAGGCTGCCCAAATGTGGGATAGACCTTCGGAAAAGGAACAAGTAGCGATCATCTTAAAGAAACTCTCACAAGGATATATTCAGCACTTAGTGGCCCAATATCTCCTTACTTTCGAGTCTTTGTTACAAGCCGGAAGCCAACTTGAGGACGCTTTTGCCTCTGGGATCCTCTTTAACTCTTCGGATAACAAGCTTAAGAAACCTTATGTTTCTAAACCTAGCACCAACCATGTCTACATAGGCAACACGTCAGCTATCCCAACTCAACCCCCAGTCCAAACTAATAACTAGGCTTACCCAAGTCGACCTCGAACTCCGCGTCAATTTACCAATTTAGGGATGAGTCTCACTGTAGCTTTTCACAAATTGGTGAAAAAAGGGCTTCTTACCCCTATCCAACCCCGACCTCAACCTAATCCCTTGCCAGCTGGACATAATTCTAAATTGTTCTACGAGTTCCATCAAAACCCTGGCCATCACACGAATCGATGTATTACCTTACGCCATGCCATTCAAAACCTGATCGACAACAAAAAGGTCACAATCCCTAGCCCACCGAATGTCACCACTAATCCACTGCTTACCTATCAACCTCCACCAACTTTGAACATAGTGTCTCATACACCATTACCATTCAATCCTGTTTCTCTTATCCATCTCATCCAAGGCAAACCGCCTAGTTACCCTCTTGCCGGGATAGCCTTCACTGATGAGGTTTTCACCACAAACTATGAATCATTTGATTTAACCTTAGATGATACGTATTGTTTATCCCCCCCTCGATACAGTATCCCCGCATTTACCAGTTACCTGTTGGCCCAGATGAACTTAAAAAGCCCTGTACCTTTAACAGATGAAGATCCGTACATGCTGACTGAAGAAGATGATCCTTATCCTCTCTCTTGTGATGAAGTTAGACATATGACTCGAGGGGGAAGAGTTTTTAAGCCACAAGAACTTTGTGTTGATAATCCGGCAGCCTTGGCAAGAAAAAAAAGAGAAGATCTTATCAAAGAAAACATTAAAGAAGATAACTCCGTGATCAAGCAATTGAAGAAATCAGGAGCCAATATCTCAGTTTGGGGTTTACTTATGGCTTCCACTGCCCATAGGGAGACTGTTCTCAAAGCATTAAGTACAGCCTAAGTCTCCTTGACACTTCTCCAGATCAGCTGGCCAACATAGTAGGGGCGACCTATGTGGAAAATATCTTATCCTTCTCGGACTCCGATCTTTCAAAGGAAGGAGCAAACCACACTAAACCACTGTACATCATAGTTGACTATAACGGGATGAGGGTGTGCACACGGGATTTTAAACATTCTTCAAACATCCCTTCACTTTGGGGTGTTTTGGAGTCGCCACCATTCAAATTGGTAAAGGGGTGTGAATGGTCACCCGATGTCTCATTTTTTAAAAATTAAATCATTTTTGATGTGATGACTCTCGTAGGATAATACACGTGGTCCAACTTTTGATTCAAGGTAAGGGGGTTCATTTATGGAGTAGGGAAGGTGTTAGGCACTCTACTCCACCCACCATAGGTGGTAACCTCAGATTCGGTTTTCTTAAAATAAAAATAAAATAAAATCGAAGAAAAATTTGATGTGTACCCTCAAGTGTGAGGGACTTTCAATGTTGGCTTCAATCATTAAGGGCACCCTTATGTAGAAGGGGCCCTTTGGTGATTTATCCCATGGTGGTGTGTGCAAATGTGTGGGAAAAGGGAGAGTAGAAGAGGGGATGTGGGGGGTGTTCCTTTTGTTGAACCCACCTTGACCCTTCCTTGACTTCCTTTGACCTTCCTTGACTTCTTTTTCCTTGCTTGATTTGTTTGAGAGAAGTTTGAGAGTTGAGAGTTGGGTGTTGAGAGTAGAGTAAGAGTAGAGAGTTGAGATGAGTTGTGATTTTTTAGATTTTTTTGTCAAATTTTCATTAGTTGTGGTGAGGGGAGAATGGTGGGGTTTTTATAGAGGTTGGAGAGATATTTTGAGGGTATAATGGGGTGAATGAAGAGAATAATGGATAATGGCATGGGTTTGAGAGGAGAGGGGTATGAAATTTGAGATGGAAATAAGGGTAGTTTTGTAATGAGGGGAATGGGTTGTGTTTTAACTCAAATGGTTTGGATCTTACCCAAATCCATTTGGGTAGAGTGTTTGGTGGGGTGAGATGAGTGATGGTTGATGGGTGTAAGAGAGTTGTTTGGAGAATGAGTGTTGAGATGGTTGAAGAGGTAAGGTGTTTGATTTGGGGGGATGGGTAGTGATTGGTTTGATTTTGAGAGGATTGAAGGGATGATGACATGTGGCAAATGGAGAGATGAAGAGATTGGTTGATTGGTGATGGTAGTTGGTTGATTAGAGAGAAGAGTATGGGGGTGATAGTGGGAGGTATGGGTTGAGGTGATTTTGTGGAAGTGTTTTAAGGGAAAGTGATGGATAGATATGGATTGTGATGTGGGTGGTTGATAGTGTTAGAGAATGGGGAATAGGTTATGGTATGTAGGGTATGGGTTGAGATGTTGGTGGTTGATGATGAGAGGATGGGGAATAGGTTAGGTTAGGGTAGGGTTATGGGTTGTGATGTTGGTAGTTGATGATGAGAGGTTAGGTTAGGGTAGGATTATGGGTTGAGTTGATTTTTGGAGGGAAGTGATGGAGTTGGTTGATTAGATGAGGGAGGTGGAAGGGTGTGATGACATATGTCATTTTTTTGTATTGAGTGGATGATTGGTTTGATGAGATTGATAGGTTGGATTGAGTTTGGGTATTGAATTGGGCTTAGGTTATGAGTTGGGCTTTGGGTTGATGGGTTTAGGTTGGATTGGGTTTAGGTTGAATTGGGTTTATGATGGATTGGATTGGGTTTTGGGATGGATTGGATTTAGGTGGATTGGGTTTTGGGATGGATTGGATTTATAATAGATTGGGTTTTGGGATGGATTGGGTTTAGGTGGATTGGGTTTTAGGATGGATTGGATTTATAATGGATTGGGTTTAGGTAGAATAATATTGGGTTGAATTTAGGAGGGTGGGAGAGTGGTGAGGTGTGCGGACTCATGGGCCACGTGAGCGGCTTCGGACATTTATTAATGGAAAATGTATTGGGTTTTTGTAGGTTTGGGCTTGGGTGGCCCATTCCAATTTTTCGATTTTTTTGGGTATTCTGCGTCAAGGGCCCGCTCAAATTCAGGTGTCTACAGCTGCCTCTCTTTGCAGGAATTGCTTGCAAAGAACTGCAAAGAATAGACGAAACCTTGATTTGTGCGGGTCCGAGGATCTTGCTCAGACAAGTTTTTGAAAACAACGATTAATAGATTTGATGATAAGAAGTGGCTACCCAAGCACGGGGTCTGATAGGGTGCCTGTTGATTTCTTTGACCTCATGGCGCGGAGCTCGTGTGAGGTCTTAGATTTGTGATGATTTTGTGAAAATTTTGACATGGGTATTTTCAAGCGAGTCTTTAAGCAATTGAATTTGACTTTTGCAAAAATACCATTTTGACTTGTGGTGATTTTATTTTTTGTTATTTTTGTTTTTTTTTGCTTGATTTGATTTTTTTTTTGCTTTATTTGATTTTTTTTTTGGTGGTCCGTTCTTGAAGCACGGATTGTTTAAACTTTTTTTTTCAGTCCGTGCTTCAAACACGGACTCTGTTCTAAACATTTTCGGTCCGTGCATGAAGCACGGACTTCACGAACTTAATTCAGTCCGTGCTTCATGCACGGACTGGAACATTTTTATATTCAAAACGTCGCGCCAAGTGTTTCACTTGGCTATTTCGATTCGTTTCCTTCTCTTTATCTTCTTCTCCCCTCCTCATAGCAATTACGTAATTGGTTAGAGAAAGCTTGGAAGAGCATGGTGACTCTTGATGATCCTGTATTTCCGGATTATTCTTTTCAAAACTACCAACTTTGGATGCAACAATAGATTGCTGAGAGAACTTGTGCCACGCCTTCAGTTCAATGGAGGTTTTCTGGTTCTCATTCCTCTGACCACCGTGATCAACTGGCGGAGATGAAGATGTCTCATAAGCGGGTTGAGAATATTTGGTTGCGATCTGAGACTGATTTGAAGAACCAGATAGCTCGACTCGAATCTTTGAGGATTGAAGAGTCTTCCATTCTGAGGACGGAAATCGCTGATCTTCGGGAGAGGCTTGCCCAGGGTCCCTGTTTTGATGCCTTTGCATCTTACCTAGTGAGTCGTAATGCTTCGGACGCTAAAGTGGTAATGATGGGGCAAGCTGCCAGCATTCGTGCCTTGGAAGAGAGACTTGATTCCTTCTTCATTTCTCGTCGAGATGTGTGATTGGCGCCATTTTTTTTTTTTTTGTATTTTCTTTTCTTTTACGAAATGTAACGTGAAACTTTTTGAAATGAAAGGAAAATAGGTTTTTTACTTACTTGGCCTCAGGTGTATCTATTGCTTTGAAAACATGATGTTTGAATAAGTCCTAGATTTTTCATCATCGGCCAAAATAGTAGTTTTGAAACATTTGAATTTTTTTGGTGATTTGTCTTTGTCGAATAGATATTGTAGATCCAAAATATGAAGATTTTTGAAAAACTTTTGTTATCTCGACGATATTTGTGCTTTTGCCAACTACTGAGGATATAGGTGTTAGCAGTTCTCAGGCTCTCCTTAGAGTCATCCCCAGTGCCCCAGTACTGGGTGAATATCGATTGAGCAATGGGACTTAGGATTTTGAAATATTTTTGCCGTTCACAGTTTATGCTCGTGCGGGCCAGGAGTTTTCACTTTTTATTATTATTATTATTTTTTTGTTTTTTTTTTGTTTTTATTTTTTTTGTTTTTATTTTTATTTTTTGTTCCCTTATTGCCCCTGGTGCCAGTTACGGTTTTCACCAGACCCGGTTTCCACATTTTTGCGCATCGATGCCTTTTCGGGTTTTCATCGTGCCGGTGGCTTTGATCTTACCATAGTCTGATTCTTTTACTCATAGCGCCCTTTCGGATTTTCACTATGCCCTTTCAGACTATGCTTGTATTTCTTTTAGATTTATACATTACAAATCTTGTTTGGAGCCTCTGTATCTTTGTGGCTTGGTGACTCAAGTTGAGCTGCGAGATCGGCGACTCTACTCTTGTAGTGGCACTCTTTCTTGAGTAACAGATCTAGATTCCCCTCTCGAGTGTGCTGACGACTATTTGTGGCTCGGCAACTCAAGTTGAGCCGCGAGATCGGCTACTCTACACTTCGAGTACTCTTTTTTTTCCGAATGTCCGACCTGGACTCCCCTCTCGCGTCTTCCAACGACTAATAAGACTTGAGGTCTGGATTAAGCTGACAGATCATTGGTGCTACCACCGTCATTATGATGCCTTAGAACATTCCCTAATCTGAAAGGACTTTTAATGGGACGAAGTGTTGGCTAAGGCTGAGTGTAGTGGAAAGGTACAAAAAGGTTAAAGTAGGTTTGTCTAGAGTGGGTTAGACTTGGGGTTCGTCTATTTTTGTTTCGAAAAGGTGATCTATGTCTCCTCCCAACGTCTCTCGAACTTGTTTAGGCTGGAGATTTGGGTCGAGCTCAGATCAAGTGTCCGAGTTTTTGAATTTTTTGATTTTTTTGTATTTTAGCCGTTCACAGTTTATCTTCATGCGGGCCAAGAGTAACTTGGTGCTTTGACTTATGATTTTCTTCTCTTTTTTTTTGTTTGTTTTTTTTTTTTTTTTGTAACGTTGACTTGCCCCAGTCTTAGGTTGTGAAATAAACGTGATGGCTCAAAGGGGTTGACTAGGGTTAGATAGTTATTTTTAGGATAGCAAAGATGGCCTTTCGTCATCTCAGGGTTAGATCTTAGGCGTAGTATTTTCTGACAGTGTCAGCATTGATCGGTTGAGGGAAGACTTGTCCGTCCATCTTTGTAAGGATCAAAGCTCCTCCGGTCATCACCTTCTGCACAACGAATGGTCCCTCGTAGTTTGGTCTGAACTTTCCCCTGGCATCTTCTTGGATTGGTAAAATCTTTTTCAAGACAAGGTCTCCCGGTGAGAAATTTCGGGATTTGACTTTCTTGTTGTAAGCCCGTACGATTCGCCATTGATAAATTTGACCATGACAGATAGCTGCGAGACGCTTTTCTTCAATCAGGTTTAGTTGATCAAATCGAGCTTGAACCCATTCTGTTTCATCCAACTCTGCTTCTTTTAAGATCCAGAGGGAGGGAATCTTAACCTCGACGGGTAAAACTGCTTCCATTCCATATACCAGTGAATACGGAGTTGCCCCAGTTGAAGTTCGAAACGAAGTCCGATAAGCATGAAGAGCGAAAGGCAACATGTCGTGCCAATCTTTGTAAGTGATTGCCATCTTTTCGATGATTCTTTTGATATTCTTGTTGGCAGCCTCAACTGCTCCGTTCATTTTGGGTCGGTAAGGTACAGAGTTGTGATGAGTGATCTGGAAGTCTTTGCACATTTTGATTATATCCTTGTTTTTGAAGTTCTTGGCGTTGTCAGTCACTAATCCACTAGGAAGCCCATAACTACAGATGATGTTGTTCTTAACAAACTTCAGAACAGTGCTCTTGGTGACATTAGCATAGGAAGTTGCTTCTACCCATTTCGTAAAGTAATCTATAGCGACTAAGATGAAGCGGTGCCCATTTGAAGCTTTTGGCGAAATCTGTCTAATAACGTCCATGCCCTAGAGTGAAAAGGGCCAAGGAGTAGTCATATTGTGCAACTCTGAAGGTGGCGCGTTGATCTTATTGGCATAAATTTGGCAGAGATGGCATTTATGGACATGTTGATAGCAATCACTTTCCATTGTTGTCCAGTAATATCCCATTCTCATGATCTTCTTAGCAAGCATGTGACCATTCATGTGAGGTCCGCAGACTCCACCATGCACGGTTTCGATAAGTCGTTTTGCTTCTATTTCTGCCACACATCGGAGTAAGACTTCATGATGTGATTTCTTGTACAGAATGCCATTGCTCAGGAAGAATTGGCCTGTTAGCTTTTGGATAGTCCTTCGATCATTAGACGTTGCGTCTGATGGGAGAGTTCGATCTTCGAGATAGGCTTTGATGTCTGAATACCAAGGCTTTTCTTCAGATTCTTCTATTTCGACGGGTAGGTAGTAAGCTGGCTCATCTTGAAGTCCGATCTCAATAGGATCAATGACTAAGTCCTTTGAGATACTGATCATAGAAGCGAGCGTTGCTAGTGCATCAGCAAATTGATTCTTAGCTCTCGGCATATAAGTGAATGAGATTCTATCGAAGCATGAGCTTAGTTCCTCTAGATACTTATGATAAGGGATCAATCTCGGCTCTCGAGTCTTCCATTCTCCAGTCGTCTGATAGACTACTAGGCTTGAATCTCCGAAAATATCGATCTCATCTACCTCGAGATCCAGTGCCACTTTCAACCCTGCTATACACGCTTCGTATTCAGCTTCGTTGTTAGAACATTGGAACTTTAGTCTGATTGCAATTGGCACGTGGGACCCATCTGGTTTGATCAAGATTGCCCCTATTCCATTTTCCTTTTGATTTGCTGCCCCGTCAAAGTACATTTTCCAGCCCGGTTTTTCATCGTCTTCAATCTCAGTGAGCAATATGGCTTCGTCAGGAAAGTTTGTCTTCAATGATTCATAATCAGGCAATGGATGCTCAGCTAAATGATCGACGATGGCTTGGCCCTTGATGGCCTTTTGAGTGACATAGGTGATGTTAAACTCAGATAACAGTAATTGCCATTTTGAAGTACGACATGGCAGTGCTGGCTTTTCGAAAAGATACTTGAGAGGATCCATTCGAGAGATGAGCATAGTCGAGTAGCTGAGGAGGTAGTGGCGTAGTCGTTGAGATGCCCATACCAGTGCGCAGTAAGTCTTCTCAAGTGTCGAATACTTCGTCTCATAATCAGTGAATTTCTTGCTGAGATAGTAAATTACTTGTTCTTTTCTACCTGACTCGTCGTGTTGTCCCAGTACACAGCCCATAAACGTTTCTTGCACCAAGATATACATCAGTAAGGGTCGTCCTGGCGTAGGAGGAACCAAGACTGGTGGATTGAGCAAATTTTTTTTTATCTTGTCGAAGGCTTCTTGACAATCCTGGTTCCATGCTTTTGGCATATCTTTTCTGAGCAGCTTAAATACTGGTTCACAGATAGGCGTGAGTTGTGCAATGAATCTGCTGATATACTGTATTCTACCTAGAAATGCTCGGATATCCTTTTCTGATACTACTTGTACATATGAGAATGTTCACCTTTTGAACCTCAATGCTACGTTGTTTGGAGTCGCCACCATTCTTTTTTGTAAATGAGTATGAATGGGCACCCAAATCGATTCTTTTGAAAACCCTTTTTTATGGCATTGTAGTGACTCTCAATCATGGAAAAGGTATGGTCTACCTAAAATCTAAGTAAGGGGATTCGGTTAGAGAATGGGGAAGGTGTTAAGCACCCCATTCTCTCCACCTAAGGTGGTTACCTTTAGATTTGGCCATTTTTGAAAAGGATTAAAATAACAAGTAGAATGCATGAGATGCATGAAGTAGGTGGGTGCATATAGTGTGTATGTACCTCATTGGAAGAGGTTTTGATGTTGGTGTTAACATAAGAGATATCTTATGGAAAAAGACATTCTATGGAGTCAACATACTTTTGCATGAGTTGAAATGTTGTTTTATGATTTTAGAGAAGTTCCATGAAAGGAGTTCTCTTAGATCTATAACCTTAATGCATGCATGTTTAGCTAGAAATTTAGTATTTTAACCCCATCAAGAGAGTTACACATTTCTTCATCATAGCCAACATGTGTGATGTGTGTGCATAGTGTACATTATGATGCATGATATGAGAATGGGTTTAAAAGGGCTTCAACCTCCATCCTTTCGACCAAACCGCCTCAAGCATTCCATGTCCAAGGTTGAGGTTCAATCTACTCGGGATGAAGGAGGGTTCTCCATTACATCCTAAAGGCTTCTAAAAATTAAAAAAAGGAGAAGGATAGAAGAAGAAGATGCAACTTAAAAGATAATTAAATAACTATTGTCCCACCTTGTCCATTTTGGAAGTCTTGAAATAACTTGAGCTTGTGTAATGGACTTGAGAGTTGAAGGATGTGGTTGAGGGTTGAGAGAGTTGAGGGATGAGAGATGAGTAGAGAATTTGGTAGAATTTTAGGTTGAGAGATGGGGGCTTGAGAGCATGAGTTGTTCTTAGAAAATGAGGGTATTTATAGAGTTTTTGGAGAACTTTTAGGGATAAAATGGTCCAACCCTAAAAATAAAGAAAATGGACATGAGATTTAGGTTGTTTCTTTTCGGATTTTCCATTTGTATGAGGATAAAGATGACATTTGTGAAGAAACCCTAAAAGCATGCTTTGATCCTTGGTTTTTTGGTAAATAGAGGTGAGAGAACAAAAGTACTTTTGGGGGGATGAATGGAGGAGTGACATGTGTAAAGGTGGAGTGGTAGGTAAAAAGTAGATCTTGGTTTATTTGTAAATAACTCATAAAGCAAGGGTGGAAGTGTAGTTTTGAAATGGACCAATGGGAAGACAAAAGCACATTTGGGAGAGTGAATAGGAGGATGACATGTGTAAAGGTGAAGTGGTAGGTAAAAAGTAGATCTTGGTTCATTTGTAAATAACAAATAAAGCAAGGGTGGAAGTATAATTTTGAAATGGACCAATGGGAGAACTCCATGTATGTACTTGAAGATTCCCACCTTTTAAGGGCATAATTGGAAGTTCTCTCACCTTTATGGATTATTACCAAAGATCAAATAACCTTTTTGATTTGACTAGACTTTTTGAGAAGGGCATTCTTGAGTTTTCACAAAGGAAAGGTTGACTCTCCAATTAGATGATGCATTGGGTGTTGGAGGCTTATGAGGTATCAACATGTGTCATCTTGTGAAGGGGTAAGAGAATGAATTTTGAATGGGCTCGGGTTTGAGTTAGGATATGGACTTGGGTTTGGGCTTAGGAGGGACTTGGTGTTAGATTTGGGTATGGACTTGGGTTTGGGTTAGGACATGGACTTGGGTTTGGGCTTAGGATATGGGTGATGGACATACGTTTAAAGTGGATTAGGGACAAGGTATGGGCATGATATGAGATGCAAATAGTATGCATGTATGCATGAATATGATGCCAAGTGGCAATGTGGGTCCATTGAGAAGTTTAAGTCTAACTCAAAATTAATTCGAGGAAATTTGGATTTTCCTAACAGGTTCGTGCAAATTGGGGTGTCTACAGCTGCCCCTCTTTGCAGGAGTTTCTTGCAAAGAACTGTAAAGAATAAATTAGACCCTTTATTTGCACGAATCCGAAGTAATTTATTGTATGATGATTAAAAACGTCGGATGGATTGAAATTTTGAAGGATTGTGGGTACCCAAGCACGGGGTCTGACAGGGTTAGCCCTTTTGAAATCCTTGACCTCGTGGCGCGGAGCTCGTTTGAGATCTTGGATTGATTTTTTATGGTTTTTTTTTTGTTTTTTTAAATGATCGACGTTTTAAACCATGCAATGCAATTTTGAGATATTTTTTCCTTTTTTTCGTCGTTGGTTTTGAATTTTGAACTTAGTTTCTCTTTCATGGAAGTTGTAGGATCATCTTGAGAGAGCTTAGCGTAGCGTGACCGTCTTTGAGAGAGACTTGCATGATGGTATGATATTTGAGTATTTGGTATGTTGTCATGCCTTAGATATGGAGAGAATCATCGTTGACCAAGCTGCTCAGATCGAAGCCTTAAAGGATGACTTGATGCCTACTACACTTTCCAGGAAAATGCTTGAGTGACTCTTTGCCCGCTATTCCTTCTTGTACCCTGCTTTTCATGAGAATGATGTAGCACTATTTGAAATGAATGAAATAGGTTTTTTACATAATGGCCTCAGATATATCTACTGCTTTCGAAAATACTTGATTTTAAGAAAAGTCCTAGATTCTTCGTCATAGGCCAAAAATAGTAATTTTGATGATGCAATTTTTTTTGTTTTAGGTTTTAAAAGATTACCTTTGTCGAGTAATCTGTGACAGACTGTGTTTGAAAACTCTAAAAGTTAACGATCATGGTGCCTTTGCCAAATTTCGAGGATACAAGTGTCAGCTAATCCTTAACTTCTTTAGAGTCATCCCCGAGATTGAAAATTTTGACTGAGTTGTATCAATTGGAACCATGAAGACTTCGAGATTTTTACCGTTCACAGTTTATACTCTTGCGGGTCAGGAGTTGTTTTTTTATTTTTTTTATTTTTTTTTGTTGTTTTTTTTTGTTTTTTTTTTTTTTGTTTTTTTTGTTTTTTTGTTTTTTTCATTTTTGCCCCTGGCGCCAATTACGGTTTTCACCAGACCCGATTTCCACATTTTTGCTCATCGACGTCTTTTTTGGATTTTCATCGTGCCAGTGGTTTTGATCTTGCCATAGCCTGATTTTTTTACTCACAGTGCCCTGATGGGTTTTCACCATGCCCTTTTAGTCTATGCTTACTTTATAGATTTTCACTTTGAATACCTCCTTGATTTCTCTGTGCCCCTCATGGCTTGGTGACTCAAGTTGAGCTACGAGATCGAACACTCTACTCTTCTAGTGGCGCTCTTTCTTGAGTAACAAATCTGGACTCCCCTCTCGAGTTCCTCCGACGATTTTCATGGTACGGTGACTCAAGTTGAGCTTCAAGATTAATGACTCTACACTTCGAGTCGCTCTTTTTTTTCAAATATTCGATCTGGTCTCCCCTCTCGGGTCTTCCAACGACTTTGGTAGCTTGAAATCTGACTTAAGTATCAAAATCAATTATACCCTGACGATGTTTTTCATGACATGCTTCCACCGTGATCGAGTTACCTTGAGCCATTCCTTGATCTGAAAGGACTTTAAATAGGACGAAACATAGGCTTAGGCTAGGGTTGTGAAAGGATGTAAGAAAGGCTGAGTCTGGATTTATTGATGGGTAGATTGGACATGGGGTTTGTCTGTTTTTGTTTCGAAAATATGATCTATGTCTCCTCCCATCGTCACACGAACTTGTTTAGGTAAGAGATTTGGGTCGAGCTTAAGATCAGACATTCGAGGTTTTTGACTTTTTGATTTTTTTTGTATTTTTAGCCGTTCACAGTTTATCCTTATGCGGGCCAGGAGTATACTTTGGTATTTTTATCTTGACTTTTGACGATTTTTTATTTTTTATTTTTTTGTTTTTGTGGTGGTGACTTGCCCCGATCCTAGGTTAAGAAATGAATGTGATGGCTCAAAGAGGGTTAACTAAGGGTAGATAATTGTTCAGGTAGTAGAAAGATGGCTTCTCTTCATTTCAAGGAACGACTTTAGGCGTAATATTTTTTCACGGTATCAGCATTGATCGGTTGTGGAAAGACTTCCCCATCCATCTCTGTAAGGATTAGCGCCCCTCCGGATAGTACCTTTTGGACGACGAATGACCCATCATAATTCGGACGAAACTTTCCTCTCGCATCTTCTTGTATTGGCAAAATCTTCTTTAAAACAAGATCTCCTGGCGAGAACTCTCTAGGTCGAACCTTTTTGTTATAAGCTCGTGCTATTCTCCGTTGATAAGTTTGCCCATGATAGATTGCTGAAAGTCGTTTCTCCTCTATTAAGTTCAACTGATCGAATTGGGCTTGGACCCATTCTGCTTCATCCAATTCTACTTCCATTAATATCCGAAGGGAGGGAATCTCGACCTCAACGGGCAAGACTGCTTCCATTCTGTAGACCAGTGAATAAGGCGTTGCCCCAGTCGAAGTCCGGATTGACGTTCGATAAGCATGTAGAGCGAATGGTAACATCTCATGCCAATCCTTATAAGTAATGGTCATTTTCTCGATGATCTTCTTGATGTTTTTGTTAGCGGCTTCAACTGCTCCATTCATCTTTGGTCTGTAAATGACAGAGTTGTGATGGGTGATCTGAAAATCCTTGCACATCTTAGACATATCTTTGTTCTTGAGATTTTTGGCGTTATCGGTTACTATCCCGCTCGGGAGGCCGTACCGACATATGATGTTGTTCTTCACAAATTTCAAGACATTGCTTCTCGTGAAATTGACATAAGATGCTGCTTCTACCCATTTCGTAAAGTAGTCTATGGCGACTAAGATGAAGCGATGCCCATTGGAAGCTTGAGGATTGATCTGTCCAATGACATCCATGCCCCAGAGTGAGAAGGGCCAGGGAGAAGTCATATTGTGCAATTCTGAAGGTGGCGCGTTGATCTTGTTGGCATAGATTTGACACAAGTGACATTTTCGAACATGTTGATATCCGTCGCTTTCCATAGTCATCCAGTAGTAACCCATTCTCATGATCTTCTTTGCGAGTATATATCCATTCATGTGAGGTCCACAGACTCCTCCATGCACAGTCTCGATTAAGCGTTGAGCTTCTGTTTGTGTTACACACCTGAAGAGGACCTCGTGATGCGACTTTTTGTACAAGACTCCGCTACTCAAGAAGAACTGTCCTGCCAATCTCTGAATAGTCTTTCGGTCCGTCGTTGTGGCATCGGGTGGGAAAGTTCGGTCATCTAAGAATGCCTTGATGTCTGCATACCATGGTTTTTCTTCAGGTTCTTCGATCTCCACAGGTAAGCAATACTCTGGTTCGTCTTGAATACCAATCTCAAGAGGGTCAACTATGGTATCTTCAGAGATGCTGATCATTGAGGTTAGAGTAGCCAATGCATCTGCAAACTGGTTCTTAGCCCTCGGCATGTAAGTAAAGGAGATTCGGGTGAAGTTTGAACTTAGATCTTCGAGATACTCGTGATACGGAACAAGTCTCTGTTCTCGGGTCTTCCATTCTCCCGTTGTCTGGTAGACTACCAGACTTGAGTTTCCAAATACATCTATTTCATCCACTCCGAGGTCGATCGCTGCTTTCAACCCCACAATACATGCTTCGTACTCGGCTTCATTGTTCGAACACTGAAACCTTAATCTGACTGCAATAGGGATATGCGTTCCATCTGGCTTAACCAAGACTGCCCCAATTCCATTTCCCTTTTGGTTTACTGCTCCATCGAAGTACATTTTCCAACTAGACTCTTCATCGTCGCTCTCGGCTTCAGCAAATAAGATGGTTTTATTAGGAAAATTTGTCTTTAGTGGCTCATAATCAGGTAAAGGGTGCTCCGCTAAGTAGTCAGCGATAGCTTGTCCTTTAATGGCTTTTTGAGTGACATAGGAGATGTCGAACTCAGATAATAGTAGCTGCCATTTTGCGGTGCGTCCCGTTAGCGCCGGCTTCTCAAAGAGGTACTTCAAGGGGTCCATCCAAGCAATGAGCATAGTCGAGTAACTGAGCAAGTAGTGGCGTAGTCGTTGTGATGCCCAGACAAGAGCACAACATGTCTTTTCGAGGGTTGAATAGTTCGTCTTGTAACTTGTGAACTTCTTGCTAAGGTAATAGATGGCACGCTCTTTTTGAGCTGTTTCATCATGTTGCCCCAGTACACAGCCCATGGAGTTTTCTTGCACGGAAATATACATTAGTAGAGGTCGACCCGATGTAGGAGGAAATAGAACAGGCGGGTTAAGCAAATATCTCTTAATCTTGTCGAAAGCTTCCTAACAGTCTTCATTCCATTCTTTCGGCTCATTCTTCTTTAGTAGTTTGAATACTGGCTCACAGATCGAAGTTAGTTGTGCGATGAATCGACTAATGTACTGAATTCTCCCTAGGAATCCCCTGATCTCTTTCTCTGACTTGGGTGGTTCCATATTTATGATGTACTTTGTTTTAGTTGGATCAATTTCGATGCCTCTTCTGCTGACAATGAACCCTAATAGTTTCCCTGATGTTGCCCCAAATACACATTTTGCCGGATTAAGCCTTAAGTTGTACTTCCTTAGTCGATCAAACAGTTTCATCAAGTTTACCAGATGATCCTTATCGAGATTTGATTTAGCTATCATGTCGTCCACGTATACCTCTATCTCTTTGTGGATCATGTCATGAAATAAGGCCGTCATGGCTCGTTGGTAAGTTGCCCTAGCGTTCTTGAGACCGAATGACATAACCTTATAATGGAAGGTACCCCAAGGTGTAATGAATGCAGTCTTCTCTTGATCTTCTTCCGCCATTTTTATCTGATTGTAACCCGAGAAGCCATCCATGAAGGAGAACATGCCGTGCCCCGCTATATTATCGACCAAAGTGTCGATGTGTGGTAGTGGAAAGTCATCTTTAGGACTGGCTCTGTTCAGATCACGAAAGTCTACGCACATGCGTACCTTTCCATCTTTCTTTGGTACAGGCACGACATTAGCGAGCCACTCAGGATAAGTGGATACTGCAAGAAATCATGCTTGGAACTGCTTCATTACTTCGTCCTTGACCTTAAGTGTCCACTCTGGTTTCAACCTTCGTAATTTCTACTTGATTGGCTTGCTTCCCGCTTTGATAGGTAACTTGTGAACGACTAGATCTGTGTCTAAACCGGACATGTCTTGGTAGGACCATGCGAAGACATCTTGGTACTATTGTAAGAACTTTGTCATCTCTTCTTTCTGTTCAATCGTTAATAGGGCTCCGATTTTAACGATCCGTGGGTCATCTTTGGTGCCTAGGTTCACTGAGTTTGTATCCTCTATATTTGGCTGAACACCCTTCTCGTGACGTTCTATGAGTTCTTTAATTTCTTTTGGAGGATATTCAACCTCTTCCTCTAACTCTTCTTCAATCCCCATGAGATCAAAGTCGAGCTTGAGGTCAAAGTCGTATTCTTCTCTTTCATACTCTGTTCTGTCACAAGGCTCATTCAACTGAGGAAATTATTTGAAAACCTTAGGTATTTTGAAGATTTCTGATTTTTTTGAAATTTTGAAAATATATGATTTTTTTGAATTTTGAAGAGTTTTTTGATTTTTTTGAATTTTGAAAGATTTTTTATTTTTTTGGATTTTGAAAACTTTTTGATTTTTTTGGATTTTGTGGACTACCTGTATTCCTGAAATAAGATAAAGAAAAATCATGCAAATTCATTAGTAACGAAGGTGAGCCCCCAAAACAGTCTTGTTCCGAGGACGAGGGCTCATTACGGTCCTCGGACAGATGAGATTTTGTTAATGACATTTTTTTTGGAGGCCGTAGGGATTCTGGACCCCATGGCAGCCTCGTAAGTGATTGGGTATTCCTTCCAATTCTTGAAAACTTGCCCTTCTTCTGCAGGATGGATAAGTTGGGAGAGTGACTCCCTTGATGGTTCAGATATAACCATCACTTCCGGGTGACTGTCGTCAAATCCAGGCACAGGAATTTGTAGGGTGGGTGGAATTATGACAGATCCCCAATCGATTTGAAAAGGGAACAGTGATTTCTCTTCTTCGTATATTGCGACTTCCGCCTTAGTGGGCTCTCCTTCTTCCTCCTTTTGACTCCATTCGAAATCCCCTCCAAACAAGATGTCCATGCCATCTATAAAGGAATGTGGAGACTCAACGAACGAGTCTTCTTGCGAATGAATAGGCTCAATACTTACAACTCTTGGTTCTCCTGTGTGGTTTGTCGATGGCAGTTTTGCTGAGTCATCCGACTTTTTTAAGGATGGTGGGAAGCTGATGTTGATGTGTGGTACTTTGCCCAAGTTCCACACATTAGGCTCTCGGTTCTGTTTTCGTGCAAGTCGAAGCTCCCTTTTTTTATCCTTCATATCAGAGATATCCTTCCTTGTAGGCTTGAATCCAAGACCAAAGTAGGGAATGTGTTTTCGCTTGCTGATCAAAGTGGCCCTGCCTTTTCCTTTAGGTCCTAACCCTTGTTTCGGACGATATCCCGCCTTCTTCATCACTCGTCCGACCATTAGGTTTGCTTTTGACCACCTTGCCCTTGTCTTCTCTTTTCCCCTTTGGATGTGATTGATAGATGTAAACTGAAAGGCGTGAAACCCCTCTTTATCTCCGGTCATTTCTACATCGATATAAGGCACATCCGGCGATCGATTGGCTGGTACGAAAATTTCTGGGAGGACCGATATCATCCTCTGTCCCATGATGAATTTGACCCGCTGGTGCAAAGAGGAGGGGATTGCCCCTGCGGTGTGAATCCAGGGTCTTCCTAGAAGGAGATTGAATACAGAAGGTATGCCCAGAATCTCGAATGTTACTTCAAACGTGCATGATCCAATAGTGATTGGGAGATCTAGTTCCCCTAACGACTCAGTTTTCCTACTATCAAAAGCCCTTACGGTCCTTCTAGTTGGCCTGAGGTACGATAAATCCGCGTTTAACTTGTGCACAATTTGTAGAGGACAGACATTAAGAGCCGAACCATTGTCGATCAGTACCCTTGCTACCATCATACCTTTGCACATCATCATAATGTGCAACGGTTCAATGTGTCCACATCCTCCGCTAATAAGTTCATCCTCGGTGAAGGTGATCGGATTGGGAGCCATAATCTGACCTACTATCTTTTCCAACTCTTCTGGTGAGGTGGTCTCAGGTACATGTGCATTACTAAGGACTTTAAGTTGTGCTTCCCGATGATGCTCTGAGTTTAAAAGCAGGTCAAAAATACTGATTTGAGCTGGCATTCTGTTCAGCTGTACTATTATATTGTACTCACTCTTTTGAATGAGCTTGAGGAGGTCCATTGCTTCCTTGTCAGTTACCCTGCTCTTCTTCTTCTCTGGTTCCCCTTGAAGTGTTTGTTCCTCTTCTACCAGCTTTCCTTTCCCTTTTTCTTTTCTTCTGTCCTCTTCCTCGTTCTGTCTTTTTTTTTCTTTTTCTGGTACTTTGTAGCACCTCCCCGATCTAGTCATATGTCCAATGTCCGTGATCATCGCCTCTTTCGGCTTCTCAACCCCTGCGGATGTCACAATCATCGTCTCATAACTCCATGGGACGGTTTGGCTGGAGTAGTATGGGAAGGGTTTAGGGGACATGATGGTCATGGGTTGAGGATCTGGCTTTACATGGAGGATAAGAGGTGGCGGACTGGGTTTGACGGTTGATGTAGTGGTATTTGGGGTTTGTGGGTTGGTATAAGATAGGATGAGGGGTGGTCGGGAGGAAAAGCTTGAAGTTTGAAGGGTCGGTGTAGTGTAGGGTATGACAAGAGGTGGTCGGGAAGAAGGGCCTGTCGTTGGTATGGTGCAAGGTATAATGAGAGGTGGACGAGCGGTAGAGCTTGAAATTGGTGATGTGTAGGGTATAATGAGAGGTGGTCGTGAAGGATTTGAAGTTTGAGAGTTGGAGTGAATGGTTAGATTTGCCAAATTGATTGGGAGTTGGGATGATGATTGGTTGGTTGTATCTGGCGGTAATGCATTGATGCTTGATGATGTTGGCTCTTTCTTCAAATTGACTCTAACCTTAGAGCTAATAGGTGCTATCAAAACTGAAGGGTTGAAGCTCAGTTCATCCCTTTCTATGACATTGACTGTTGGTCCATTGCCTCCCCCATTATGTGTTGGTAACGGGTTCTGATTGATATTCTGCTGAGGTGCTTGGGTTGCCGGACCATCCAAGATGATTGTTTTCCTGTCGATTAGATTCTGGACTTGGTGTTTGAGTTGCCAACATTGGTCAGTGGCATGCCCTGGTACCCCCATGTGAAATTCGCAGAATTGATTGGGATTGTACCCTGGTCCCTTAATCGCCTCTGGGTTTGGCTGCCTCTTAGTGAGATATTCTCCTCTGAGTAGTGCTGGGAGTAGTTCGGATAGTGTCATAGGCAGACGAGTGAAGACTCAAGGGATTCTGTTGGGTCTACGTTGCTCCGTTTGATGATTCTGGGCGAACTGTGGGTTCTGACCAAATACTGGATTTTGACCAAACTGAAATACTGGTGGAGCCGGTGCAGCTTGAGGTGGGTTCACCTTGAAAGGGACCTGAGGTATTGGCGGCCTCTAGTTTGAGATGAAAAAAGGTCGAATAGGTTGTACATTGTTAACTTGTGCTTCTTCTTTCTTCTAGATCAAGACTACCGGTTTCCGTTGAGTAGACCCCCCTTCTGGTACCCCTAGACTGGACAAGTCGTAGATCAGACCTGACAGAATACCGTCTTCAACTCGATCCGCCACTTGGACCAATGACGAGAAGCTTGCAGTTGTATGACCCACTAGATGCGTATATAATGAATGGCCCAAAGTTGAGATGAATATGGTGTTCATCTCTTGTTCAGTCATAGGTGGTTTAACCTTAGAAGCCGATTCTCGCCACCTTTGGGCATATTCTTTCACACTTTCCTTTGGCTTCCGAGTCATCTTGGCCATGTCATTTCTGTCCAATCCCATGTCCGTATTGAATCTGTACTCTTCCGAAAAAATCGTAGCCAGGTCTTGCTAGTTCTTAATTCGCAAATGATCTAACTGAGAGAACCATAAGAGGACCGCCCCTGTTAAACTCCTTTGAAAGAGCTGAACCAATAACCTGTCATCATCACCAAATTGGCACATAGAACCACAGTAGAGTTTCAAATGGGATAGAGGGCATCCAAAGCCGTTATACTTTTCGAAGTTAGGACACTTGAATTTCGGTGGTAGTGGTGCATTTGGGTAGAGGCAAAAATCTCTGAATCTCATTCCGCTCATAGAGTCCTTGCCTTTCATCTTTCTAATCTCCTCCTTGACTGCCTCGAGCTTGTTAGCAAGTTTCTCTTCTGTGGTACTCCTTACTTCAGCTGTCCTGAATTCACATTCTTCCTCTTGAATGACCTCATGTCGTGGTGGATTACAATGAATGTGAATTGGTGGTCCTTGATTGGTAGGGACGGTGGGTGGTAAGTGTAGACACCCCATTTTTGCATCCACCTGATTAATCAACTCTTCAACCCGATCGCAATGATTCCCAATGATGGATGTGTATTCCATTGCTTTATTTTGTTACGAGATGTGTTTCAAAAATCCGGATGAGGTATCTCAAACTAACAAAACCTTAGAAACCACGCTACGCTAGAAAATACGACTCTAGAAACATAGAAATCATCATCTTGCGGACCAAAAAGAAGCTTCACGATAAAAATCACTAAAAATTGACCGAATTACCAAAATACCCCTAACCTCAAAACAACCCTAGAGCCTACATTACGCTTAGGAAAACCCATTCAAACACATAAAATAATAAATCGAAACCAAATAAATCATTTCACCAATTTTAACAGAATTTGACAAAATTACGAAAATGCCCCTCATAAAGTTCACAATCATTTCACATAAAAATTTTCATAAATGACACAAACCAACATTCTCATTGAATTCCTTACGAAAAAACGATTCTAAAACATCCTAGAACATTAAAAACTGACTTGAAACGTGAAAAGTCCTCTCCGGGGGCAAAACGGTAATTTCATAATTTTCATAATTAAAAAATTCGAAATTAATAAATAAAATATTAAATAATTAAAGTGAAACATTGATGAAATTAATTTAAAATTTTAAACCAAAGAAATCGATCAATCGGGCTCTCAAGCAAAATTGTTGAGGGTTCGTGAGATATTTCTTTAAGGACCCCTCCATTTGGGGGTCCAAAGAATTAAAGATATTTTAGAGGGGGGTTCTCCAAAAATTTAAAGTCAATCAAGCAAGACTGAAGCCAAGGTATTAAAGTCAATTAAGTGAGACTGAAGTCAAAATTAAACTCAATTAAGCAAGATTGAAGTCAAGATATTAAAAGTCAAGCAATTAAGACTAAAGTCAAAACATTAAAAGTCAATTAAATAAGACCAAAAGTCATAATAGAATTCTAATTAAATAATAACTCTATCTAATAGAGTTCTAACTTAAAAACAATTCTACCTAAAACAATTCTAATTAAAACACAATTCTACCTAAAACAATTTTAACTAAAACACAACTCTAATTAAAAGATCTCTAATTAAACACTAACTCTATCCAAATCAATCCTAAAAAACATCTATAAATAGAGGTGCTCACACCCTATTTTCGTATAAAATCATAAATCCTAAGAGAAGTAGGTCTAGAAGCTCCCCTAGCCCCCCATAAACCCTAATTTTGGAGCCCCAACTCCTTGCCTAACATCCCCTCTTCAATTTTAGTCTAGAAAACACCTAAAATCCCTCCAAAAACACCCCTAATCCGCAACAAACTTGAAGAGTTCAGATTCAGAAACAAGGAGATACCTTAATCTAGGAGATCCGAAGTCAAATCCGGAGACAGAACGAAGCAAGGGAGTACAGTACAAAGAGCTCTTTTTGCCAGATCTGAGGGAGCAAAGTCCTTGCTATCGGAAAGGTATGAAATTTTTTATTTTTATTTTTATCTAGGTTTTTTAGTAATGTGATATATTTGGGAAGTTAGTAGAGACTGGCTTTGGCCGGGCGGGGTTGGTGCCTAACACCTTCCAACCCCGTAACATGATCCCCGAATTCAGATTTTTTATGGTAGATTAGTTCTTGTTATCCATGTTAGAGTCAGTTTGGTTCCTAGACCACAATAACTAGGTGGCGACTCCCAAACCTCAAGGGTCAAAAGCGGATCCGCGCACTCCGCGGATCGAGGGCGCTTTCAGTAAGGTATTCGGTGCTTGCTGAGGTTGTTGTTGCAGTTGTTCGGGTATAGCCTGATTTGAGTCGGATGCTTGATGTTGTACAGCTTGAATGATGCTTGGATTTACCATTAGCAGATCTAGAATCTTATCATGTTTTTCCAATGCCTTCACCACTATATCTAGCTTTGAAGTGAGATCTGTTATTACTTCTGTCACTGTCTGCTGAGGTTGCTCTGAAGTGCTCATAATTGGTTGTGAGCGTAGAAAATATGGAGGATTGTCAGGTGGTAAGTACTTCTTTCTAGGTCGTTTGGCCACCTGTGGGCAAAAAGTTAGGCATTAATATATAATTTACATAATGAAGATGCATGATGATTTATTAGGTCAGATCGGTTTAATTGGTAAAGTTGCATTAAGAAAATCTTAAATTTGGTTGAGGTTGAAAAAAAAAAAATTTTGTTAGCACGGAGCTGGGTTCGTTGACACGGAACCAGATACTGATCAGCACGGAGCTGGGGTTTGTCAGCACGGAGCTGAAGGTTTGTCAGCACGGAACTGAAGGTTTGTCAGCACGGAGCCGAAGGTTCATCAACACGGAGCCGAAGGTTTATCAGCACGGAGCCGGAGGTTTGTTAGCACGGAGCTGAGGGTTCATCAGCACGGAGCCGGAGGTTTATCAGCACGAAGCCGAAGGTTTATCAGCACGGAGCCGAAGGTTTGTCAGCACAGAGCTGGGGGTTTATCAGCACGGAGCCGAAGGTTTGTCAGCACGGAGCCAAAGGTTTTGTCAGTACGAGCTAGGGGTTCGTCAATACGGAACTGGAGGTTTATTAGCACGAAGCCGAAGGTTTATCAGCACGGAGTCGAAGGTTTGTCAGCACGGAGCTGAGGGTTCGTCGGGAAGGAGCCAAAGGTTTTGTCAGCACGAGCTAGGGGTTCGTCAATACAGAGCTGGATGTTTATTAGCACGAAGCAGAAGGTTTATCAGCACGGAGCCGAAGGTTTGTCAGCACGGAGCCGAGGGTTCGTCGGCAAGGAGCCGAAAGTTTGTCAGCACTGAGTTGGGGTTCGTCAGCACGGAGCAGGAGGTTTATCAGCACGAAGCCGAAGGTTTATCAGCACGGGGCCGAAGGTTTGTCAGCACGGAGCTGAGGGTTCGTCAGCACGGAGCCGAAAGGTTGTCAGTACGGAGCTGGGGGTTTGTCAGAACGGAGCTGGAGGTTTATCAGCACGAAGCCGAAGGTTTATCAGCACGGAGCCGAAGGTTCGTCAGCACGGAGCTGAGGGTTCGTCAGCACGGAGCCGAAAGTTTGTCAGTACGAAGCTTGGGGTTTGTCAGCACGGAGCTGGAGGTTTATCATAGATTATGGACATGGTTGAGATTGAAAGATTGATAGGGTACAAGTTGGAAATTCGACTCGAAATGGATATGGGTCGTGAACCCATCTGAAAGTGGGTATGGATCGTGGACCTAATTGGAAGTGGATATGGGTCGTGGACCCGTTAGGATATGGATATGGGTCATGGACCCAATTGGAAATGGATATGGGGTGTAGGCCCATTAGGATATGGATATAGGTCGTGGACCCATTTGAAAGTGAATATGGGTTGTGGGCCTATTCGAAAGTGGATATGGGTTGTGGACCCATTTGGACACGAATATTAGTCGTGAACCCATTTTGAATGTGGATATAGGTGGTGGACCCATTTGGAAATGGGTATGGGTCGTGGACCCATTTGAGAGTGGATATGGGTCGTGGACCCATTTTGAGAGTGGATAGGGGTTGTGGACCCATTTGGACACGAATATGGGTCGTGGACCCATTTTGAGAGTGGATATGGGTTGTGGACCCATTTGGAAGTGGGTATGGGTCGTGGACCCATTTGAGAGTGGATATGGGTCGTAGACCCATTTGGATACGAATATGGGTCGTGGACCCATTTTGAGAGTGGATATGAGTTGTGGACCCATTTGGAAGTGGGTATGGGTCGTGGACCCATTTGAGAGTGGATATGGGTCGTGGACCCATTTTAACATGAATATGGGTCGTGGACCCATTTTGAGAGTGGATATGCGTTTTGGACCCATTTGGAAGTGGGTATGGGTCGTGGACCCATTTGAGAGTGGATATGGGTCGTGGACCCATTTGGACACGAATATGGGCGTGAACCCATTTTGAGAGTGGATATGGGTTGTGGATCTATTTGAATATGGATATGGGTGAGGTTGATAGTGGGCCATGTTGGGTTGAAATCAATTTCGATAGGCAGAGTGTAAGCGAGCTTCGTTTGGATCAAACACAAACTACGAGTGGTAGGCCCTAAGTTTAACGATAAAACGATGTGCTTAATCATTTTCAAGCCTTAAAACTCAAAAGAAAAATAAAGTCCAAGATAAAAGTTGTCAAGACTGATGTCATGGACGAAATTAGCAAAAAAAAAAATTTTTTTTAATTTTTTTTGGGGTCCGTTTCTAATGATCGGACCGAAGTACTTTTGTACTGGTCCGCTCTTTAAAAACGGACCAGAGCCTTAATTTTTGCCGAATTTTTTTTATGATGCAAAGTATAAGCAAAGATTTCCCCCTTTACCTAGGGGGACATGTAAAGAAATAAAATAAAAAAAACAAGCCTAAAACCTATACAACTTGCCTTCCTGGGCTAAAAAAAAAATACAAAGTCATCTCCTTGGATTGGAAAAATTACAATAATGAGAGGGTTGATAACTCATTTTTCCAAAATTGTGTCCTAAGCCTCTAATCGTTTTGAATGCATGCGGCTATAGGTGGCTTCACGGTTACCCATTCTTCAAACCTCAATGCATACCGAAGTACACATGTCTTAGGTTGGTGATTGGGTTGGATGTGTTCGTCCTCGTACCCGAAATAAGCGATCTCGAGTCGTGAAACTACTAAGTATCCGGGTTTAAACTTTTATAGGTAGAGGAGGTTTGTGTAATGGGCTATGCAAGCGTAAGTGCGCAAGTGCATTTTAAAAACAAGTATCAACCCCCTTTTACAAGCATTCAACTCACAAAATATTAAAGAACATATTACAACCATTCCCCAAGAATAAGAAGACAAAATATCAAACAAAACACAAACAACAACAATGTTAGAAACACATATTTAAATTTTTTTTTTTTGTTGTAAAAATGGCCAAATGGTCATGGTTTGAACCCGCAAACTCCCAAGTGGAGTCGTCAAGTTGTAGACATGAGAATGTTCACCTTTTGAACCTCAATGCTATGTTGTTTGGAGTCGCCATCATTCTTTTTTGTAAATGGGTGTGAATGGGCACTCGAATCGATTCTTTTGAAAACCATTTTTTATGGCATTGTAGTGACTCTCAATCATGAAAAAGGTATGGTCTACCTAAATTCTAAGTAAGGGGATTCGGTTAGAGAATGGGGAAGGTGTTAACATCCCATTCTCTCCACCTAAGGTGGTTACCTTTAGATTTGGTCATTTTTGAAAAGTATTAAAATAACAAGTAGAATGCATGAGATGCATGAAGTAGGTGGGTGCATATAGTGTGTATGTCCCTCATTGGAAGAGGTTTTGATGTTGGTGTTGACATAAGAGATATCTTATGGAAAAAGACATTCTATGGAGTCAACACACTTTTGCATGAGTTGAAATGTTGGTTTATGATTTTAGAGAAGTTTCATGAAAGGAGTTCTCTTAGATCTATAACCTTAATGCATGCATGTTTAGTTAGAAACTTAGTATTTTAACCCCATCAAGAGAGTTACACATTTCTTCATCATAGCCAACATGTGTGATGTGTGTGCATAGTGTACATTATGATGCATGATATGAGAATGGGTTTAAAAGGGCTTCAACCTCCATCCTTTCGACCAAACCGCCTCAAGCATTCCATGCCCAAGGTTGAGGTTCAATCTATTCGGGATGAAGGAGGGTTCTCCATTACATCCTAAAGGCTTCTAAAAATAAAAAAAGGAGAAGGATAAAAGAAGAAGATGCAACTTAAAAGATAATTAAATAACTATTGTCCCACCTTGTCCCTTTTGAAAGTCTTGAAATAACTTGAGCTTGTGTAATGGACTTGAGAGTTGAAGGATGTGGTTGAGGGTTGAGAGAGTTGAGGGATGAGAGATGAGTAGAGAATTTAGTAGAGTTTTAGGTTGAGAGATGGGGGCTTGAGAGCATGAGTTGTTCTTAGAAAATGAGGGTATTTATAGAGTTTTTGGAGAACTTTTGGGGATAAAGTGGTGCAACCCTAAAAATAAAGAAAATGGACATGAGATTTAGGTTGTTTCTTTTCGGATTTTCCATTTGTATAAGGGTAAAGATGACATTTGTGAAGAAACCCTAAAAGCATGCTTTGATCCTTGATTTTTTGGTAAATAGAGGTGAGAGAACAAAAGTACTTTTGGGGGGATGAATGGAGGAGTGACATGTGTAAAGGTGAAGTGGTAGGTAAAAAGTAGATCTTGGTTTATTTGTAAATAACTCATAAAATAAGGGTGGAAGTGTAGTTTTGAAAGTGACTAATGGGAAAATAAAAGCACATTTGGGAGAGTGAATAGGAGGATGACATGTGTAAAGGAGAAGTGGTAGGTAAAAAGTAGATCTTGGTTCATTTGTAAATAACAAATAAAGCAAGGGTGGAAGTATAATTTTGAAATGGACCAATGGAAAAACAAAAGCACATTTGGGAGAGTGAATAGGAGGATGACATGTGTAAAGGTGAAGTGGTAGGTAAAAAGTAGATCTTGGTTCATTTGTAAATAACAAATAAAGCAAGGGTGGAAGTATAATTTTGAAATGGATCAATGGGGGAACTCCATGTATGTACTTGAAGATTCCCACCTTTTAAGGGCATAATGGAAAGTTCTCTCACCTTTATGGATTATTACCAAAGATCAAATAACCTTTTTGATTTGACTAGACTTTTTGAGAAGGGCATTCTTGAGTTTTCACAAAGGAAAGGTTGACTCTCCAATTAGATGATCCATTGGGTGTTGGAGGCTTATGAGGTATCAACATGTGTCATCTTGTGAAGGGGTGAGAGAATGGACTTGGAATTGGCTTGGTGTTGGGCTTGGGTTTGAGTTAGGATATGGACTTGGGTTTGGGCTTAGGAGGGACTTGGTGTTAGATTTGGGTATGAACTTGGTGTTGGGTTTGGATATGGACTTGGGTTTGGGTTAGGACATGGACTTGGGTTTGGGCTTTAGGATATGGGTGATGGACATAAGTTTAAAGTGGATTAGGGACAAGGTATGGGCATGATATGAGATGCAAATAGTATGCATGTATGCATGAATATGATGCCAAGTGGCAATGTGGGTCCATTGAGAAGTTTAAGTCTAACTCAAAATCAATTCGAGGAAATTTGGATTTTCCTAACGGGTTCGTGCAAATTGGGGTGTTTACACCGGTGCTTTCATTTCAAGAATGTACTTGGTCTTTGCTGGATCTATCTCAATGCCTCTTCTACTAACGATGAAGCCAAATAGTTTGCCTGATGTTGCCCCAAAGACACACTTTGCTGGATTGAGCCTTAAGCTGTACTTTCTTAGCCTGTCGAACAGTTTCTTGAGATTTATCAGATGATCTTCTTCTATGCCTGATTTAGTGATCATATCATCTACGTAGACTTCCATTTCTTTGTGGATCATATCGTGGAATAAAGCCGTCATTGTACGTTGATAGGTTGCCCCTGCATTTTTAAGTCCGAATGGCATGACTTTGTAATGAAAAGTACCCCAGGGTGTAATGAATGCTATCTTCTCTTGGTCTTCTTCTGCCATTTTTAACTGATTATATCCGGAGAAACCATCCATGAATGAGAACATACCATGCCCCGCTGTGCTATCGACTAGAGCGTCGATGTGAGGTAATGGAAAATCGTCCTTAGGACTGACTTTGTTCAAATCCCGATAGTCGACACACATTCTTACTTTCCCGTCCTTCTTTGGTATCGGAACGACATTTGCTAGCCATTCAGGGTACGTGGAGACCGCGAGAAATCCTGCTTGGAACTGTTTCATCACTTCTTCTTTGACTTTGAGTGTCCATTCTGGCTTGAGTCTTCTCAATTTTTGCTTGATCGGCTTGCTCGTAGGAGCGATCGGCAGTTTGTGAACAACGAGATCTGTGTCTAAGCCAGGCATATCTTCGTAGGACCAGGCGAAGATGTATTGATAATTACACAATAGCTTAATCATTTCTTCTTTTCGCTGAGGGGTTAACAAGGCTCCGATTTTCACAACACGTGGGTCATCTTTAGTGCCGAGATTGGCCGAGTCTGTATCCTCAATGTTTGGCTGAACACCTTTTTCATGTCATTCTAACAAGTCTTTGATTTCTTTAGGAGGGTATTCCACTTCGTCCTCAGACTCTTTTTCAAGTCCAATGAGATCGAAGTCGAGATCGAGATCGAAGTCATACTCATCCTTTTCATATTCTGTTCTGTCTAAGGGTCCATTCGATTGAGACAAATCCCTTAAATTCTGTGAAAACTCTTTTTTTGGTCTTTGGAATATATCTATTTTTTTGAGATTTTGAAAGTTTTTTGATTTTTTTATTTTTTGTAGACATTTTGATTTTTTTGATTTTTGAAGAATTTTTGATTTTTTTAGTTTTTCAGTGCTATTTTCCGGACATCTGAAATAAGAAGAGCAATCATGCATTAGTAAAGATAGGGAGCCCTCAAAACCGTTTTTACCCGAGGACGAGGGCTCGTTATGATCCTCGGGCAAACTGATGTCGCCTAACGGCATTTTTTTTAGAGGCTATGGTAGCCTTAAGAGTTAAAGTGAATTCCTCCCAATTGTTCAGAGTCTCCCCTTCTCTGAGAGGGCGGATGAGATGTGAGAGTGATTTGTTGGGTGATTTGGTTGGTGGTTCGGAGATAACCATGATCTCTGATTGATCTTTGTTGTTGTCAGGTTGGGGCACAGTCCCTCCCAAACTCAGTGGGATGATGACTGATGCCCAGTCAATGCCGGTGGGAAAAGGTGATTCGTTCCCTTGGCTGGTAATGATTTCCACTTTGATGGATGTTGGAGCGGTCTCCGATGGACTTTCCTCGGAATCCCCATTGAACAAAACGTCAATGCCTTCTACGAAGGATGATTGGGACTCGACGATTGGGTCTTTGTGCATTGGTGCGATATTTACCTTTTTTGGCCTTTTTGCCCGTGGTGGTTCTGATAAGTTGTCGGGTCTGATATGAGATTTTGAGAAACTAACACTAATGTGAGGGACTCGGCCCGGGTTCCAAACATTCGATTCCCGATTTTACTTTCTTGCTAGTCGAATTTCTTTCTTCTTTTCTTTCATTTCTACAATATCCTTCTTTGTGGGCCTGAACCCTAGATCGAAATAAGGAGTATATTTGCTTGCTTCGACTGGTGTAGCTCTTCCTCTTCCCCCTAGTCCCAACCCTTGCTTGGGCCGGTAACCTCCCCTTTTCATGACCCGACCAACCATAAGGTTCGCTCTCGATAGCTTTGCCTTTACCTTCTCCTTTCCCTTCTCGATGTGGTTGACAGCCGCGAATTGGTACGAATAGTAGAGTACCTTGTCCTTTGTCATTTCGATATCAATGAAAGGCACGTCTGGGGCTCTCCCAGCTGGAATAAGGTTCTCTGCCAATGCTGATATCATCCTCTGCCCCATGATAAATTTGACTCTTTGGTGCAACGAGGAAGGCACAGCCCCGGCAGTATAGATCCATGGTCTACCCAATAGTAAGTTGAATGTCGTTGGTATCTCCATGACCTCGAACGTTACTTCGAACGTACATGGGCTTATTGTGATTGGTAGGTCTACTTCGCCCAGCGTGTCCCTTCTCGAACTATCGAAGCCTCGGACGACCTTGTTATTGGGTTTCACATACGACCAATCGGTGTTCAGCTTTCGGAAGGTCTCAAGTGGACAAACATTAAGCGCTGAGTCGTTGTCAATCAGCACCCTGGCAACCATCATGCCCTTGCATATGACCATAATGTTTAGTGGCTCGACGTGCCCCGTTCCTTCAGGTGTAAACTCATTTTCTGTGAAGATAATAGGATTGGAGGCTATGATCTAGCCGACTGTTTTCTCTAACTGCGTTGGTGTCGTGGTCGAAGGTACATGTGATCCCCCTAGGACTTTCAATAATGCCTCCTGGTGCTCTTCAGATTTTTGTATTAGTTCTAGGATGCTGACTTGGGCTGGCTGCTTATTCAATCTATCTATTATGTTATGCTCCCTCTTGAGGATGAGCTTAATAAAGTCTGTGGCTTCGTTGTCTGTCACTTTAACCTCAGATTCTTTATCTATCGCTTTCACCCCATCTTTTTTCTGGTCACTTTCACTCATCTTGCCCTTTCCTTTTTCCTTTCTCTTCTCTTCATCTGTCATCCCCTGTGTCGTTTCTTCAGTCTTTTCCTTGATGCTTACCCCCTTTATTGGTATTTTTTTGCATCTCCCTGCCTTTGTCATATTACCGATATTGGCCACCATTGCCTTCTTCATAGTTTCAATCCCTGCGGTTGTGGTGATGGTTGTCTCGTAACTCCAGGGAACTGCCTGGATAGAGTTATAGGGGAATGGTTTGGGTGAGTGTATGGTCATGGGGGGTGGATCAGGTTTCATATTGAGAATGAGAGGAGCTGGTGGTGATTTGGATGTAGTGGTAGCAGGAAGGGTTGATGAAGTGTATGGGATAATGAGTGGTGGACGTGAAGATGCAATGTATGGTATGCGAAGAGGAGGTCGGGTTGATCCTTGAGAAGTTGGCGGTGTGTACGGTATGACAAGAGGGGGTCGAGTCGAACTTTGATGATGGGGTGATCCATAAGGTATGACCAAAGGTGGTCGGGTAGCGGCATTTTGGTGAGTGGGATGGATGGTGAGGTCGGCCAATCTGAGTGGTGGTAATGAATTTTGGGATGAATTTATCGTATAATGGTTGATTGTACTGACTGTTGGCGCTTCTGGTCCTTGAGTTAAATGGACCCTGATTTTGGACCCGACAGGTGCTATCAAGACAGACGGATTGAAATCGAGTTCCTTATGAATGACATTCACCCTATGTCCACTTCCCCCTTCATTGTGGGTAGGTAGGGGGTTCTGATTGATATTCTGTTGTTGGGGTGAGTTGGGAGGTCCATCCAGGATAAGAGCCATCTTATCAATCAAGTTCTGTACCTGATGTTTGAGTTGCCAGCATTGATCTGTAGAGTGCCCTGGTGCACCCATATGAAATTCACAGAATAAGTTGGGGTTGTATCCTGGCCCCTTGACAGCCTCAGGATTTGGCGGACGTTTTGCGAGATACTCACCCCTGAGCAAGATTGGTAGTAACTCAGATAGTGTCATGGGTAGCCTGGTAAACACTCTATTTACTCTGTTGGGTTGTGCCTGCTGGTTCTGCCCATATAGTGGTGCTGGCTGTGCTGGCATGGCTTGTGGAGGAACTGTTCGGAAGGGATTCTGCGGTTCTGGAGCCCAAGCAGCTCGAGGTACTGGCGCCCAAGGTGCCTAGGGTGCCTGTGGCCTTTGAGCTGGTGCCTGAATGATGAGAGGTTGGCTGGGTTGTACATTATTGACCTGGGTATCCTTTTTATTTTTGACAAAAGGCACTGATTTCTTTTGTGCCGAGGTCCCCACTGTTGCACTCAAGGCTGTAAAGTCAAATATTAGACCAGTTCAGATCCCGTCCTCGACCCGGTCTGCTACTTGAACTAAATTTGAGAATGTGCCTGTAGTGTGTCCAACCAAATGAGTGTAAAAGGCATGTCCCAGTGTTGAGATAAACCTAGTGTTCATCTCCTGCTCAGTCATCGCGGGCCGTACTTGTGAAGCGGACTCCCGCCATCTCTGGGCATACTCTTTCACTGTCTCCTTATGTTTTCTCGTCATCTTAGCCATATCGTTTCGGTCCAGACCCACGTCTGTATTGAATCGATAATTGTGCCAGAACATTTCAGCTAAATCCTGCAAACTCTTGATGAGAGTATGGTCCAATCTTGAGAACCATTTGAGCGCCGGTCCTGTTAAGCTTCTTTGGAACAGTTGTACTAACAGTCTGTCATCCTCGCCATATTGGCACATTGACCCACAATACAATTTGAGGTGTGACAGGGGGCACCCAACACCATTATATTTCTCGAATTCCGGGCATTTAAACTTAGCTGGAAGATGTGCGTTGGGATAGAAGCATAGGTCCCTGAATCTTGTTCTTCCCAGAGTATTTGTGCCTTTCATCCGCTGTATTTCCTCCTGGAGAGATTCAATCTGTCGGGCCATTTTGTCATCGGTAGCACTCTTAGCTTCAGGAGCCCTAAAGTCACACTCGTCATCTGGGATCATCACCGGAGGTGGTTGGTTCTGTGGTATATAGAGCAGAGGACCCTGATATATTGGCACAGTAGGAGGTGGGGTGGTTTGTTGTTCTGGTCGTATTTGCTCAGGGGGTTCGGGGTTTGACCCGGATGCTTGATGCTGAGTTGCCTGTGCTTGAAGAAAATTGTGCTACTCAAGACAGTCGCCAAGATTTGTTCCTGCCTTTTCGCTGTTTCTAACAGCTTTGCTATCATTGCATTTGCTTCGGCCAATTCATTTGTCGCAGGTTGTGGTTCATCTGAGTTACTCATAATTGATGAAGATGATCGGAGAAAGTATGGAGGCTTCTCAGGATGTTTGTACTTTTTTCGTTTGGCCACCTGTGAGTACAGAAGACCAAGTGTTATTATCTTAGTTACCAGAAGGGAAATGCATGATGTTTTATTAAGTCCAGAAATTATTAGGGATGGTACTCAAAAGGGAAATTTAGTTAGGTAAATTTGAAAATGTGGTTTGTCCGTCCAGAGCTGGATTGTTTAGGAGAAAAGAATTACATCAGCACGAAGCTGGCATCGACACAGAGTTGGTAAATATTTTGAAAACGAAATTACATCAGCATGGAGCTGGCATCGACACGGAGTCGGTAAATATTTCTGAAAAAGAGATTTCATCAACACGGAGCTGGCATCGACACGGAGTCTGTAAAACATTTTTAAAGGAAATTTCATTAGCACGGAGCTGGCATCGACACGGAGTCGGTAAAGCATTTTGAAAAAGAGATTTCATCAGTACGGAGCTGGCATCGACACGGAGTCGGTAAAACATTTTGAAAGGAAATTTCATCAGCACGGAGCTGGCATCGACACGGAGTCGGTAAATCATTTTGAAAAGGAATTTCATCAGCACGGAGCTGGCATCGACACGGAGTCGGTAAAGTATTCTGAAAAATAAGTTACATCAGCACGGAGCTGGCATCGACATGGAGTCGGTAAATTATTTTGAAAAAGAGATTTCATCAGCACGGAGCTGGCATCGACACGGAGTCGGTAATTATTTTGAAAAAGAAATTACATCAGCACGGAGCTGGCATCGACACGGAGTCGGTAAATATTTCTGAAAAAGAGATTTCATCAGCACGGAGCTGGCATCGACACGGAGTCGGTAAAACATTTTGAAAGGAAATTTCATCAGCACGGAGCTGGCATCGATACGGAGTCGGTAAGGCATTTTGAAAAAGAGATTTCATCAGCACGGAGCTAGCATCGACACGGAGTCGGTAAAACATTTTTAAAGGAAATTTCATCAGCACGGAGCTAGCATCGACACGGAGTCAGTAAATCATTTTGAAAAGGAATTTCATCAGCACGGAGCTGGCATCGACACAGAGTCGGTAAAGTATTCTGAAAAATAAGTTACATCAGCACGGAGCTGGCATCGACACGGAGTCGGTAAATTATTTTAAAATGGTAGTTTCTGAAATAGATTGAGTTGGAAAAACTCATGTTTGTGGTAGCCTCCAATTCAGTTCTATGAAATCATCGCCGACCAGGCCGATCTCCAAGGAAGAGGCGGTGCACAATGGCACTCTTAAATCACCTTGTTCCCTGAATAGACATAGTCTATCCCCCTCGTATCAACAGGGTAAGATCTTTCTAGGCACCGACTTTGATCAAGGACTGCAATTGGTACTTTCCAAAATCCTTTTTTTTTTTTTTTGAGAAAGCTGCATGTATTTGAATTGATTAA
This sequence comes from Akebia trifoliata, assembly GCF_017979445.1. Lineage (NCBI taxonomy): Eukaryota > Viridiplantae > Streptophyta > Magnoliopsida > Ranunculales > Lardizabalaceae > Akebia > Akebia trifoliata. The sequence goes on from NC_141379.1 coordinate 21,603,876, forward strand.
TCGGTTGTTATCTTTGTTAATTCGATACGGGTCATAGATTTGGTTGAAATAGATCTGGGTCGGAACTAGTTGAAATGGATCTGGGTCGTGGACCCAGTTGGATTGGATCTGGGTCGTGCCCAGTTGACATGGATCTAGGTCGTGCCCCAGCTGAAATGGATCTGGGTCGTGGACCCAGTTGGATTGGATCTGGATCGTGGACCTAGTTGAAGTGGATCTAGGTTGTGGACCCAGTTTGGTTGGATCTGGGTCGTGGACCCAGTTGGCATGGATCTGGGTCGGGGCCCAGTTTGGTTGGATCTGGGTCGTGCACCCAGTTGGCATGGATCTGGGTCGGGGACCCAGTTGGACATGGACCTGGGTTGGGAACCCAGTTAGACATGGATCTGGGTCGTGGACCCAGTTTGATATGGATCTAGGTCGTGGACCCTGTTTGATATGGATCTGGGTCGTGGACCCAGTTTGGAATGAATACTTCATGAAGGATAAGTTTGATTATGATCGAGATCGATAGTGAGCCACGTTGGGCAAAATCCGTTTGGAGCGGGATCGATTATGAGTAGTAGGCCCTGAGTTTTATAATAAAGTGATTCATTTAATCATTTTTTAGCTTTAAAACTTGAAATAAAAAAAACTCCAAGAAGGAAAGTTGTCAGGACTGACATAAGGAACAAAATGAACAAAAAATTTTTTTTTTTTTTTTTTTTGGGTCCGTTTTTCAAGTACGGACCTAACATTTTTTGGCTGGTTCGTGCTTCAAATACGGACCGGAACTTTGAATTTTTTTTATTTTATTTTGCACTGGTCCGTGCTTCATGCACGGACCTAAGAAATTTTGCCCAGTCCATTTTCTAAGCATGGACTTAATAATATTTCTTGAGTCCGTGCTTCAAGCACGGACCAGAACCTTTTCTGATTCTCCAAACTTCCTCTGTTTTTGGTCCTCATCCCATTTTAACCCAGAATTTCTGGGTTTTGAGGCACATAGCCTCTGTTTTTTGGCTTGGGCCACAAAAATGTCACTTTTTTTTTTGATGATGCACATGATAACATAAAAAAAAATAGATTTCCCCCTTTTACCTAAGGGGACATATAAACGAGAACAAAAGAAAAAATATCCTAAAATCTATACAACTTGCCTTCATGGGCTAAAAAAAAAATTACAAGACATATGAACACGGGATGGATACGGAATTGATTTTGCAAGCCTTAGTGTCCTTTGTCTATTAATTACGCTTCGATGCATGCGATTTGTAGGTAGTTTTTTGGCTACCTATTCTTCAAACCTTGATGGACACCGAAGTGTACACATCTTAGGTTGGTGAATGGGGTGGATGTTCTCCTCCCAGCCACCCAAAATAGCGATCTCGGGGGCTTGAGAGTACCGACATCCGGGGTTAGAAATTTAAAGGGGAGGGGGGTGGCTTATGCATAGGGCTATGAATCGCATGTGCATTTTTTTTTAACCGTATCCATCCTTACATCCCTTGTCCAATAAAATAAAACACATATACAAAGCATGAAATAAGTAAACATTACAAGCATTCTCCAATAAATAAAAATAAAAAAAAGAGACATGAAAAATGTTAGAAGGTAAGCACAAATACAAAAATATGAAAACACATTTTTTTTATAGAAATAATGACCGAATCGAAAGAGGGTCGGACCCACTAGTCTTGCCTCCCCAGCGAAGTCGCCAAGCTGTGGACACTGGATTTTAAACATTCTTCAAACATCCCTCCACTTTAGGGTGTTTTGGAGTCGCCACCATTCAAATTGGTAAAGGGGTGTGAATGGTCACCCGATGTCTCATTTTTTGAAAATTAAATCATTTTTGATGTGATGACTCTCGTAGGATAATGCACGTGGTCCAACCTTTGATTCAAGGTAAGGGGGTCCATTTATGGAGTAGGGAAGGTGTTAGGCACCCTACTCCACCCACCATAGGTGGTAACCTCAGATTCGGTTTTCTTAAAATAAAAATAAAATAAAATCGAAGAAAAATTCGATGTGTACCCTCAAGTGTGAGGGACTTTCAATGTTGGCTTCAATCATTAAGGGCACCCTTATGTAGAAGGGCCCTTTGGTGATTTATCCCATGGTGGTGTGTGCAAATGTGTGGGACAAGGGAGAGTAGAAGAGGGGATGTGGGGGGTGTTCCTTTTGTTGAACCCACGTTGACCCTTCCTTGACTTCCTTTGACCTTCCTTGACTTCTTTTTCCTTGCTTGATTTGTTTGAGAGAAGTTTGAGAGTTGAGAGTTGTGAGATGAGTTGAGAGTTGGGTGTTGAGAGTAGAGTAAGAGTAGAGAGTTGAGATGAGTTGTGATTTTTTAGATTTTTTTGTCAAATTTTCATTAGTTGTGGTGAGGGGAGAATGGAGGGGTTTTTATAAAGGTTGGAGAGATATTTTGAGGGTATAATGAGGTGAATGAAGAGAATAATGGATAATGGCATGGGTTTGAGAGGAGAGGGGTATGAAATTTGAGATGGAAATAAGGGTAGTTTTGTAATGAGGGGAATGGGTTGTGTTTTAACCCAAATGGTTTGGATCTTACCCAAATCCATTTGGGTAGAGTGTTTGGTGGGGTGAGATGAGTGATGGTTGATGGGTGTAAGAGAGTTGTTTGGAGAATGAGTGTTGAGATGGTTGAAGAGGTAAGGTGTTTGATTTGGGGGGATGGGTAGTGATTGGTTTGATTTTGAGAGGATTGAAGGGATGATGACATGTGGCAAATGGAGAGATGAAGAGATTGGTTGATTGGTGATGGTAGTTGGTTGATTAGAGAGAAGAGTATGGGGGTGATAGTGGGAGGTATGGGTTGAGGTGATTTTGTGGGAGTGTTTTAAGGGAAAGTGATGGATAGATATGGGTTGTGATGTGGGTGGTTGATAGTGTTAGAGAATGGGGAATAGGTTATGGTATGTAGGGTATGGGTTGAGATGTTGGTGGTTGATGATGAGAGGATGGGGAATAGGTTAGGTTAGGGTAGGGTTATGGGTTGTGATGTTGGTAGTTGATGATGAGAGGTTAGGTTAGGGTAGGGTTATGGGTTGAGTTGATTTTTGGAGGGAAGTGATGGAGTTGGTTGATTAGATGAGGGAAGTGGAAGGGTGTGATGACATGTGTCATTTTTTTGTATTGAGTGGATGATTGGTTTGATGAGATTGATAGGTTGGATTGGGTTTGGATATTGAATTGGGCTTAGGTTATGAGTTGGGCTTTGGGTTGGTGGGTTTAGGTTGGATTGGGTTTAAGTTGAATTGGGTTTATGATGGATTGGGTTTTGGGATGGATTGGATTTATAATGGATTGGGTTTTGGGATGGATTGGATTTAGGTAGAATAGTATTGGGTTGAATTTAGGAGGGTGGGAGAGTGGTGAGGTGTGCGGACCCATGGGCCACGTGAGCGGCCTCGGACATTTATTAATGGAAAATGTATTGGGTTTTTTTAGGTTTGGGCTTGGGTGGCCCATTCCAATTTTTCGATTTTTTTGGGTATTCTGCGTCGAGGGCCCACTCAAATTCGGGTGTCTACAGAGGGTACCTCTGGTATTGATCGATAATGGGAGTGCATTGAATGTTTGCCCTTTGAAGACCGCCACTTGCCTTGGGTTTAAAACTGAAGATCTCAAGCCCACTAATCAAGGGGTTAGGGCCTATGATAACACTAAAAGGGACGTACTAGGAATTCTGCACCTTCGATTGTCCACGGGCATAGCTGAATTTCTGACAGAATTTCTAGTCATAGTCATCCAGTCCTCTTTTAATCTGTTATTAGGAAGACCATGGCTATATCACATCAAAGCCATACCTTCCACGCTGCACCAGAAGGTCAAGTTTATCAGAGATGGGCTAGTGATCACTCTCCATGAAGATGCTGAAATTGTAGGGATTATAAAAAGTACTGAAGTTAAGGATGAGCCATTGCTTGAGATTCAGCCAGAATAACAGGGAGTAGAGCTCAGTGGGTTCGAGTTTGAAAAGATATGCTCAGTCCAATGGGATCCAGCCATGAAAGAATATTTTGTAATGGAAAATACTTCTAACTGCAACATGGCCAATATATTCAAGAAAATGAGATTTTTCCCTGGCATGGGCTTAGGTCGCAAGCAGCAAGGTATTAAAGAGGCACCAGTGATTAAAGAGGTCATCGGCACACTTGGACTAGGATATAAGCCTACTAATGAAGATTGGGCCCAATACTGGAAGATAAAGCGACACAAGGCAATTGGGAAAAGGCAAAGACGCACCACGATCTCATCAAAATGAAGTCTTATCGTAAGACCCTTAATGGCTATTTCGTGAAGGAAAGAGAAGATTTCCGTTACTGTGGGTTCCCCGAGCCATTCATTGACCACATCACAGGTACTCGTCTACCGGGGTTTGAGATCTTCTTTGGTATGGATTGGCTTGAAGAGGAAGCAAGCATAGAGGCTGAAGAGAAGAAAATTGAAGACTGGTAGTTCAATCTAGACTCCCTCAACATCGACCAGTTATTCATTGAAGATCACAGTGTCTTGGTGTTGTCAACTGAGAAGGGGATCCCAAATCCTCAGTCTGCAATCAAACCCGCTATAGGGTGTCTCTCTAGCTATCATGTAATTAGTCCTGTATTGCATGTCAAGACTGGGTCTGTCAGTCCCCTTAGTCCTGTTCAGTCTGACATGCCAGATGAGTCATTTGTTTCTGTTGAGTCAAGTAAGTCCACTATTGCTGCTAAGTTAAGTGAGTCTGTGAAGTTGGCAATGAGTCCTGTTACCCCATCTTCTTTTAATGAAATGAAAGAAATTCTTCATTACCCCGAGCGCAATAATAATTTAACTAATAATCTGACTTCAGAGGGAGAATCTTCTGATGAAGAACCTCCCCCTGAAATAATCAAATTACTTGAAAAAGAAAATGAACGTCGGGCTCAACCTCCAATGGAGGAAGTAGAGGTTATCAATCTCGGAACAAAAGAAAATCCTCAAGAGATTCGGATTGGGATCACATTATTCCCCGATGAACGCAAAAGGATAGTAGAGTTGCTCAGAAAGTTCAAAGACGTGTTCGCGCGGTCTTATGAGGATATGCCGGGAATAAGCACAGACATTGTTCAACATCGGATTCCGTTATATCCAGATGTTCGACCCATTAAACAGAAACTTCGACGTATGAAACCGGAATGGACTCTGAAAATAAAAGAAGAAGTTACGAAGCAGATTAACGCTAGATTCTTGGAAGTAGTAGAATACCCTGAGTGGATTGCCAATGTCGTCCCGGTGCCGAAGAAGGATGGAAAAGTCAGGATGTGTGTGGACTTTAGAGATCTAAACAAAGCAAGCCCAAAGGATAGTTTTCCTTTACCACATATAGACGTTCTAGTAGATAGTACAACAAGGCACGCTTTATTGTCCTTCATGGATGGTTTTTCGGGGTACAATTAGATAAAAATGGATCCTCGAGATATGCAAAAGACGTCATTTATCACACAGTGGGGAACCTTTTGCTACAAGGTTATGCCTTTTGGTCTGAAGAATGCCGGAGCTACTTATCAAAGAGCAGCCACGACTCTACTACATGACATGATACACAAGGAAGTTGAAGTCTATGTAGACGATATGATAGTCAAGTCCAAAGAACGACTGGGGCATGTTGCTGCTTTAGAAAAATTTCTCACGAGGATTCAAAAGTATAAACTCCGCCTCAACCCGCAGAAATGTGTGTTAGGACTAACTTCTGGAAAATTGTTAGGATTTGTGGTCAGTCAAAGAGGGATCGAAATAGACCCTGTGAATATTAAAGCTATCCAAGAAAAAATTCACCGCCGGAAGTCGAAAAGCAAATTCAAGGTTTTTTAGGCAGAATCTAGTATGTCAGCAGATTCATCGCTTAACTCACCAACGTCTGCGAACCTATTTTCAAGCTTCTCAAGAAGAATGAACCAACAGTTTGGAATGAGCAATGTCAAAAGGCCTTCGACCAAGTCAAGGAGTATCTCTTGAACCCACCTATTTTGATTCCACCCACACCGGGTGAACCACTTTTTCTTTATCTGTCAGTCACAGAAGAAGCTATGGGATGCATGCTGGCACAGTATGACAAAGATACTCGCAAAGAAATGGCTATCTACTACATCAGTAAGAAGATGTTAGAGTATGAACGAAAGTATTCAGCCTTGGAAAAAACTTTTTTGGCACTAGTATGGACTACTCAAAGACTTCGACTATATACTATCTCACTCAATTATCTTGTTATCTCGGATGGATCCTCTCAAGTATCTTTTCGAGAAATCGGCACTGACAGGGAGAGCTGTGGCAGAATACTTAGCAGATCACCCAGTAGTAGAAGGAATAAGGCCTATTGATTAGTTCCCAAATGAGAACATCTTACATGTTGAAGAAGAGCCTCAGAACCAAACATGGTAGTTGTATTTCGATAGAGCCGCCAATCAGAATGGGTATGGAATAGGGGTAGTCCTGTTTTCTTCGAAAGGATGCCACATTCCGATCGCTATTAAGTTAGCCTTCTCTAACATCAATAACACAGCCGAATATGAGGCATGCATCGCTGGACTTGAAGCTGCGTTGAATCTGGGCATTACAGAAATCGAAGTCTTTGGGGATTCAGCCTTGGTCATACACCAGTCATTGGAAGAATGGAAGACTAGAGACGAAAAGCTGAAGCCTTATCATGAGTATTTGTTAAACTTAATGAGTAAGTTTGAAGCTATTCTGTTCCAACACGTGTCAAGGGAAGATAATAGATTTGCTGACTCGTTAGCCACTCTATCTTCAATGATCCATTTACCCATTGGCATGGAATTGAGGCCGATCACTGTTGAAGTCAAAGACAAACTTGCATATTGTTGTCAGATCAATATTGCTACTCGACTACCCGATGGAAAGCCGTGGTACACAGATATTAAAAAGGTGTTGGAAAAACAAGAATTTCCAGAAGAAGCATCGAGGAAGGAACGACAAACCCTTTTAAGATTAGCATCTCAATTCATCCTGTGTGCAGGAAGTTTATACAAAAGATCTTATGATGGGATTCATTTGTCATACGTCGATGAAAATCAAGCTGAACAGATAATGGTTGAACTACATTCAGGAGAATGCGGCCCTCACATGAGTGGGAAAATGTTAGCTAAGAAAATTATGAGACAAGGGTACTACTGGCCTACGATGGAAATAGATTGTCATGACATGGTCAAGACCTGCCACAAATGCCAAATACATGCAAATCTCATACATGTGCCACCTTCTCGATTAGTTGGTTTGATTTCATCATGGCCATTCTCAGTTTGGGGAATTGACATTAGTTGTAAAATATCGCCTAAAGTATCAAATGGGCATGAATACATTTTGTTGCTATCGATTATTTTACTAAGTGAGTCGAAGCTGCCTCTTATGCTGTCCTAACTGCATCTCGAGTTGCAAAATTTATCCAAACGAATATCATCAGTCGGTACGGGGTACCTTCGGAACTGATTTCTGATAACGGCTCACATTTCAAAGCGGAAGTTATTACTTTGTGTTCAAAGTTCAAAATCTCACACCACAAATCCTCTTCTTACCGCCCTCAGACTAATGGAGCTACTCCCTACTCCAATAAGGAAAATGCGTCAATCACATCGAGATTGGTCTGAAAAACTGCCATTTGCACTATGGGCATATCGAACTTCAATTTGATCCTCTACTGGAGCTACTCCCTACTCCTTAGTGTATAGCATGGAAGCAGTCTTGCCAATTGAAATGGAAATTCCATCTCTGAGGGTCTTGTTGGAAAGTCAGTTGTCAGAAACAGATTGGGTTCGCCAGCGGTATGAAGAATTATATTTGATTGAAGAAAAACGATTGAGAGCTTTGTATCACGTGCAAGATTAGCAAAGAAGAGTTGCCCGTGCATTTGATAAAAAGATCAAGGTTCGTCACTTACAAGTCAGGGATTTAGTACTCAAAGAGAATCGGGCACCTATCTTCGACCCTAGAGGGAAGTTCAAACCAAATTGGGGAGGTCCGTACATCATCAAGGAGATATTACCAGGAAAAGCTGTCAGGCTTCAAGATCATGATGGAATCGAATTACCAGAACCAACCAACCTTGACCAAATCAAACGGTACTACATTTAAGGAGGCCATTTTTGGCCGAATCAATTTTCCTATTACCTAATTCTTTATCTACTTTCTCAGCCCCTTTGCAGCCTGTTCAAAAAGAGAAAAATTGTGCCCTTTATTTCTTAGCCTGATCACCTAACCTAGGAAAGGGAAGATCTGAACTACGTTTTGGTCTGATCCCAAAAATTTGGGGTACGCAGGCAACCTGAGAAGTTACTTCAGGCCCTACCACACCAAAATAAAAAAATAGATTCCCCAATGAAGAAAAAATCTAAAAAGAAAAAATTCAAAAGATTGGGGAAGAAAATTCAAGAAAAAATTTTAAATGAAATGCCACATAAGGGGCATTTGGGTTTTTGAACCTCAAAATCCCTTTCATTTTATGCCTAGTCCCAAGCCTACCTATAAAAGTCCTCCTAAGTACCATGTGAAAAGGTCAAGGAGTGTAATAGAACATGATCAGACAGTAATTCTAGAAGGTCAGAGGAGAAGGAAAAGATAAAAAAAAATGATGAAGCCTGTTAAGTTGAAAACCCGAAAAGGGCGACTTAGGCAAAAATTAAGGCAAGCTCGCAAAGTTGAAAATCTGAAAGGACAACTTTGGCAACAATCAGAGCCAAGAAAAAAGAAAAAGCTCACTAGATTGAAAACCTGAAAAGGCGATCTAGGCAAAAGTTAGAGCAAGCTCGATAGATTGAAAACCTGGAAAGACGATTTAGGTAAAAGTTAGAGCAATAAAAAAAATAGAAGAAAATCCCAAGCTGAGAGCAGTTTGAGCTGAAACATCAGAAGTCCGAATAATCAAGTTCAATACTCAGCTTAAACCAGGCATAGATTCAGAAGCCACAAGTATCTTGTCTACGATCGATCTGAAAATTCTTACTTCCCCAAGTGAACCAATGGAGAGAAGGGTGAATTCTATGATGAGTCTCAAAAGGAAATATTTTTGTTCTCTTGAGCCTGACTCAAAATCTTCAATAAAATTAATCAAAATTAAAAGTTGGATCTTTATTGCGCTTGTGATAATCAAATATTTCAAACCTTCATAAAAGGGGCATTTTTTCTTTTTCCTCTCAATATGTAATTTTCCCCCTTATACCCGGGGCATTTTTTAATGATGTGTTAAATTATTTATGCCATGTTTATTGTCAACTAGGGACATTTTGTTTTTGAGCAATGTTAATCCTAAAAGATAATGAAAACTCCAAACTTAAGGTTACCCTTTTGATAGCAATTTTTCGAAAAAACTCTTGAGGTTCAAACTCAGGTTTTAAATTTACAAAACTTTTTTGATAAAACCTTGAGGTTCAAACAAATGCATTCTGAATCTCACATAGGAGATAAGGCATCCATTCTGTCCAAAATCTATTCATTCCTAGATTCAATCACTCTTTTCCAGATTCGTTTTCAATCATTTCTTTCCTAGATTTATTCCTTCATTCTCAGTTTTATTCAGCCAGATGCCGCCAAGGGTTTTCTTGGAATTATGCTCAGATGCCGCCAAGGATTTTTCTTGGAATTATGCTCAGATGCCGCTAAGGGTTTTCTTGGAATTATGCTCAGATGCCGCCAAGGGTTTTCTTGGAATTATGCTCAGATGCCGCCGAGGGTTTTCTCGGAACTATGCTCAGATGCCGCTAAGGGTTTTCTTGGAATTATGCTCAGATGCCGCCGAGGGTTTTCTCGGAACTATGCTCAGTTACCGCCGAGGGTTTTCTCGGAATTATGCTCAGATGCCGCCAAGGGTTTTCTTGGAATTATGTTCAGTTTATATTCACTTCATGCTCAGATTTGACTCATTTCCAACTCAAACTCTTTGAAATCTATCTCAGATTTTGAGTCCACACACTGCATAGTTGTTACATCAGTCAAGGAGAATTTTTTAAAATTCAAGGATCTGACATTGCCAGTGAGAGCTCGCGCTCAAGGACCTGACATTTTTCTAATTCGGGGAGAGTTTTACGCTCAAGGATCCGAATACCCCGACGAATTGCTAAATCAGGCTGCAAAATGAACTGTCACTAGCTTTGGCATTCGGATATCGTACTATCTACCAAAATAGATTTGCTATCTAGTTTGCTTCAACCCTCTGCCAAAGAGGGGCATCTGTAGACACCCCATTTTTGCATCCGCCTGATTAATCAAGTCGTCAACCCGATCGCAAAGGTTCCCAATGATGGATGTCTATTCCAATGCTTTATTTTGTTACCAAATATGTTTCAGAAATCCGGATGAGGTATCTCGAACTGACAAAACTTAGAAATCACGCTACGCTAGGAAAATACTACCCCAGAAACATAGAAATCATCATCCTGCAAACCAAAAAGAAGTTTCACGATAAAAATCACTAAAAATGACCAAATTTACAAAGTACCTCTAACATGAAAATAACCTTAGAGCTTACATTACGCTTAGAAAAATCCGTTCAAATACACAAAACAACAAATCGAAACCAAATAAATCATTTCGCCAATTTTCACAAAATTCGACAAAATTATGAAAATACCCCTCATAAAATTCATGACCATTTCACACAAAAATTTTCATAAATGACAAAAACCAACATTCCTATTGAATTCCTTACGAAAAACCGATTCTAAAACATCCTGGAACATTGAAAAATGACTTAAAACGTAAAAAATCCTCTCCAAGGGCAAAATGGTAATTTCACAATTTTAATAATTAAAATTTTTGAAATTAATAAATAAATCATTAAATAATGTAAAGTGAAATATTAATAAAATTAATTATAAAATTTAACTAAAAAATTGATCAATCAGACTTTTAAAAAAAATTGTTGATGGTTCGCAAGATATTTCTTTAAGGACCCCTCCATTTGAGGGTCAAAAGAATCATAGATATAATAGAGCGGGGTTCTCCAAAAATTTAAAATTAATCAAGCAAGACTAAAGTCAAGATATTAAAGTCAATCAAATAAGACCAAAGTCAAAATTAAAGTCAATTAAGTAAGACTAAAGTCAAGTATTAAAGTCAATCTCATAAGACTAAAGTCAAAACCCTAATCTAAATTAATCAAGTCAATCTCATAAGAATAAAGTCAAAATCCTAAATCAAAATCCTAATCTAATCAAGTCAATCTCATAAGACTAAAGTCAAAACCCTAAAGACTAAGTCCATCTCATGAGACCAAAGTCTAAACCCTAATTGAAACCCTAAAAAGAAATCCTAATCAAACCCTAATGCTTCTAAAAACTTTATATATAGGAGCCTCCACACCCTATTTTCGTATCAAAGAAAAAATCCTAGGAAAAGTAAGTGAAGAACCTCCACAATCTCTCCAAAACCCTAATTTTGGAGCCTCAACTCCTTACCTAACACCCCTGCTATGATTTTAGCCTAAAAAATACTCAAAAACCTCTCAAAAACATCCAAAAAATCCACAAAAAATTCGAAGCACCCAAATCCAAGAAGGAGATACCTTACCTTGTAGATCAGAAATCAGATCTGGAGATAGAACGAAGTAAGGAATACGGTACAAGAAGCCATTTTCACCAGATCTGAGGGAATATCACTTATGCAGATCGAAGGTAAGCTTTTTTCTTTATTTTTTAATCTAGGTTTGTCATTAGCGATGTAGATTTATTTGGGATAAGTAGAGACCGGCAATGGCCGGACTAGGTTGGTGCCTAACACCTTCCAACCCCGTAACATGATCCCCGGATTCAGATTTTCTGTAGTAGATTAGTTTTTATCCATTTTAGAGTCAGTTTGGTTCCTATACCACAATAACTAGGTGGCGACTCCCAAACCTCAAGGGTCAAAAGCAGATCCGCACACCCCGCGGATCGAGGGCGCTTTCAGGGTAGTTGCGTGCTTTAACTAAAGACATATCTGTTTTGTATCATGAATTGAAGGCAATATTCAAAAGAAGGCTAATATATTGGCTGCAATTCAATTTGGTATTAATATATCAGTGTTGCATCAGATTCTCACATGGCTATCAATTACATTGAAAGCAAAGTCAAGATCCCTAATTGGCATGTCAATTGTGCCGTCAACTATAAAAGTTGCACTTTCCTATGTTAATATTGAAATTATATGTGCCAGATTTTAGAGATGACTTCCCGAGCTAGTGCCAAGTTTGGTATATATTTGCCTGATATAATTGTAAATCACCCCATGAAATGTTCTTCTAAAATATTTTTTCTTCTTCTTCTTCTAAATGTTCATCTCAATGTTCATTAATGTGGTGCTTGTGCTCTCTTAAAGATGTGCTTTTGTTATGCCCAACCACTAGATAAAGGAGTTGTTGGCAAAGTGGATCAAACTGACATTGTTAGCTTCTGGCTAAAATACTTATCTTACATTGATCATCCTTTGTTTAAGCTCTCTAAGCCTTTCCCTTGTTATTTCAGCCCCTTGTCTTTTTTGAGCCTTTTTCATATCTTTCCAAACAGATTGCGAGTGAACCAAATTTGACCTATGACATTAATGCCCCCATGGTGCTAACCAACCAAAAAGGAGCTCAAGGGTTGGCACCGATATTCATTTGTCATTACTGAAAAAAGTTCCATTACACATCTTAATCTCAAAAAAACTAAAAGTCTTAACAAATTGCAAAAATGGTAAACATGTTGAATCATCAATAAAAGGATTTAATCCTAGAAAATAGAATCGAATTCATCAACACCAAAGTACACATTGTCATGCACCAATTAAGAAGAACATCAAAAGTCAAAACGACCACGTATTATAATCTGTCAAATAAGAAGAATACTTTCTTTGGGGGAATGAGTTTCATTTCTCTCTCAAGTGGAGAAACTCCACTGTTTCTTCTAGGAAATCTAATAAAGGAAAGTTGTAGGTGTCTTGCATATTCTTTTATTCTAGAGGAAGGTAAAAGAAACACCAATAATTTTTCATGCATAGATTTTCTACATCTTTTTCTCTGAGTCCCCCCTCCTTTTCCTTTCCCTTCCTCTCTAATGCTATTCCTTTCCCTTCCTCTCTAATGGCTGAATCTTCTGGGAAGGTAATCTCTCATGAAAAAATCTCTTAAAAAAGAATAGTGAGGAATCATCCAGCGACTTATCAGAATTCCCTACTCTTAGAGGAAAAACTTCCATCCAAATCCCAGAGCCCTTGATCCAAGAAGAATCTTCAAAATGGGAAAACACGTTGGTGGGTTATGTTATTGGATAAAGGTCCTATTTTCCAAGTCTTAAAGCATCCATTGAGCATCTGTGAAAAATCAAGGGTGGTGTGTATCTTCTATGTCTTGAAAATGGCTTTTTCCTTTTTAAGTTCAATGTTGAAGACAATTATACTGTTATGTGCCTTTTGATACATGTCTTTTGCTTCAAATAAAGATGTTAGTAGCTATTGGGATACGTGAGTGTAGGTTGTTTAGCCTTATCCATTAGGATAGTTGTTATCTAGTTTGTTGCTATTTTGGAGGAAGTAGTTTTTTAACGTTACTAAAGACTCTCCTATTTCTTTGTGATTTTAACGTTGTAAAGAGTCCTATATATATGTAAATCGAGAATGGAATAAAGGAATCAGAAGTTTGTTCTCATTATAATTCTGGAGGAAGGTTTTTCCCTCGAAGCAAACTAATTTTACTCTTTAATTTTCTTTCTCCCTTTACTCAGCTTAATACTAAATTCTTTTTTTTTCCATCCAACTCGGCCAAGATAGGCCAAAGAAGCCAAAGAGGGAGAGGCAAGGGACGAGGTGAACCATCAGACCAAGTTGCACACAACAACTTGGTATTAAAGCCATTGATGGAGGATCAATGCATTAGTCGGCTCAAAGCCGAAGTTGCATCCTTGGCGTCTGCACAAGAGAGGGTGTTCAAAGAAATGCATGAGATGTTTCTAGTCATGAACTCTTGTTTTGACCAACTTATGGTGAGTCATGTCCACGAGCAAGGCGAGAGCTCCACCACCAGAAATGAGGTTGGTCGAGTCAATGGTAACATGGGGGTGGGTCGGGTTGGATCAACTAATTCAGTTGTACTTAAGCTTGCTAAGCTAGATTTGCTTCACTTCAATGGAAATGAAGACCCAACGAGTTGGATTTGTCGGGTTGAGCAATTTTTCGAATTCTAACAAACACCTAAGGAGGAATGGGTGCCGTTGGCAGCTTACCACTTGGAAGGTAAAGCCCAACTATGGTACCAATTGTTGAAGGAAGAAGAAGGGTTTATTACTTGGGACGTACTTAAGGAGGGTCTACATGCAAGGTTTGGACCCACCCAATATGAAGATTTCTTTGGGGATCTTACCAAGCTTAAACAGATTGGTTCGGTTCGGGAATATCAAAGTTAGTTCGAAAGTTTGCTTAGACGTTCGGGAAAGATGTCACCTTCACAACAAGTGGGCTGCTTTGTTAATGGCCTCAAGGAAAGCCTTCGGGCTGATGTCCAAGCATTTGGCCCGCAAATCTTTCAGTAGCCGTTGGGCTAGCCCGTCTTTATGAAGCTAAATATCAATTTCAACGCCGAACGATTCATCCGGAGGAAAAGAAGGCACCTTTAGCTCCATCTTCGAACCTCCCACGATCTAATACACCTATCATTAAAAGACTCACACCTGCAGAGTTAAAAGATAGACGTGACAGGGGATTGTGTTTTAACTATGATGAGAAATTCAGACCTGGCCCTAGATGCAAGAAACTCTTCCTTTTTGAAGGGTCTTGGCTTGATGATAACGAAGGTAAAGATGATATAGGTAGCGTGGCAGTAGAGACGCAAGGAGAACCTTGTGAAGAAACCCTTGAAATTTCATTGCATGCCATCTCTTGGGCCCAAGCTCCCAAAACAATGCGAGTGAAGGGCAATATATGGCATCAACTTATTACCGTTTTGGTCGACTCAAGAAGCACTCACAATTTCTTAAGCGATAAAATAGCTAAAAAAGTGGGGCTGCAACCTATAGGTGCAGGACTATTTGAAGTGATCATGGATAGTGGTGAAAAGTTAACTAGTGCAGGCAAGTGCAAAGGTGTAACTATGAAACTCCAAGGTTTCCTCATAACTGTAGATATCTACCTTTTACCCTTAGAATGATGTGATGCGGTCCTTGGTGCACAATGGTTGATGACACTTGGTCCAATCATATGGGACTTCTCAAAGTTGCAGATGAGGTTCCATGCTAAAGACAAAGAGGTTGGATTGCAAATAATGTCTACACCTGATGATAAGTTAGTGAGAGATGTTGACATCAACCGTGAAGCCAAAAAAACAAGGCAATGAGTCCTTTTGCAGTTGTACTCTCTCAGCAAAAGGGCCCTACAACTTCAAACCTCCACTTCCCTCGGTCGTGCAAATTTAAAGCTCATCTTGACTGCTTACGATGATATCTTCATTGAACCAAAAAGGCTGCCACCACCTAGGTCTCATGACCATAAAATTTCTTTGGTCCAAGGCAATGGGCCACTCTGTGTACGACCATATCGCTACCCTCATTTTCAAAAGATCGAGATCGAACGGTTGGTTTCTAACATGCTCATATCGGGGATAATTCAACCAAGCAACAACCCCTATTCATTACTAGTTTTACTTGTCAAGAAGCATGATGGATCATGAAGATTATGTATTTGAAAGCGCCCTCGATTCACCTTTGAGGTTTGAGAGTCGCCACCTACTTATTACGGTCTAGGAACCGAACTTTGACTTTAAAAGGCAAATAAACTAATCTACGAAAGAAAAATACAGGCCGGGGATCACATTACGGGGTTGGAAGGTGTTAGGCACCAACCCCGCCCTGTAAACGCCGGTCTCTACTAATTCTCAAATAAAAATACATTGCTAATAAGTCCTAAATAATAATAAAAAAATAAAAATACTCACCTTTTTCGAACGCAACGATTTTGTTCCCTCAGATCTGATAAAATAGCTCCTCGTATAGTATTCCTCGCTTTGTTCTGTCTCCGGATCTGATCTCTGAGCTTCGAGGTAAGGTATTTCTTTCTTAGATTTGGATTCTTCAGATTTGTTTATGGATTTTTGGGTATTTTTGAAGGACTTTTAGGTATTTTTTGAGCTAAAGTTGAGGTAAGGATGTTAGGTAAAGAGTTAGAACTTCAAAATTAGGGTTTATGGGAGGTTAGGGAAGCTTTTTGACCTACTTCTCTTAGGATTTATTTTTTGATACGAAAATAAGTTGTGAGAACCCCTATTTATAGATTCTTTAATTGTTTGTTTAGATAGAATTAGTGTTTAATTATAATTGTTTTAGTTAGAGTTATATTTTAATTAGAATTGTTTTAGGTAGAGTTATATTTTAGTTAGAATTCTATTAAATAGAGTTATTATTTAATTAGGATTTTTAAATAGAATTATTATTTAATTAGAACTCTATTAGGATTTTGAATTTTGGTATTATTTGATTGACTTTAAGATTTTGACTTTAGTCTTACTTGATTGACTTTTAATATCTTGACTTTAGTCTTACTTGATTGACTTTAATTTTGAATTTAGTCTTATTTGATTGACTTTAATTTTTTGGAGAATCCCCCTCTATTATATCTTTAATTCTTTGGACCTCCAAATGGAAGGGTCCTTGAATAAATATCTTGGCAACTATCAACAAGTTTGCCTGAGAGCCTGATTAATCGATTTTTTTGGTTCAAAATTTTAAATTAATTTTATTAATGTTTCATTTTAATTATTTAATATTTTATTTATTAATTTCAAACTTTTTAATTATAAAAATTATAAAATTACCGTTTTACCATCAGATAGGACTTTTTGTGTTTCAAGTCGAGTTTTGATGTTCTAGGATGTTTTAGAATCGATTTTTCGTAAGAAATTCAATGGAAATATTGATTTATGTCATTTATGAAATTTTGTGTGTGGAATGGTCGTGAACTTTATGAGGGGTATTTTTCGTAATTTTGTTAAATTCTATGAAAATTGGCGAAATGATTTATTTGATTTCGATTTGTTGTTTTATGTGTTTAAATGGGTTTTTCTAAGTGTAACGTAGGCTCTAGAGATATTTTACGGTTAAAGGTATTTTGGTAATTTGGTCATTTTTTAGTGATTTTTATCATGAAGCTTCTTTTTGTGTGAAAAATGATGATTTCTAAGTTTTTGGGATTATATTTTCCTATCGTAGCGCGGTTTCTACAGTTTTTTCAGTTCAAGATACCTCATCCGGATTTCTAAAATATATTTGATAACAAAATAAAGTATTGGAATAAACATCCATCATTGGGAACCGTTGCAATCGGGTTGACGAGTTGATTAATCAGGCGAGTGTAAAAATGGGGTGTCTACAGATTTCCCTCTTTGGCAGAAGGTTGAACCAAACTAGATAGCAAATCTATTTTGGTAGATAGTGCAATATCCGAATGCCAAAGCTAGTGACAGTTCATTTTGCAACCTAATTTAGCAATTCGTCAAGGTGTTCGGATCCTTGAGCGTAAAACTCTCCCCGAACTAAAAGGTTATCAGGTTATTGAGTAAGAACTCTCATTGACAGTGTCAGATCCTTGAATTTTAAAGAATTCTCCTTGACTAAAAAGTGCAAGTGTGAGTGTGTGTACTGTGTGAGATTGAGTAAAAATGTGTGAGGTCCTAAAGATCTTCTCTCACTGACAATAATGATTCAAAATTGAGATGTGCTTATGCAACGAAAGCAATCATGGCAAGGTTGAATAATGAGGTAATTGAAGTCATAACATTGTAGGAACTTCATTAAATCCTATTTGAAATTCTTTTTTAGAGTTCGAAAAAAAACTTGAGTATCGTTTATCGGACTCGAACCTATTGTAGCCACGCTTCTCGGGCTAAAGAACTTAAACAATCATGTTAATTCAATATAATTCAAACGAAGCTGGAGTCTCATTTCTTGGACTCTGACTAAGGTTTTCAGGAACTTAAACAATCATATTAAAATTGGAGTCTCATTTCTCGGACTTGAATTAAGGTTTATAGGCACTTCAAAAAACCTATTCAGTCTACGATTCAAAAAGTTGGAGTCTCGCTTCTCGGACTCGCACCTAGGTTTATAGGCACTTTAAAAAGCCTATTTATTATATGATTCAAAAAGTTAGAGTCTCGTTTCTCGGACTTGAACTTAGGTTTGTAGGCACTTCAGAAAACCTATTCATTCTATGATTCAAAAAGTTGGAGTCTCGTTTCTCGGACTCGAACTTAGGTTAGGCACTTCAAAAAATCCACTCATTCTATGATTTAAAAAGTTGGAGTCTCATTTCTCGAACTCGACTTAGGTTTAGAGGCACTTCAAAAAGCCCATTCATTCTATGATTTAAAAAGTTGGAGTCTCGTTTCTCGGACTCGAACTTAGGTTTATAGGCACTTCAAAAAGTCTATTCATTCTATGATTCAAAAAGTTAGAATCTCGTTTCTTGGACTCAAACTTACTAAGCCACGTTTCTCAGGCTTAGATTTATAGGAACATAAACAATCCTATTAATCGAATCATGCATTTGGATTCATAATTGTCAATGGACTTCATTGGACATTTAAATAAGATTTTTCTTTTTATCATGTGATTAAGAACAAAACTTTAGAATTAAATGACTTTCAAAAAAGGCCCCTAGTTTCAATGTTAGCTTTAACTGGAACTTGACTACGAGACTGATGGAATGGATTACACTTGAAAAATATGGACTTTGATGTATGACAGATAGAAGAACTGACATTCCCTTAAATTTAAGACTCTTAAGGTTTTCATATGTGTAATAAGGGATTGATCATTTTCTTTCGAATTTCTTTTGAAAAATGATTGAGTTGGACTTAAAAAATCTTGATAAATATTATAATAGAAGATCTTTCTCTTCAAAGTGGTTGATGATTCTACATCTTCTATTAGCGAACACTTAAACAAGTAAACATATTTTTGAAGATCCTACAATGTTCAAGATGACTTCTAATTTTTTTGACTTCAACATTGTCTTCGTCGGATGTGAGCTCCTGGCTGAAAAAAGAATATTGTGGCTTGAATGATTCTGCATTTTCTAGTTTCTGCACAAGCTTCCTTCTGAATTTTTCTTCTTGACAGGACATTTCTTCCAATTTGATGATGTCCTAATTTTTGCCTAGATCGTCTCTTCAGGTTTTCAATCTAACGGATTTTGTTTTTCTTTTTCTAATGATGCCTTGATTTTTGCCTAGATCGTCTTTTCAGATTTTCAATCTAACAGACTTTCTTTTTTATGGTTATGCCCTAGATTTTGTCTAAGTCGTATTTTCGGATTTTCGACTTAGCGGGCTTCTCTTTTTTCTTGATGATCTTGAATAACCAACTTGACAACTTCTTGATTCCCTGCACCTTAACCGAATTAATTAGCATTCAGGAGGACTTAATAGGTGAGCTTAGGATATGGTTTAGAAAGAAAAGATATAAGGCTCAGCTTTCCAAAATTCCCCTAGTTTGATATTCTCTCTTTTCTGTCAATTATTTTGATTTTTTCTAAATGCCCCTTGTTTGGCATTCTTTTTTTTCTGTCAATTTTTTTAATGCCCCTAGTTTGGCATTTTTTTTCTTTTGAATCTTTCAATAGGGGATTTTCCTTTTGGATGACACTTTTCTTAAGAGAATACATTTTTTTTTGCGTGATCGGGCCTGAAGTAATTTCTTAGGTTGCCTACGTATCCCAAATATTTCTTTTTTTCTTTTGGGATCATGTCAAAACGTAGTTCATACTTAGACTTCCCTCCCGAGGTTGGTTGGTGTGGTTTTAGAAAGAAACAGGCTATTTGATTTTTTTAGAGGCTGCGAGGGACTAAAAAAATTATTTTTTTTTTGTTTTAGTAAGACAGGGAAATGATTCGATCAAAGAAGGCCTCCTTTGATGAAAGCTGCTCGACTTTGTCAAAATTTCAGGAATTTGATATCTGGATTGCTCTGTCGAGTAAGGTCTTCTTTTGAGATTGAATATTCTTCAGTTTTCTTTTGTGAAATCGAGTTTTCTAACTATTAACTTTTCTAAAACTTCAAGAAAACCTTTTATTCTTTTATGAATGAAAACTCTTCTCTATTGAGTGAAAAACATGGTAGATCTACTTGTAGGTCTTAGCGTCTTTGTCGATGCTTTCAGCTATATCATTTTTAACCAATAATCTTTGACTTTGAAATCACTCTTGACTTTATGTCTTGATCTATGTTCTTGTGTAATCCATCCATTTATCCTTATGAGACAATGCAAGAACATTGTTGAATTTCTCAAGTAAGTTTACTATTCTCTCATGTTCTCCTGAGGATAACGTATCACCAATTTACACTTATTGAGTGTACTCTTTAATTCTAATATTTATCAAATTTGGTTAGTGAGCTTTAAGTCATTTCTCATGTTAGATTTTATATTTACATCATTATTGCACACATGATAATCAAAAGCTTCTTTATTTATTAGAATAAAAAAGAACACAGATTGACAAACCTTACTAAAACCCAAAAATAAATATGACTAACTGAATTCAAAGACTGACGCAACTGAAACTAAAAAAAAATTAAGAAGACTTAAAAGACAACATCATTCTGAATGGAGGGACACAATTCTAGAGTCTATGCCACTTCGATTATCTTTGATGGATGACTTGAACTTGCCTGCTTTTACTATCTCTTCATATTCTGATTCAAGCCTGTCATATGCGGGACAACCCGTTGCTTCAATAATTTCTCTGTTCTTTAGTTCTGTCACTGTCTTAGGGCAGTTGAGCTCATTCTGGCATGGAGCGAATGCACTGTTAATACCAATTGGGTGAATGAAGGAAACTGGGTCAACTGATTCGGGTTTGGATATTGATATTAGGTTCAGAGTAGGAGGGAGTTGATTTTGAAAGGTAGGCAAAGGGTTAGTCTTAACATTGGGAGTAGTAGGAGTGGGTATGGTGACTTTTCCTTGCTCAATAAGATCTTGGATAGCATGTCGGAGAGTAATACACCTGTCAAGAACATGACCAGGTATCTGATAGAATTCACAGAATTTCTCATTATCCATATTTGGGGGAAGAGGATTAGGCAAAGGCTTAGGTTTTAAAGGTGTCAATAATTCCCTTTTCATCAATTTTTGATAAGCAACACTAAGGGACATTCCAAGATTGGTAAATTGTCTCCTACGCTTAGCTTGTGAAGGCTGAGTAACTTGAGGAGATAGTGCGAAGGAGGTGTTGGCCACTTGTAAGGAATTGACATTAGGTTTGAAATGTTTGGGTCGTGACTCAAACGAGTTACCAAAAAGTCTTGAAGAGTAAGTATCCTCAACTTGATTTCTAGCCTCAAGGAGAGATTGAAAAGTAGGGAGGTATTGAGACATCAAGTACTTGGCATAATTTTGAGTGAGATTCCTGAGGATGATCTTGACTTGCTTCTTCTCTTGAGGTTGGTCCCATAATTGAACAGCTTTAGCTTTCCATCGAGCAATGAACTCAGTGAAAGTTTTCCCGGGTTTTTGTTTAGTAGTTTCAAGGTTTCTTCTTGTGAGTTCGATATCCGTATTGAATGAATATCGATCAATAAATTCTTTCATCAATTCATGTCATGTTCATACCCGAGATGAGTCCAATGACATTAACCAGCGTAGGGCAGGACCTGTAAGAATTCTTTGAAAAAGTTGAGCCATCTGTTCTTCACTTAGACCCTGAGATTGCATTATGCGGACATATACTTTTAAGTGAGTCCTAGGGCATCCAATACCGTCAAACTTCTCCATATCTGGCATTGTGAACTTCTCTGACAGACAGACCGTGGGAAACAAGGTCATTGCCTCTAATCCAAGAGTAAGATCGTCGGGGTCTTTCATATTCTTCAAAGTAGTTTCAACCTGAGTTATTCGATGAGCTAAGATAGGGTTGACAGGTAATTGATCATCTTCTTGATTTTTGACAATGTCAAACTCATCCTGAGGTTCTATAGCTTCATCTTTTCCCTTTTCAATTTTCAGGGATTCAATTTGTGTTTGGACTGAAGCAATAATCTTTATTTGAAAAGATTATAAAATCTGACGGAGTGCAGCTTCATCCATGGTACTCGTTTCTTCTTATGGCAAAGACTGACTACTTGGTAATGGTACTCTAGAAAGATGACCTTTTTTATGGACCCAAAGTGGTACAGATGGAGGTTTAGAATGTTTAGAACCAATTATCACCTGATTGCAAGTAAATCAAGGTTAACCATTGACTCTAAAGATTTGACTCTTAACCACATGATTAAAGTTTCGATATAGAATAGCCCAAGTTCGGTGGTAAATATCGAATCCAAATGCACTATAAGTTTATGGTGACCAAGAAAATGAGAAAGGTTAGACGCGGGTCTACTCCTGATTGGGATTGAACATTTGATCAGACAAATTAATTTGATCTTGAGATCAAATCTATCTATATAAAGTGGTCTGGATCTTTAAAAGTGAAACCAATTAGTCCAACTGATTTGGTATTGTTCAGTTGATCCATTTGTCAATTGGGCCAACTGGTTTAATTGGTTCAAATTGATCGATACATTTCACCGATTAGGTCGGACCAATTGGGTCGAATCGATATAGTGGGTTTAGTTTGAACATTCTGGATCAGTTCACCTACTTACCTGTTGGTTGGATTAAATAGAGCAACCCGGGAACACCCATAGTCAGTTCAGGTCGTGATCTATAGGAAGGCTTCTAAACTCTAGGTTTACTACGTGCAATGCAATTTATCTGGTCACCCTTGTCAAAATGCATCTATATACCTCTCAAGCGTACTCAATCAGACGGTACGTGGTGACTTGATTTGATATACCGTATAGGTGATAATCTAAAACTTCAACCCACTCATCTGAAGTCAAAAATAGCCAGTTTGATCCCTAGTTGAGAGGTGGCGCAAGTTGCTGAGCAAGGGCCCACTTAAATACCTTTCGTCTAGAATAGACGTAGTCTATCCCCCTCGTACAATAAGGTACAGCGGGGCAAGATCTCGCTTAGGCACTGATTTTGACCAAGAAGTGCAATTGGTGTACTTAGATCATCTTTGATATACCTATGGGTACGGGTCAAGAGTTGTGGTTTTCATAAATGATTTGGCATCTCACGAGGGGACCGACCATGTACTAGTACTACATTGGCAAACGAGACATATGAATATGTGGCTCACAATAGGTCAAAGGCTCAGGTCACTCCAGCCTGGGTGCATCGATATACCTTTCAGAGTCACCTGATTAGACGGTACTGATGCCCCAATTTAATATACCCTAAGGTACGTGACTGGAGTTGTAATTTTCATGAATGACGTCGCTCCGAAGAAACCGGGCCACTCACTAGTGCCACGTTGGTTATATTTGGACATGCAAGCATGCAAAACAGTAAATGTGCATGTGGTGTATGGAAAACATGGTGGGGTGTGCCCGGGGTCTTTTCAAACAAATGGGCTTATGGGCCTGATCATACCATCACACATTGATACCATATGAATATTAGCTAAAATAAATACCAGTCCAATAACATCATTAAGATCACCAATAAGTACATCAATTATATATGTGATCAAGATCAATGGCAAATCAATTAATGAGCATGGCATATGATAATTGATCAAATCCAAACATTGCAATAGGCATAATTTTTATAATTTTTAAGGTCCAATCAATGATCACTTTTGGGTGATCAAAAATAAATCAAGATTCCATTAGATGTTACATTGATGATAGGATGATAAATGTTGAGATGAGCTCGCTCTCAGGAACATTAATTGTGCTAACACTAGATAAATTCGGATTTTCTGTGAATTAGGAAAATACAATCCGAACTTGCATCAATGATATCTAAGGCTCTCAATAATGAAATCGAGTGAATTCATGTTCTAAATTAATCTACTCGATGGGATCTACGTTTTATCAATAGGTGCCCAGACCTAATTCTGACTAGAATATTCTGTAAAAACATTTTAACATTGCTGTCTCAACCTTCTTTCAGCAACAATTCCAGATTTACAGATTGAACTTGTATTGATGATATCTAAGGCTTCCGATAACGAAATTGAGTGAACTTAAGTTTTAAATTAATCTACTCGATGAGATCTACATTTTATTAATAGGTGCCCAGACTTAATTCTCACTAGAATATTCTCTAAAAATGTTTTAACATTGCTGTCCCAACTTTCATTCAGTAACAATTCCAGATTTACAGATTGAACTTGCATCGATGATATCTAAGGATTCCGATAATTAAATTGAATGAACTCACGTTCTAAATTAATCTACTTGATGAGATTTACGTTTTATTAATAGGTGCCTAGACTTAATTCTCACTAGAATATTTTGTAAAAACGTTTTAACATTGTTGTCCCAACCTTCATTCAGTAATAATTCCAGATTTATAGATTGAACTTGCATCGATGATATCTAAGGCTTCCGATAACGAAATTGAGTGAACTCAGGTTCTAAATTAATCTACTCGATGAGATCTACGTTTTATTAACAGGTGTCCAGACTTAATTCTCACTAGAATGTTTTGTAAAAATGTTTTAACATTGCTATCCCAACCTTCATTATTCCATCATTTTCATTTGTCAATTTGAATATTTCATTATTTAGGGGTCATCAAAAAGTGACTCTTAATTGGATAAAAATACAATACCCAAAATCATCTACAATCAAGTGATAAAAATAAATAAATAAATAAAATAAATCGAACTAAATAATAAAAAATAAAAAAACTGGGTCATCCTGACAATGCTCCCATACTTGGGGTTTTTCAAGTCTAATCCTCAATGGTCCACAGTGGAGTCACCACTGAAAGCGTCCTCGATCCGCAGGGTGTGCGGATCCGCTTTTGACCTTTAAGGTTTGGGAGTCGCCACCTAGTTATTACGATCTAGGAACCGAACTTTGACTCTAAAAGGCAAATAAACTAATCTACGAAAGAAAAATATGGGTCTGGGGATCACGTTACGGGGTTGGAAGGTGTTAGGCACCAACCCCGCCCGGTAAACGCCGGTCTCTATTAATTCCCAAATAAAAATACATTGCTAAAAAGTCCTAAATAATAATTAAAAAAAATAAAATACTCACCTTTTTTGAACGCAACGATTTTGTTCCCTCAGATCTGATAGAATAGCTCCTCGTATAGTATTCCTCGCTTTGTTCTGTCTCCAGATCTGATCTCTGAGCTCCGAGGTAAGGTATCTCTTTCTTAGATCTGGATTCTTCGAATTTGTTTATAGCTTTCTGGGTGTTTTTGAAAGACTTTTAAGTATTTTTTGATCTAAAGTTGAGGTAGGGGTGTTAAAGTTGAGGTAGGGGTGTTAGGTAAGGAGTTAGGATTTCAAAATTAGGGTTTATGGGAGGTTAGGAAAACTTTTTGACCTACTTATCTTAGGATTTATTTTTTTATACGAAAATAGGTTGTGAGGACCCCTATTTATAGATTTTTTAAGTGTTTGTTTAGATAGAATTAGTGTTTAATTATAATTATTTTAGTTAGAGTTATATTTTAAGTAGAATTATTTTAGGTAGAGTTATATTTTAGTTAGAATTCTATTAAATAGAGTTATTATTTAAACAGGATTGTTAAATAGATTTATTATTTAATTAGAACTCTATTAGGATTTTTACTTTTGGTCTTATTTGATTGACTTTAAGATTTTGACTTTAGTCTTACTTGATTGACTTTTAATATCTTGACTTTAGTCTTACTTGATTGACTTTAATTTTGAATTTAGTCTTATTTGATTGACTTTAATTTTTTGGAGAACCCCCCTCTATTATATCTTTAATTCTTTAGACCCCCAAATGGAAGGGTCTTTGAATAAATATCTTGGCAACCATCAACAATTTTGCCTGAGAGCCTGATTAATCGATTTTTTTGGTTCAAAATTTTAAATTAATTTTATTAATGTTTCATTTTAATTATTTAATATTTTTTTATTAATTTCAAAATTTTTAATTATAAAAATTGTAAAATTACCGTTTTGCCATCGGAGATGACTTTTTGTGTTTCAAGTAGGTTTTTGATGTTCTAGGATGTTTTAGAATCGATTTTTCGTAAGGTATTCAATAGAAATATTGATTTGTGTCATTTATGAAATTTTGTGTGTGGAATGGTCGTGAACTTTATGAGGCGTATTTTCGTAATTTTGTCGAATTCTATGAAAATTGACGAAATGATTTATTTAGTTTCGATTTGTTGTTTTATGTGTTTAAATGGGTTTTCCTAAGCGTAATGTAGGCTCTAGGGATATTTTAAGGTTAAGGGTATTTTGATAATTTGGTAATGTTTTAGTGATTTTTATCGTGAAGCTTCTTTTTGTGTGAAAAATGATGATTTCTAAGTTTTTGGGGTTATATTTTTCTATTGTAGCGCGATTTCTACAGTTTTGTCAGTTCGAGATACCTCATCCAGATTTCTAAAATATATCTGGTAACAAAATAAAGTGTTGGAATAAACATCCATCATTGGGAACCGTTGCAATCGAGTTGATGAGTTGATTAATCAGGTGAGTGCAAAAATGGGGTGTCTACAGCATTGATTATAGGGCCCTAAAAAAAATCACTATCAAAGATAAATTTCCCATTCCATTGATTGACGAGTTACTTGATGAGTTGTATGGAGCTCATTTCTTCTCCAAATTAGACCTACAATCTGGATATCATCAAATTCGCATGCACCCATGTGATGTTTCAAAAACGTCATTTCGAACCCACCAAGGGCATTATGAGTTCCTCGTGATGCTATTTGGCCTCACAAATGCTCCTTCAACCTTCTAATCACTCATGAATGAAGTCTTCAAAGAAAATTTACGTAAGTTTATTTTAGTCTTCTTTGATGACATTCTAATCTATGGTAAAAGTTGGGAAGATCATTTGCAACATGTGAAAATCGTTTTATCTATTTTTAGAACTCAAAAGTTATTTGTGAAGATGGAAAAATGTGAGTTTGGTCAGACTCAAATTAAGTATGTTGGCTATGTCATCTCCAAAGAAGGGCTAACTATGGATCCCGATAAAGTAGTAGCAATGGTAAAATGGCCTAAGCCCACTACTCTCAAAGCTCTTCGTGGGTTTCTTGGATTGACGAGGTGTAAACACCCCATTTTTGCACTCGCCTGATTAATCAACTCGTCAACTCGATCGCAACGGTTCCCAATGATAGATGTTTATTTCAATGCTTTGTTTTGTTACCAGATATATTTCAGGAATCCAGATGAGGTATCTCGAACTGACAAAACTTAGAAACCACGTTACGTTAGGAAAATACGACCCTAGAAATATAGAAATCATCATCTTGCAGACCAAAAAGAAGCTTCACGATAAAAATCACTAAAAATGATCAAATTACCAAAATACCCCTAACATCAAAACAACCCTAGAGCCTACGTTACGATTAGAAAAACTCATTCAAACACATAAAATAACAAATCGAAACATTTCGCCAATTTTCATAGAATTTGATAAAATTACGAAAATACCCCTCATAAAATTCACGACCATTTCACACAAAAATCTCATAAATTATAAAAACCAACATTCTCATTGAATTCCTTACGAAAAACTGATTCCAAAACATCCTGAAACATTGAAAAATGACTTAAAACGTAAAAAATCCTCTCCGAGGGCAAAACAATAATTTTACAACTTTAATAATTAAAATTTTTGAAATTAATAAATAAATCATTAAATAATGTAAACTGAAACATTAAAGTCAATCAAGTAAGACTAAAGTCAAGATATTAAAAGTCAACCAAGAAAGACTAAAGTCAAAGTATTAAAGTCAATCTCATAAGACTAAAGTCAAAAACCTAAATCAAACTCTAATCAAAACTAATCAAGTCAAACTCATAAGAATAAAGTCAAAACCCTAATCTAAACTAATCAAGTCAATCTCATAATATTAAAGTCAAAACCCTAAATTGAAACCCTAAAGACTAAGTCAATCTCATAAGACTAAAGTCAAAACCCTAATTAAAACTCTAAAAGAAACCCTAATCAAACCCTAATGCTTATAAAAAACTTTATAAATAGGAGCTTCCACACCCTATTTTCGCATCAAAGAAAAAACCCTAGAAAAAGTAGGTGAAGAAGCTTCCACAACCTCTCCAAAACCTCTCCAAAACCCTAATTTTGGAGCCCCAACTCCTTACCTAACACCCATACTTTGATTTTTGCCTGAAAAATACCTAGAAGCCTTTCAAAAATACTCCAAAATCTATAAAAAAGTTTGAAGAATCCAGATCCAAGAAGCAGATACCTTACCTCGAAAATCAAAAATCAGATCCGGAGACAGAACGAAGCAAAGAGTACGGTACAATGAGCATTTTCAATAGATCTGAGGGAATAGAACATTTGCAGATCGAAGGTAAGATTTTCATTATTTTTATATCTAGGTTTTGACATTAGCGATGTAATCTTATTTGGGATAAGTAGAGACCGGCATTGTCTGGGCGGGGTTGGTGCCTAACACCTTCCAACCCCGTAATATGATCCCCGGATTCAGTTTTTCTATAGTAGATTAGTTTTTTATCCGTTTTAGAGTTAGTTTGGTTCTTAGGCCATAATAACTAGGTGGTGACTCCCAAACTTCAAGGGTCAAAAGCGGATCCGCGCACCCCGTGGATCGAGAGTGCTTTCAGTGGTGACTCCACTGGGGATCTTTGAGGATTAGACTTGAAAAATCCCGAGTATGGGAACATTGCCAATGACCTAGTTTCTTATTTGCTTTTATTTAATGTTTAGTTAGTTTTTTTTTGTCGTTCATTTTTTTAAATATATTTGTGGGTCTAATTTCAGTTCAATTTTGGGTATGTTAATCTGGCATAATGTTATTTTTTATATAGTTCAATCGAGAGTCATTTAGGGTGACTTTAAATAATATCAAATTCTCAAAGGATAATTTTGGTGAGGGTGGAATAATGATCATTGAGGATGGAATAATGAAGTGAAAATGATTTTTTTTTTGAAAAAATCATTCTTCCTTTTAAGGTATGTTGATCCATTTTTTTTATATAACAAAAGTTTTTTTTTTATTTTAAAGGAAGCATGTTGATTGATAACGTTTTGTTAAAAAAAACTGAATTTTTTTTTGTTGGTTTTGTTTTTATTAGTTGTTTCTCGTTTTTTACTTAGGTTTTATATATATATGCTGCCCATGGACAGCACATAGAAAGAAGTAGAAAGAGTTTTTTGTTCTTGACGTTCTGTCAACAACATTAACTTGTTGATTGGGTGGGGTGCCGTGAGTAGCATTGTTTTTCTTCTGTTTCACACCATCTTAAACAGCAATATTGAGGGATGAGTGGTGTTCTATGAATCAAATTCATTCATTTATTATTGCCACACCATCTTCTCCAATGGTTTAAGACTCAAGTTCATCGTCTTCATCAGGCTGAAAATCCAACACAACCCGATCAGCCTCAATCCATAAAGCTGATCGATTCAAGATTTTGGGGCAACAAAAAAAATCAGATCTTGATGATGGAAAATTTTTCTTTTAGAAATTCCTATCGATTATAAACAAAATCTGCATTTTTTTGGTTTCAAACTTGAACCAAGAAATACTGTACTTCGTTTCTAATTGAATCTGATTTGGGAGACCTCGTGGTCATTAAATCAAATGTGGAGGAAGCCGTGGCCAGTAGAGTTTGTGGATACTTGTTCCTCTTCGATCTTGAGCTTTAACAAACCGTTAATGGCAGCGGTTTATTGAATTTAATCCGAGTTTGAAATCACAAGAGATCAATGATAAATAAAGGGTTTTAAATCGACCGAATTGATCTTAGCTGATCGGATTGAGAAGTTAGATCATTCTCTATTTTTCTTAAAAGAGAAAAAATGATGAACATGGCTGAATCGTTTGAGAAGATGGTGTGAGGGTTAAAACAAAATTTCAGTTTTACTAAGGACACCCTCTTTTATTGAAAACGATGATTAGTTGTTATGGCTTGCTGTATTTCTTGTTTTATTTTTATTTTTTTTTAGTTTTTTTTACTGTTTTTGCTTGATGTCCTTTTAATAGTTTAAAAAGAAATGTGTTCTTTTAAGTTTGTTTATAAAAATAAAAAAAGTCGATTTGTTTTTTAAAATGCCTCATTTTTTTTTATTATTCTTTTTCTCTCTCTCAATTTGTTTAAAAATCATCATAACTTCTCATCCCGACGATTGTTATTTCATTCTTAATCCAATATCCTCAGAAATATCAATTTGATTAGGGTCACCCCAAAATGACCCTTGATTAGACTATAAAAATTACAAAAATTGTGCCTATTGCAATGATCGGATCTAGTTGATTATCATATGTCATATTCATTGATTAATTTGCCATGATTGATGTATGAAGGTGATGTACATGTTTAAATCTTAAATAGGACCATATGAATATGTTTCTGATCGATGTATGCCTGTACCTGTTTGGTTTAATACGTTTGCTCGTACGGTTTAATTAAGCCCTTGGACCCATGTGTTTGAAAAATGCCCCGGGCACACCCCACCCTATTTTGCACACACTACTTGTACGTTTACTGTTTTGCACACTTACACATCCTATATAGCCAACATGGCACTAGTGCGTGGCCCGGTCTCTTTCGAGATACGACGTCATTCCTGAAAATCACAACTCCAGTCACGTACCTTAGGGTATATAAAACTGGGGCATCAACACCGTCTGATCAGGTGATTCTGAGAAGTATATTGATGTACCCAGGCTGGAGCGACCTGAGCCTTTGACCTATTGTGAGCCACACAGTCACATGTCCCAATTGCCAATGTAGTACTAGTACGTGGTCGGTCCACTCGTGGGATGCCAAACCATTTATGAAAGTTACAACTCTTAACTCGTACCCGTAGGTGTAGACACCTCATTTTTGCGTCCGCCTGATTAATCAACTCGTCAACCCGATCGCAAAGGGTTCCCAATGATAGATGTTTATTCCAATGCTTTATTTTGTTACCAGATATGTTTCAGAAATTCGGATGAGGTATCTCGAACCGACAAAGTCTTAGAAATCACGCTACGCAAGGAAAATACGACTCTAGAAACATTGAAATCATCATTTTACAGACAAAAAGAAGTTTCACGATAAATTAGAACAACGTTGGCGTCTCAAGGTTATCATTGCACCTAAGCTCAATCGTTCATTGTTCTGTTAGGGTTACTAGTTTGGTCAATTAGAACAACGTCAACGCCAAATCAATTATCAGAATATCTCAATTTCCCAGTTGTTCTTTGAAGATCACAGTGCCTCAGTCATGCCGATTGTAAGCAATGTCTCAATCCTCAGTCCTAATCAAGCCCGTTCTGGGTAGCCTTAAGTTTTCATGAGTCATTTGGGTCAGTTCGAGTCCCTTTCTTTCAGCAAGGTCATGTCTTCTTTTCGAGTCGACTCTTTTTTCTGTTGAGTCAAGTTAGTTTGTCGAGTCATAGAGGTATTTGTCACCCCATCTAAAATTGATCGGACAAAGAAAATTTTTGAATACCTCGAGCGCATTAACGAATTAACTAATAATCTAGTTTCAAGGATAGAAAGATAAAAGTCAGGCTCGGAACAGAAAATAATTCCTAAAGAGATTCAAATAAAAACCATCCTATCCCTAGAGGAACACAAAGAGATAATGAATTTTGTCATAAATTTCAAAAGACTTGTTCGCGTGGGCCTATGAGGATATGTTAAGTGCAAGCTTGGGTGTTCTCTGACATAGGATAGATATTTGATTGAGAAAATGAGATCAAGGAAGATGTTACAAAATGTATTAGTGGTACATTTCTCAAAATGGTAAAGCTCCCAAAATGGATTACCATTCTCAAACTAATGAAATAGTTGAAGCAGTATTGATCTCTGATAATGGGTCGTACATCAAAGCTTAGGGTATCACTCTGTGTTCAAAGTTTGAGATTTGACATCACATTATCTCTCTAACGTCCTCAGATTAATGGAAAAGTTGAAGCAGCCAATAAAATATTTCCAAACAATCATCAAGGAAATGTGTCAATCACACCAGGATTAGTTAGAGAAGTTACCATTCACACTAGGGGCACATTATACTTCAATGCAGTCATCCACTGGAGCTATTCCCTACTTTCTAGTGTATGATATGGAAGCAATCTTACCAGTTGAAATAGAAATCCCATATCTCAAGGTCTTCAAGGAAAGTCAATTGTCAGAAACAGATTGGATTAGTCAGTGGTATAAAGAATTAAACTTGATCGGAGAAAAATGACTAAGAGCTTTGTACCACTTGCAAGCATATCAAAGAAGAATCGCCCGTGCGTTTGGCAAAAAGATCAAGGCCCGTCACTTGCAAGTCGAGGATTTAGTACTCAAAGAGAATCGGGAACCTATCTTTGACCCTAGAGGGAAGTTCAAACCAAATTGAGGAGTTCCATTCATCATCAAGGAAATATTACTAGAAAAAGATGTCAGGCTTCAAGATCATGATGGAATCGAATTACCAGAACCAACCAACATTAACTAAATCAAACGGTACTACATTTAAGGAGGCCATCTTTGGCCGAATCAATTCTCCTATTACCCAGTTCAATATATCTTTTCTCAACCCCTTTGCAGCCTTTTCAAAAAAAAATTATTATGTATTTTTCTTTCTCAGCCCAATCACCTAACCTAGGGGAGGGAAGATTCAAATTACGTATTGGTCTGATCCCAAAATTCTGGGGTACGTAGACAACCTGAGAAGTTACTTCAGGTCCGACCACATCAAAGAAAAAAATAGATTCCTTGAAAAAAATCTAGAAAAGGTTAAAAAGAAAAAAAGAAATATCATCCAAAATGGGGAAGAAAATTCAAAAAAAATTTAAATGAAATGCCACATAAGGGGCATTTGGGTTTTTAAGCCTCAAAATTCCTTTTTTTTTATACCCAGTCCTAAGCTTACCTATAAAAGTCCTCCTAAGTTCCGTACGAAAAGTCAAGGAAGATAACAAAGCATGATTAGACAATAACTCTAGAAGTTCAGAGGAGAAGAAAAAGATTAAAAAAAAAATGTTGAAGCCTGCTAAGTTGAAAACCCGAAAAAGGGCGATTTAGGCAAAAATTAAGCCAAGCTCGCAAAGTTGAAAATCTGAAAGGACAACTTTGGCAATAATCAGAGCTAAGAAAAAAAGAAGAAGCTCGCTAGATCGAAAACCTGAAAATGCGATCTAAGCAAAAGTTAGAGCAAGCTCGATAGATTGAAAACCTGAAAAGATGATTTAGGCAAAAGTTAGAGCAACAAAGAAAAACAGAGGAAAATCTCAAGCTGAGAGCGGTTCAGGCGGAAACATCAGAAGTCCGAATAATGAAGCTTATACCAGGCATAGATTCAGAAGCCACAAGTATTTTTTCTACGATCGATCTAAAAATTCTTACTTCCCCAAGTGAACCAATGGAGAGAAGGGTGAATTCTATGATGAATCTTAAAAAGAAATATTTTGTTCTCTTGAGCCTGACTCAAAATCTTCAATAAAATTAATCAAAATTAAAAGTTGCATCTTTATTGCGCTTGTGGTAATCAAATATTTTAAACCTTCATACAAGGGGCATTTTTCTTTTTCCTCTAATATGTAGTTTCCCCTTATACTAGGGGCATTTTTTTATGTTTTACATGATGTATTCAATTATCTCCAGTGCCATGTTTATTGTCAAACTAGGGGCATTTTGTGTTTGTGCAATGTTAATCCTAAAAGATAATGGGAACCCCAAACTTAAGGTTACCCTCTTGATAACAGTTTTTCGAAAAACTCGTGATGTTCAAACTCAGGTTTTAAATTCATAAAACTTTTGGATAAAACCTTGAGGTTCAAACAAATGCATTTTGGATCTCACATAGGAGATAGGGCATTCATTATGTCCCAGATTTATTCATTCCCAGATTGCACCCCTCTTTTTCCAGATTTCATTTTTAATCGTTCTTTCCCAGATTTATACCTTCATTATCAGTTTTACTCAGCTAGATACCGCCAAGGATTTTCTTGGAATTATGTTCAGTTGCTGCCGAGGGCTTTCTCGGAATTATGCTCAGATACCGCCGAGGGTTTTCTCGGAATTATGCTCAGTTATCGTCGAGGGTTTTCTCGGAACTATGCTCAGATGCCGCCAAGGGTTTTCTTGAAATTATACTCAGATGCCGCCAAGGGTTTTCTCAAAACTATGCTCAGATACCACTAAAGGTTTTCTTGGAATTATGCTCAGATGCCGCTAAGGGTTTTCTTGGAATTATGCTCAGATGCCACCGAGGGTTTTCTCGGAACAATGCTCAGATGTCGCCAAGGGTTTTCTTATAATTATGCTCAGATGCCGCCAAGGGTTTTCTAGGAA
Source organism: Akebia trifoliata (assembly GCF_017979445.1). NCBI lineage: Eukaryota > Viridiplantae > Streptophyta > Magnoliopsida > Ranunculales > Lardizabalaceae > Akebia > Akebia trifoliata. The sequence goes on from NC_141379.1 coordinate 21,638,182, forward strand.
TTATGCTCAGATGCCACCAAGGGTTTTCTTGGAATTATGTTCAGTTGCGCCGAGGGTTTTCTCGGAATTATGCTCAAATACTGCCGAGGGTTTTCTCAGAATTATGCTGAGATGCCGCCAAGGGTTTTCTTAGAATTATGCTTAGTTACCGCCGAGGGTTTTCTCGGAACTATGCTCAAATGCCACCCAGGGTTTTCTTGGAATTATGCTCAGATGCCGCCGAAGGTTTTCTCGGAACTATGCTCAGATACCGCCAAGGGTTTTCTTAGAATTATGCTCAGATGCCACTGAGGGTTTTCTTGGAATTATGCTCAGATGTCGCCAAAGGTTTTCTTGGAATTATGCTCAGATGCCGCCGAGGGTTTTCTCGGAACTATGCTCAGTTACCGTCGAGGGTTTTCTCGAAATTATGCTCAGATGCCGGCAAGGATTTTCTTAGAATTATGCTCAGTTACCGCCGAGGATTTTCTCAGAACTATGCTCAGATGCCGCCGAGGATTTTCTCGAAATTATGCTCAGATGTCGTTAAGGGTTTTCTTGGAATTATGCTCAGTTTATATTCACTTCATCTTTAGATTTGACTCATTTCCAACTCAAACTCTTTGAAATCTATCTAAGATTTTGAGTACGCACACTTGCACAGTTGTTACATCAGTCAAGGAGAATTTTCTCAAATTCTAGGATCTGACACTGCCAATGAAAGCTCGCGCTCAAGGACCTGACATTTTTTTAGTTCGGGGAGAGTTTTACCCTCAAGAATCCGAACACCCCGACGAATTGCTAAATCACGCTGCAAAATGAACTGTCACTAGCTTTGGCATTCGGATATCGTACTATCTACCAAAATAGATTTGCTATCTAGTTTGCTTCAACCCTCTACCAAAGAGGGGTATCTGTAGACACCCCATTTTTAAGCTCACCTGATTAATCAACTCGTCAACCCGATCGCAACGGTTCCCAATGATGGATGTTTATTCCAATGCTTTGTTTTGTTACCAGATATGTTTCAGGAATCCGGATGAGGTATCTCGAACTGACAAAACTTAGAAATCACGCTACGCTAGGGAAATACTACCCCAAAAACATAGAAATCATCATCTTGCAGACCAAAAAGAAGCTTCACGATAAAAATCACTAAAAATGACCAAATTACCAAAATATCCCTAACATCAAAACAACCCTAGAGCCTACGTTACGATTAGGAAAACTCATTCAAACACATAAAATAACAAATCGAAATCAAATAAATCATTTCACCAATTTTCATAGAATTTGATAAAATTACGAAAATACCCCTCATAAAATTCACGACTATTTCACACAAAAATTTCATAAATGACAAAAACCAACATTCCCATTGAATTCCTTACGAAAAACTGATTCCAAAACATCTTGAAACATTGAAAAACGACTTAAAACGTAAAAAATCCTCTCCGATGGCAAAACGATAATTTTACTACTTTAATAATTAAAAATTTTGAAATTAATAAACAAATCATTAAATAATGTAAAGTGAAACATTAAAATCAATCAAGTAATACTAAAGTCAAGATATTAAAAGTCAACCAAGAAAGACTAAAGTCAAAGTATTAAAATCAATCTCATAAGACTAAAGTCAAAATCCTAAATCAAACCCTAATCTAAACTAATCAAGTCAAACTCATAAGAATAAAGTCAAAACCTTAAATCAAAACCCTAATCTAAACTAATCAAGTCAATCTCATAAGACTAATGTCAAAACCCTAAATTGAAACCCTAAAGACTAAGTCAATCTCATAAGACTAAAGTCAAAACTCTAATTAAAACTCTAAAAGAAATCCTAATGAAACCCTAATGCTTATAAAAAACTTTATAAATAGGAGCCTCCACACCCTATTTTCGTATCAAAGAAAAAATCCTAGAAAAAGTAGGTGAAGAAGCTTCTACAACCTCTCCAAAATCCTAATTTTTGAGTCCCAACTCCTTACCTAACACCCATACTTCGATTTTAACTTGAAAAATACCTAGAAGCGTTTCAAAAATACTCCAAAATCCATAAAAAAGTTCGAAGAATCCAGATCCAAGAATTGGATGCATTGCCTCGGAGATCAGAAATAAGATCTGGAGATAGAATGAAGCAAGGAGTACGATACAATGAGCATTTTCAATAGATCTGAGGGAATAGAACCTTTGCAGATCGAAGGTAAGATTTTCGTTATTTTTATATCTAAGTTTTGACATTAGCGATGTAATCTTATTTGGGATAAGTAGAGACCGGCATTGTCCGGGCGGGGTTGGTGCCTAACACCTTCCAACCCTGTAATATGATCCCCAGATTCAGTTATTATATAGTAGATTAGTTTTTTATCCGTTTTAGAGTCAGTTTGGTTCCTAGACCATAATAACTAGGTGGCGACTCCCAAACTTCAAGGGTCAAAAGTGGATCCGCGCACCCCACGGATCAAGAGCGCTTTCACGAGGTATTATCGAAAATTTATTTAAGGGTATGGGAAGATAGCAGGTCCACTGACTTCTATGTTGAAGAAGGATTCTTTTTCATGGAACTCCAATGCTGAGAAGGCTTTTGAGCTGCTGAAACAAGCAATGACGCAGTCAAAAATCTTAGCTCTCCCGGATTTTTCCAAATATTTCATTGTTGAATGTGATGCGTCGAGTTTGGGAATTGGAGTTGTATTAATGCAAGACCAATGACCTATTGCATTTTTTAGTCAAGCCTTGCAAGGAAAGAATTTAGCTTTATCCACATACGAAAAGGAGATGCTAGCCTTGGTCTTGGCGATACAAAAATGGAGACATTATCTTTTGGGCTATCAATTTATTGTTCGAACCGATCAACAGAGCTTGAAGTATCTTTGGGAGCAACGAATAACCACAGTGGCACAACAACGTTGGCTTACTAAATTAATGGGGTATGACTTCATTATAGAGTACAAGCGTGGGAATGCGAATAAGGTTGTCGATGCCTTATCTAGAAGAAATGAAAAGAGTGAGATTGCATTTATTTCACAACCTGTACTAGCCAATTAAAGAATATACTCAAACACATTCTTAATTGCAACGACTAGCCAGGTTGTGTCAAGAAGGAGAAGCAGTTGGACCTTAGAAGTACCGTGAAGCAGTCTTCTTCTTCTTCAAAAATCGCATCTACTTGAGAGAAGACTCCCCACTCATTGCAACAATTATCAAAGAGATCCATTCCAGTACACATGAGGGCTACCATAAAATATTGCATCGGGTTCGCTCTATTTTCTATTGGAAGGGAATGAGGCATCAAATCAAAGAATTTATTAAGCAATGCAATACTTGCCAGAGCCATAAGATAGAGAATGTATCCCCAGTTGGGTTGCAATAGCCATTGCCAATACCCATTCAAATTTGGTCCGACATATCCATGGATTTCATAGAATGGCTGCCAACATCCAAGGGGAAGTCAGTCATCTATGTTGTAGTCGATAGGCTATCCAAGTATGCACACTTCATTCCCCTTTCTCACCCATATACGACTATTAGTGTAGCACAAGTATTTTTTGATTAGATCTTTCGATTGCATGGTATGCCACAATCAATTGTGTGTGATCGTGATCCTACATTTACAAGCGCATTTTGGAAAGAGATATTCCAATTAAATGGGATTAATTTCAATTTTAGCTCGTCATACCATCCCCAAACTGATGGACAAATGGAGGTAGTCAATCGTACGGTAGAAATGTATTTACGATGCTTCACAAGTTCTAAACCCAAAGAATGGGTGAGATGGATCTCTTAGGCTGAGTTTTTCTATAATACAAGTTTACACTCTGCAACAAAGAAGACTCCATTCCAGATTGTTTATGGGTGGGCCCCACCCACCTTGCTATTATACATTCCAAGAACAACTAAATTAGAAGTTGTGGATAAGGAGCTTAAAGAAAAGGATCAAGTTTTTGAGGAGTTACGTGAGCAACTAAGAGAGTCGCAATCTCGCATGAAGAAGGTATTTGATCAACATCATGTGGATAGAGAATTTGAGGTAGGTGATTGGGTCTACCTAAGACAACAACCATATCGGCAATCTTCTCTTTCTCTCCGAAAGAATCTCAAGTTATCTCCAAGGTTCTATGGACCAATCAAAATAACTCAAAAGATAGGCAGGGTTGCCTACAAGCTTGACCTACCAGTTGAGTCACGCATCCACCCGATTTTCCATGTATCTTTTCTCAAGAAGAAGATTGGAGTAAATATTATGGCTCAATCTTATCTTCCAATTGTGCATATTGAAGATGACTTTCTTGTCCCATCTCCTCAAGCTATCTTGGATCATCGGAAGAGTAAGAATCGCCTTGAGGTTTTGGTCCACTGGCAAGGCCTGTTTCCTGCAGATGCAACTTGGGAAGATTTGGAAGAAATTAAACTAAGGTTCCCAGCAGTAGCCCTTGAGGATAAGGGCGAATTTAGAGGGGGAGAAATGTTATGTGCCTTTTGATAGGTTGTTGGTTCCACATGTCTTTTGCTTCAAATAAAGATATTAGTGACTGCTGGGAGACGTGAGTGTAGGTTGTTTAGCCTTATCCATTAGGATAGTTGTTATCTAGTTTGTTGCTATTCTGTAGGAAGTAGTTTTTTAACGTTACTAAAAACTCTCCTATTTCTTTGTGATTTTAACGTTGTAAAGAGTCCTATATATATGTAAATCAAGAATGGAATAAGGGAATCAGAAGTTTGTTCTCATTATAATTCTGGAGGAAGGTTTTTCCCTCGAAGCAAACCAATTTTACTCTCTAATTTTCTTACTCCCTTTTCTCAGCTTAATACTAAATTCCTTTTTTTTTTCTTCCAACTCGGCCAAGATAGGCTGAAGAAGCAAAAGAGGGATAGGTAGGGGACGATGTGAACCATTAGACCAAGTTGCACACAACATATACCTTGGTTCTGAACTCTACAGTTTGGTTCATTGGTGGAATACCTCTCATCTTGAGGAAGTGGTTGCCAAACTCGAATCTTTCAAGGGATTTCAGTGTTGTAAGTTAAACCTAATTTGTAACTTTGTAAAGATTCAAGTGTAATTTTGGAAGGATATTTATAACAATATGTTTGGTATTTAGGGTGAAAAAATATTTAAGAAGAGAAGAATATAGAGAGTAGAAAAGTCAAATTCATGCAGAATTTTGTAGAAGTCGTTGGAAAGGTTGTAAAATCATTAAATTAGAAGATAAGTGTCTAAAAAGGTTCCCAAGTACTTATATATATATATATATATATATATATATATATATATATATATATACCCGTAGGGAACTCATTTTGGTGCAAACACTTCAAAATAGTGAGTTATAGTCAATTTATTGAGTCCTCTTCCTTTCCATACAAATTTCTCATTTTTCTTACATTCTTTTCTACCTTGTGAATGAGTAAGTCCTAAATCCTTATAAAACAACATAGTGGTATCAGAGCTACTGTCTAAGATGGATCCGTTCCTAAATCCTTATAAAACAACATAGTGGTATCAGAGCTACTGTCTAAGATGGATCCGTTCTAGCGATGAGTAAGATTACGTAACTCAAAAAATAGTGGCGTAGTCTTTGAAATGCTCACATAAGGGTGCAACAAGTCTTCTCTAGAAGGGAATACTTGTCTTCATAGTTAGTAAATTTTTTGTTGAGATAGTATATCACCCTCTCTTTACGATCAATTTTATCGTGTTTCCCCAACACACAACCCATAGACGCATCAAACGCTAATAATTACATCAAGAGGGGCCTACCCGGAGTAGGTGTTACAAGGAGTGAAGAATTTAACAAATAATTATTTATTTTGTCAAATGATTTTTTGTAGTCCCCTTTCCATTCCAATAGTACACTCATTCTGAGAAGCTTGAAGATTGGTTCACAAATTGCTGTTAGCTACATGTGCAATAAACTTGTTAATGTATTGAAGCTTCCTTAAAAACCTTTTGATTTGCTTATCGATTTCAGATTTTGGGATCTCGATGATGGCTTTCGCTTTGGTAGAAATGATCTCAATTCCCTTTCTGCTTACAATAACAATCAAAAGCTTCCTTGAGGTAGTCTCAAAGACATTCTTTGATAGATTAAGCCTAAAACTATACTTTCTAAGTCGATCGAAAATTTTGTGTAAATTGATTAAGTGATTTTCTTCAAGGTTTGACTTAGCAATCATATCGTTCACATAGACCTACATTTTCTTATGAATCATATCGTGAAATAGTATAGTCATAGCTCGTTGATAAGTTGACCCGACATTTTTAAGATCAAAAGGCATGACTTTCTAATAGAAAGTCCCCCAAGGTGTGATGATTGTTGTCTTTTCTTTGTCCTCTTTCGACATTTTTCTTTGATTATACTTAGAAAAGTTGTCCATAAATAAGAACATGTCATGTCCAGTCATATTATCGACAATAGTGTCGATGTTTGGTAATGGAAAATCATCTTTTAGACTAACTTTGTTTAAGTGTCGATAGTTTACACACATTCTTACTTCGCCATCCTTCTTGAGTACTGATACTATATTTTTGAGCCACTCTGGATACGTGGAGACTGCTGAAAATTCGATTTGGAACTACTTCATGACCTCATATTTTACTTTGAGCATCCAAATGGAGCATTTGTTTGACAGGTTTGCAATCAAGTAGAATAGGTAGGCAATGAACAACCAGGTTGGTGTTAGTCCAGACATGTCTTGGTATGACCACATGAATACATCTTGATGGGTTTATAAGAATTCAATTATATCCTTTTCTAGTTAGGGAATAGAAGGGATTTGATTTTAATAATTTTTGGTTCCTCTTCAGATCCAAGGTTGACTGAGTCTATTTCCTCAATATTTGACCAAACACCTTCTTTGTGACGCTCCACAAGACTCTTGAATGCTTTTGGCATGTCTAATTCTTCGATGTTAGACTCTTTTTCAATCCCCATGAAATTAAAGTCAATTTCGACATCAAAATCATATTCATCTAACTCAAATTTTACTATTTCCAATGGCTTAGTTATTTTTACAAAAAATTTGAAACATTTTTTTATTGTTTGATTTTTGTATGTTTTTATTGATGATGATAATGATGAGCTTTTAAAACAAAGACATCACAACGGTGAAGGCTTATTAAGGTCTTCAGGAAGAATGCAAACATCCAACAAAGTTTTTTTAGGCCATGACAACCTTAAGGGTGATTAAGATGATTCCCTAGTAACGAAGGGAATGTCCTTCCCTTGTAGGATAGATGTTGGGGAAAATTTCTCCCTTCTTGTGGTGTTAATGCTATCATAGAATCGAAATGGTTATCCTCAATTGGTGTGACCTCGGAAAAAAGGTGGAATGACTATAGAAGTCCAATCAAAATTGGGTATGAAAGTAGAGCCAATTTTGGCGTCATCTGTTTTCACGGGCTTACTTTCCTTAAATTATTCTTTGAACATATTGCAAACACTATCCAAATAGGATGGTAAGGATTCAGAAAAGAAATTGGATTTGGCTAACCTGGACTTTGAGAAAACTAATCTTTGAACAATGAATCTAGCCTAAGGTATCTTGGTCTTGGGAAAATGGTTATTGTTGTAGGATTCATAGTTAATATTATTTATTAGGTTTTGTTGTCGGCAAGATTTGAACTCAAGCCTTTCTTTTCTCTTGAGTGTGGTTGGTGTAGGGGTTTTTCATTTTTGGTGAACCCTTAAGAGAACACTTTCCTTACTTGTGATAACTGAAAAATCAAAGATTCTTTGATTTTCTTTCTCTTGAGAGTTGTAGAGATAATTCTCTAAATATTTAGTCTCACATCATGTAAATATAAGACTTGTGCTCAATTTATAAATGTTACCACTCTCTTACTTTCTTGAGTGTGAATGAGAAAGAGTCTGGGTTTTGCACGTACATTGGGGCCCAAGGCACCATGGGACTGCAACCTATTGTATTTGGGGCCAACCCATCGAAAATCTTCAATGCACATGCATGCATGCAATGTGCACGCAAGGGGGGGTGCAAATCTTGGATTTAAGCCTCACGTTTGGATCCTCCAATGTTCATAAATGAGCCAATTAAGGCCCAAACATCCTCCTCTTTAATTTATTGAACCATTAGGTTTTTTTGTACAGTTGGACTTTAATTATTATAAAATAGAAGTGTGCCATAGAGTTTTATACATAGAAAGCATAGATTGCAAACAGAAACATTGTTCTGACATCCCTATCTTCTGTTCTTCTTATTTTCACTACTTGTACACCGATTGATTCGATCAAGTTTATCGAATGTTTGTTATTTTCGAGTACATGGTTAACAGACTTGTGACTATTGAATCTTGAAAACTGATTGCCTGAGACTGACTACACTTTGGATATCATCTTAAGGGGGCAAAATTGATTTTAAGGACAACGAGTTCTCCGTGCCTCAATCACTCAATCAAACCGATAAGTTCATTCCAACTATACGTACTGTTAGATTTAACATAACCTATTTCTAATGCAAATTTATATATTAGATTCAACAATTTTGAAAATCAATTCTTAATGTTAGATTAAATCATGAATTTCAAACTTGAACACGTTAAACTAGACATGCTGAAACTAGAACCTTTCAATGGAAAATTTTATCGTAGTTGTTACCAAAAGATGTTGTTTTTCCTTGAAACCTTGAACATTGTATTTGTACTTGAAAAACTGGAATATAATAGATGGGATCTATAGAAATTATATTCTGTCTTACCTTGTGAACACACTTTATGATATCTACTACGTTTATGAGCTTGCTAAAGAAATGTGAGATGCTTTAGAAAAGAAGTATATTATTAAAAATGCCAAAGTTAAAAAATATGTAGCCAAGAATTTTTTAGAGTTTACTATTGTAGATGGAAACTCGGTTATGGACCAAATGAATGAGTTTTAGAACATCATTCATGAATTAAATTATGAAGGTATTAAATTACTTGAACAATTTGTTGTTGGGTTTCGAATTGAAAAATTACATTCGAATTGGAATGAGTACAAAACAAATTTAAAGTAGAAAAAGAAAGAAAAAACCCTTAAAGATCTCATCGTTCATATCAACATAGAAATACAATAGGCAAAAATTATAGATACGTGAGTTTCGAAACCTTTAGGGGTTTGAACTCAGTTCCAAGGGTTTAGAAGTCATCACCATTCAATTAAAGTGTAAATGCCCCCATAAAAAAGATTTTGAAATCTATTTTTCTGTGGCTTGTAGTGACTCTCATATCCAAAGGATATGATAAAGGTCTTCCTATAGATTTTATGGAAATGGAGTTCGATTGAGGGATAAAGAAGGTGTTAGGTACCTTGTTCCTCTCATCCTAAGATGGTTACCAATAATTGATTAAAAGTGATACTAGAACCTTATTTTTTTTGGGTTTTAAAGTAGAGAAAATTATAGAAAATTGACTATAGTTTATTTCTAGAAAAATAACAAATCAAGATGATGAACAAACCCCTACTAGAAGTAGGTGCTTACTAGATTTATTTTGTGAGCCAAGGACTTTTATGAAAATCTACTTGGACTTCATCATTTGAGGTCCCAAAGCTAATAGACATGTTTATGTGCTCCCGTGGGAAACTTTATTTGTTAGTTTGTTTCTTAAGTGATGCTCATGAATTGAACAAAACCATGTTATAACCAAATCTTATGCATGAAATTTTTGTCCATTTTTGGACTGTTTTTGTTGGCTCTAAATGTTGGATATAAGTCTAGAAAGACTTATGCCCTTAGTTGTAATCATTTTAAAAGTGAGTATGTGCAAGGTGTAAGCATGGGATGGACTTATCAAGAGAATATTACTTCCTAAGAGGGTTTACTCTCTATCTCTAGTTTCATCAAAGAAGATAACAAAAAAGAAGAACTATTATTCTAGATAACTTAAAGTACAAGAAAAGTAAATAAAGTAAATCATCTATATTATGAATTTAAGTTGCATGGAAATAAAGAATGTAAAATAATATAATCTAATGATCTCAAAGAACTTATTGCAAATTTTCTAACCGAGTGGGAGTGAGAGTGAAAGAAGAAATAGAGACGAGTAGAGAGAGTGGGAATGAGAGAAGAGAAAAGAAGTTCGATAGTGGTAGAGATCGAGCTTTTGTAACTGAATGTCTAAAAGGAAATTTTTTTAGAGTGGCTATTGACACCGCAACTTTTACTTATTACCATCAGTTCGTTGAAACGACAGATAAAAACTGTTGCAATTAACGACAACCTTTAGCAGTCATTTTTAGCGCGATTGTGGCATCGCCAAAAATGCAATATGATGTAGTAAAACCATTCCTTAACAGCTAAATGATTGTTAGGTCAACTCATATTGGTAAATACCTGGACCCATTCATTCATTGGAACTTTTGGGAACTCTAAATGGGCATAAAGGATATTTTGATAATTTGACAATCCTTAGACCATCACCCACCTCTTGGTGAGTGTTTATGAATCTTATATAAGCAAGATCTACTAAATCCCCGAATCATTTAATCATTAGACTTTTCGAGAGCTCAATTTAGCCTAAAAAGGCTAAAATGCTATTTTGATAATTTTACCTAGTTAAGCCATGGCCTACCCCTTGGTGAAAGTTTTGAGACCTTCTATTTAGTAAGATCCACAAAATTCCCTAATGGTTTGCTCAACGGAGCTTCTAGGAGCAAGATAAAGTTCAAAATGGCCCAAAAGGGCATTATGATTATTTACCTGGCGTTGCCGGGTAAAATGACCAGGGCCCTTGGCAGTAAGGTCCATGTTCCACCAGGGTTGTCGAGGTGTCTACCAGTGCTGCTTGGTTGTTCACCAGGACTGCTGAATGAGTCACTCCAATGGTTTGAAAATTCAAAAATATGATTGTTGGAGCACCCGGCACCACTGGTACTTTTGGTTTTCAAATATCTTTAAAACTCATTTCTTAAGTTCATTGGTGAGTTTGATCAAACCCTAGAAACGTTTAGATCTCCCTTCTTCACACTTAGAAAACATTATCTACTTTCATAAAAGTTTAACTTAGGTGAACCCCTTCAATCTTCTTAGACTTCTCATTTGATCATATTATAACCATCAAATTTCACATTGCATATACATTGGTACATTCATAAAGTAAGGAGAAAAGGGAGAAGATGAAAGGAGTGATTACAATGAGCCGAACTTGAAAGTTTGATTAGAAGATCCAACCATTGAGACGCACTTGTGAGTTCAAGTACTCGAAGAACTCAAAACGTCATTGACAAACATTAAGAATTGAATGAATCCTTATTATTTTAGTTTTTCATTTTTCAAATTTATGTATGAGGTTACCTCATTTAGCCCATCAAAAAACCAATCTCTTGTTAGATTCTAGGACTTTTGACAATAAGAGATGTTTGTGAATTTTCGAAGAATAAAATTCACAATGTTGATAGGATATGTTTCTCTTGATCTTAAGGTTTTAGAATTTAATCTAGGTATAAAAAATTTATTTAAAAGATTTGAGGTGAATTATAAATCTCTTTGATAGTAAACATCAAATTCTTAACTAGGAATCTTTGGAGTGCATGTAGGCACGTTGCCGAACTACTATAAAAGGCTTGTCTTATGTTTGTAGAAATGTCTCTATTAATTTACATTTAGATGAATGCATACTATGAATGAATATTATGATATGTATGACATGTCATAACTATTTAGATTATAAGTGAACAACTATTGCATTGCAAACTACAGACTTGCCATGAGAATGGATATAGACACATTGCCGAATCATTATAAATCTTATGTCTCGTGCATATTTTATGATTCCGTAACTTATACTTGAATGTTTTGAATGTCATAAGATGTCATAAATGCCGAATAGGTAAATCTTATATGAATAGACCATTAAATAACATGACGAAATGAATATTTAAATTTCAAGTGTATTTTCACTAAATACAATTAAAAAATATAAGTGCAAAATCAAGATTAGGTAAATGACTTAAAACACATAGTCAAATTATCAATATAAGTTAAAATTGGATAAATTAGAAATTTTAATTATCCTATTCACCCCCCCCCCCCCTTGCTTCTAGGACTAGACACGGTACAAAACTCGGTATTTTCATCCTAATGGGTATCATGTTTGACAATCTTACCCTACATTGAATTGTCAATGCATAATGATTATTATTGCAAAATAACAGTCAATTTTGATACATTTTGCCTTGTTAAAAATTAATTTTTTTGGATTTAAAGAATTTAGATTGTTATTAGGTTTGTAGGCATCTCGAAGATCCATTATGGAATAATCAAGCAAGCTTGTATGTTCAATTATATTGTAAGTCCATTCCATCAGTGATAATTTGAGTTCATGTGCTATGTGGCCTAAAAGGGTTCAAGTAGAGATATAGGTGGTGAAAGATATGAAGAGAAGGTGCGAGAATTCTTTATCATCGTATTATAGGGTTTCTATTGGCGTCTCAACTTTTACTTGGCACACCCATATTTCTTAAATTATTTATCACACGCCCATTAAAGATTGAAACACTCTTCAAATGTGACGAAGGTTTGGCTCAAACTATGCTCTCAACATTATAACACTCGTTCAAACCATCTCAGTAGTTGTTTAAAATTATTGATTAGACACATATAAAATTCTCTACCCAAAAATAATACAAAAATAAATAAATAAATAAATAAGGAAGAAATCTAGCAAAATAATAAAAATAATAATAATAATAAGAGAGCTTTTATTGGCACCCCAACATTTACTTATTTTCAATCATTCACTTATTTTCATTAATTTTAATTGGGCTGTAATAAGTAAAATTTGAGTTGCCAATAGCAGCTCTCCTATTAATACAGTTTTCTATTTATAAACAAATAGATTTTTTATATATCATTTTCTTAAAGGTAAGCTGGACTTGAACCCACGACCTCAAGGTTGCATTATAACATGTCAACCAACTGAACTATGGGTTTAAGCCCTTTAATATTTATGATCATGTTTGTAAATGCAAAATTATCACAATCAATTATGATTATTATTACAAAACAACCATAAAGAAAATAATATTACTTGATATAATACCGAAATGATGATAGCATAATATTTACCATTTGGATGGTATGGGGGTAGGTACCACAAAAATAACTTCTTTTCCAATAGCAACTTTGAATTTGGAAAGCAAAAAACTTTAGCAATTTATTTGATTGTAATTTTTTGGTTTTACCATTTTCATTGATAGAGTAATTTCGAAAGAAATTGAAGTTGGATGTGATTAAAATGCGGCAGATGGCAGTTTTTGACTGGCCAAGAAATGCTTAATCAGTTGAAGGGATCGTTTGGGTGCGTAGGTCGGGACCTGGTGACCAGCAGCTCTTATTGTAACAAATGTGAGCCCATCGTAGATTATCGTCCATCCGCCAACCTATAAAAACAACAGGTAATTAGTTTTTACATAAAGTTTGATAATTGAAATACCTTGATAATGATCATAAATCAGTAATAAAATATTTAAGCGAACTCACTGAGTTGGGCATTTGTCAACCAGCCTTGTCTACTCATGGTAATATTTATCTTAGTTTCAAATAGATTATTTATTTAAAATTTATGAAATAATATCTTAAATTAATTATAATGAAAATTTTTGTAACTCATGTGCATACCCTTGCACTAGGTATGATATTGGCAATTTTTCATTTTTAAACAACCATATCCATCCAATGTGTTTCTATACTCTTGAAAAGTTATTTTACTTTTTTTTTTTTATTATTATTAGAATGCCATGATAAAAAAAATTTAGAAGTCATTTTGCCCTAAAATTATTACTATTAGAAAGTGACAATCAAGACTTTTATAACAAGGATAATGCTGAAGTAACATTAAAATGTACATCAATTAGACATTCTGATGTGGTGATGCACACATAACCATAAATGCTTTTCATCGAGACATGAGTGAAAAGCATATATGATTATGTGTGCACCACCGCATCAGAATGTCAGAATCGATGTACCTTCCTATGTTACTCCAACATGACTCTTATAACAATCATCATCACCGTCACCAAATACTTTTTTCTTTTTAATAGATTAGAAAATTCAATGAAAGAAGGAATAATATACAAAAGAAGAAGCGGGGAAGATGATTTAGGGAACAAGAACTATTAAAAAAACAAAAGAATTGAAAAAAGGTCAAGGCTATCTATACCCACTATTTGTGCTGAGTGTACCCACTTAAAAACACATTTTATGATGGATTGTATAGAAGAAAGTAGGTGCAGTGAGCATAAAGGTGGGTGCAAATAGAGCGGTCCCATTGGAAAATCCAACCCAAAAAACCCAGTAATGGGATTCCATAGAATCCACAGAATCCATAATATAGTGATAATGTTGACGATGACTTTATTGTCAAATTCTTACACTAAGAATTTAGGGTTGATAGAATGAGTCTTGTTCCTCCATTCATATCTATATATGCTCAATTTACCATTCAATATTCTTTAAAATTATATTTAGATTAAATTAAATTAAATATAATAATATTTAATTTAATTTAATTTAATTTGAAAAAGAAGAAAAATGTTACCTCTTGATGGTTGTACCATGGAGTCCATTCTTGAGTAGTATTTAATCCGAGCTTGTTCAATGTTAATCTAGTTGCCGTTACTGGAATTCTCCCATCCGCATCTCCACTGCAAATAAATAAAATCAAATTGTGCAATTAAAAGTTATAAATATAATTGTAAGATTAAAAGTAATTGAAACCAAGTATATATTATTATTACCTATACACCCAAATCCGAAGTCCACCATCTAGCAGTTTTTTAATGATTGGAAGTATAGAGTCGGGTGCATCGCTCCAAAAAGTAATGTTATTGCTGTTAATTCATAAAATATATTTTACCATTAGTTCGCATAAATGAAGTACTGGTAGAATGTGTATATATATATATATATAAATCACCACACACATCTTAGGGTGCTGTTAGTAAAAGTTGGTGTGACAATAGAAGCCCACTAAATTTAATGGTAATTAATTGAATACTCTATGCATGATCTCGAAAAATGTTGGCTTGTGAGACGATGGAGAGTAACCTTCATCTTTGAAACAACTTCATCTTAAACGATCATGCGAATTATATAGGAAAAATTACTTAAAAGACCTTCATAGAGGGATTTCTTTCTTAATAGCTCCTAAATTTTTTACTCTATCTTACCAGGACATTTAGTAAACTTTTCTTTTTTTTAAATGGTCCCTAAACCTCATCTCACATGTACAAAGTATTTAAAATACTCAAACTATCATTTCTCACCTTCTTCACATAATTAAGGTTTTCAACAACGATTGAGGTCACTTCCAAAGATCTTTGATTATGAATGACGAATAAAGGATGTTATTCTCTTGATTTTGAACATCTAGATTATTTTATTTATGTATTTTGATGATTTATAAAAGAAAAATTGAAGAACGAAATTGACATTCACATTTTTTTATGATTACATCGTAACTTTTGATTTGCAACTATAATTAATGCATTTTTTGACATTTCAAGGAGATTAACCAAGTATCGAAATTGAAAAAATGAAAAAAAAATAATAATAATTTGATTTGCATTACGACGTCAAGTTCATTACTTTTTTATTTAATTACCGTCGAAATCGATAGTAAGTAAGTTAAATAGTGTGAACTCAACACTATGTTAAAAACCGATGAACTCACCACTTAGTGTCGAGTTCACCACTTTTTAACTTAATTACTGTCGAGTTAGATGATAAATAAATAAAAAGTGATGAACTCGACATTGTAAGCAAATCGATTTTTTCATTTTTTCTATTTTTCCTATTTTGATACTTGATAAATCTATTTAAAATACTCAAAACTACATTAATTATGGGTTGCAAATCAAAAGTTATGTTGTAATCATCAAAAATATATATATATATCTAGATGTTCAAAATTAAGAAAATATCATTCTCCATTTGTCATTCATGATCAAAGATCACAATCTTCATTGAGAAACCTTAGTATGTGAAGAAGATGAGGAAAAGGTAATTTGGATATTTCAAATACCTTGTACAGGTGAGATGAGATAAGCTCTGGAGTTAAAAATTTAGGGACTAATTAGAAAATTGTTCCTTCGTGAGGATCCTTTTAAGTAATTTTCCCAATTATTTATATGGTCATGGACAAATCAATTGCTTCACATGCACCTTGTCAAGTTGGCAGGGTCCAGTGTCGTTGATTCCAATGAATATCGGATCATCATACATTGACACAACCCTACTACTTATAATTAAGTCTATTAATTAGTAGTTAAGTAGCTTGGCTGGTTATGGAAATGAATTTGGTATCACTGATGTGATGTGGTGTGAGTTAAAAGAGTTGAGTCATGGAGTTAAGTTATTCAAGTAAGTACCTGCAGTGAGTCCATGGATAGGGGATTTTGGTGACATTAGCATGAAGAGCTGCTTGAACATCTTGTCGATTGAAGTACTTTTCAGTATAAATTGGCACACATGGATCATAACCCGCTGGTTTCTTTCTCCACCCATCCTGTAAAACAGATAAATTTAATTTAATTTAAATTAAATTAAGGGAAATTAATATTTTTACCTTAATTTAATTTAAGAATGGAATGGATATTATTAAGGGAAATTTGGACTTACAAATTTGGAAAATAATTTAGGAGCAACAACGCCATGGATTTTGGGAAGGGTTCTTGTTGTTATAATACTTCCGTTACCATCATGGTCATGGCAGGTGGGAGCGTACAAGCTGTACATGTCTATGATGTTGTAAACATCGAAGTATTTGTTGAGGGCGACAATGCAATTTTGGGGTGGATTGGGATCACTGAAGTTGCACTTGTTCTTGATGTTGTTGTACACTCGATCAGATATCACTGCGTGATCCCATGCGTACTCTACCATTCCCTTTTGATCTGTTTCATCATCCAGCAATGCGTTTCCTATCTGTTACCATAATTAATATATCACCGTCACAATCCATCATAATACAATTTTTTATCTTTTCAAAATGGCTAAAACTTTTTATACAATTTTTTACCATGAACCCCTTAAGATTTATGTAATCCTCCTTGGAAGCATTCACGTTGGCATCATAGATTGCCTCGGCAAGTTGTGGAACGTAGTGCCCTACAAATATGATAAAAATTATTAAATTAAATTAAATTACAACTATATATGTATTACATTCATAGTTGATCTAGATTTATGCCACCTGGCATTAATATACATTACATGGACCCACAAAATATGGGAAGATGGGAGCAGATGGATCTTGAGTAGCCTACTTACACATCAAATATATACATATAATAAAAATAAAAAACTCTTTTTTTGACTTAGATCCAATTCTTCAAAAGTCGATCTCTCTTGAACTCACATATTTAAATTGAGTGGTTTTGGCATTCTCTCAATCATCGAGAAAACAATGACCTTAAGATTATACCTCATATCTCACTTCCCTAACCCTGTAGTGTCTAGGAAGCATTGATGTTTTATCACTTTACTTTTATGTCATAAGTTACTTTTATGAGATTTTAAAATCATATATAATTTTCGTGTAATGATTTCGTAACTCAACTTGACAAGATGACTCAAAAACTCAATTGATGTATACCATGCACGAATCGTAGATTTTTCCATTGGGATACACAATTGCACATCCCTATAAAACATGTGCAGTTGTGTATCCTGAGGGGAAAAAATTTACAGATTCTTGCAACTGCCACCATATCCATGAGTTTTTGAGTTACCTTTGTTTGGTTAAATTACAAAATCAGCACTCATAGTTTTAATCCCATGGGCCTAAAAATACAAATTTTAGACTATATTTTACTTTCTAAGGAAGAAATTTTTTCATGGGTGATTGTGGGAGGTCAAATAATTGAATAATGAGAGATGGGGTGTACCTCCGTAGCTTTCACCAGTGATGTAAAAGTCATGGTAGCTATACTGCGGGAATCTTTGAAACCAGTTGACAAGAAACCTATACGAATCCTTAGCTGAAAACAAGTATATATATATATATGGAACAAAATAATTAATTAACATCAATTAAAAGTAAGTAGATCGAAGTTAAGTAAAATTAATAAGAATAAAAAATGTACCAGTAATTGTATCTCCAAGCTTCTTGATATCTTGACTAGTATTTGTATATGAGAATCCTACGCCCACCGGAGATTCCACGAACAGCAAATTTGCCTCTGACACCCCCATATATAATATATTCATCGTTAATAACCTCATCCCCAACACATTTTTGGTGATCATCAATATTTGACAAACCCAATTAGTAATGTTTTCAAAATGATCATGTCTTCTTGGAGAGAATATTAATTAATAGAACCTTTGAACTATACATGGGTAAAATATGTTTTACTCTACTTTTCAGTCTTCCAAGTCTTTAAATACTGCAATATATAATTTTTGGAGAGTAGAAAATGTACAATAAAAATTTGGATAGAAATATCCAAAAGTAGCTTCTACATACGTACACGATGCTGAAAATGATGGAACATCAAAAAGTTAAAATTAGTTTTTGAAGATGATTGAGTTTTGGGAGAACAATCATGGATTTTTGGCTAGAGGTAAAGGTTGAAGTTGAAGGCAATTTAGGTAATTTTTATTAGTCTCTCCGAGTGACTGAGCTCATGGGAGCAAATCATTCAAGTCAAAATAAATGACAAGTTTTGTATAGTTTTATTTTTCTCAAAGAAAAAAAAAAAAGAAATTTCTCCAACTAGTCTTGATTTTTTTTGTTTTTCATGAATGCATTAATGGCTAAAAAAATGCACTAGTCAACACCAAATAATTCTAGGTTTTTAATTTTTTTATTATTTTTAATGAATAAGGGCCAAATTCATTAATCATCAAATAATAAGTTTGCAAAAATACGAAAGAAACCATTTTAGCAATAAATAAAGGTTATGATTATGAAAGATGTAGATCCTAATGAATCAAAAAAATTTAGATAAGGCTTTAATGGAAGTATCGGACAAAACAATGCTGTGTTGTAAAAACCAACAAAGAAAAGGCCCCTTCAAGTGTTTCTAAAGTATTAATTTAGTGATCAAAATAATACAGAGCTTATAGTTTAATTATCAAAATTGCTAAGGAAGTTATTATTTGTCCATCAAATGCCCACAACATCTTTGCATCCCAAAACAAAAATTCCTAATGAACAATCTCAAAAATGGCCAATATCGGGATTGTGGTTCGTTCTTCTAGAATTGATTAAAAAAGAAGTGTTTCTATCTATTCGCAAACATGACTTTAGCTTCTACTCATTCAGTTTTAAGCCCATCCAAGGCTTGGATTAAGTACTACTTTATGGGTGGGCCTGGAAAGAGTTCACCCCATAAAACAAAGGTAAAACATGTTTCACGTTTTTATAGACCAAAGATAATAACAAAATGGGAAAAGGGATGAGAAACATGTATTTACAGGGAATGTTACATATTGTGTCACCCCAGCGTTCCCATCCCCAATGGTGCTCCACAAAATTGTAAATTAAAGTAGTGAGAAAGTAAAGATAAGGAATCCAAATCTTGCCTTTGTTCCAGGTGTAATTATTGAATTTGAGCTCTGGAGTGCCCTTTTGTGTTAAGAAAGGGCCCAATTCTTCTGCTTCTCCAAACCCAATTGAAGAACAACCTGGACCTGAAATTTAACACATTAAGAGAAATCACAAAACAAATCTAAAAGAGTAATAATTCCTTTATAAAATATTTTCTAAGGTTCTCAAAATAACACAATTTGTGACCCACAACACGTAGTATGAATTGTTACAAGTCCGCTTAGTTTGACCATTATGGACCTTCACATGAACCAATTAAGTAGAGGAATGTAGGCTTCACCACACATTAAGTGGATCTGTTCCTCAACATGACAAGTAAGAGGAAATAATGGGTATTTTGAAATTTCGTGGAAAATTAGAAAAGTATCATTGCAAGATATTTTGTATGAAATGAGTTGATGATGTATTAAGTTTGAACAAGAAGGTTGACATATTCGTCATGGGTCACCAATTGATGGCCCGTATCAATATCAAAGAGGTTGACATTGATGCGTGAATTGTCGCTTCACATACATCCATTCTTCTTTTATGTCACTCTTGCTTTCTATCCTTGTTCGATGCAACGTAACTATGATCAAATGATTGTTTATGAGACTTGATTTAAAAAATTTGGAATCGACCCACCCTACATTACATTTGATTTGTAGGCTCATGTGCAAATGGTAGTAGACAGGTATGCTAGAGTGTTCTAGGCCTTACTGAAGCAGTTCATATCTCAAATTTTTTCATAAAATGAATCGTGGGGGTTTGAGTCACACTAGAGAGACTCGAGTCAGAGTGAATCATACCAAGTCAAGGTTGAGTCCTGATCGAACTCAAGGATTGGTCTATCTTTTAAACCATGTGTCAAGATGATCCCAACAGGATGAATGATTTCTTGACTGACCATAGTGAAAATAATTTGGATGAGTGAGAGTGACCTGCCAATTGTGAATCCTTCTCTTGTGAGACTATGAGTAGGGGGTGTCAATTGGGCCCCTCTGGCCTGTTAACACAGCTAGGCTTGCCCAAGAAAACTTTAGCATGCAAAAGTGAGGCCGGACTTAAAATTTTCCAACCCATTGATTAAATCCGAGCAACTATATATTATGTATAGTTAGTTTATGATTTCAGTAAATAAAATATATTGGACTCCTATTTTGATTTTGATATTATAAATAATATATATCAAACTACTCCAAATGATTTGGAAAAGTAGATGAATTTAATTTCTTTTATGAAATACGAAGAAAATCTACTTGACTCCTGCCTTATCCTTAAGTTTAAGCGATTTCTTTATTTTTTCTTAGGAAGGACCAAATCCCCCCCAAAAAAATAAATAAATAAATAAATAAAACAAAAAACCACAAACCACATATATGAGTGATTTTTTGCTCATAGATTCTTCAAATGTGTGACACGTCAAGCATCTGCAAGGGTGGTTTCATAAATAATAAGAGGATAGGTTTGTAAATTAGGGAAGCCATTCAATACACTCAGGTTCATGTGATTGGTGGATCTCGGATTTTTGTGAGGAAAAAAAATTTCAACCACACATACCGTGATATGAGTACAGGTCTTATCTCAAGTGCTATGTTAGGAATAAGTTAATATGACTCACCAGGTGGCATACTCAATCGACTCCTTGACGTGATAAGTTCAAGAACCGTATATCTATACACTTCAAAATACATGATTGGAGTTTCCCATTAAAAAAAGTGTATCCCGAGTCATAAAAATCTATAGTTGCCAAATTTTCCATGTCAAGGAGTCGATTGAGTATGGCACATGCCATGTCATATTATCCGGACTCTAGGAATAATCCAAGTCTAACCCAAACCCACGAGTGCAAATTTTCAGTTAAGAAATTTTGTGCTAAACGGATGAACCAATGGCATGACATTGTATTAGAAAAGCAAATATGATTGGTTGGTAGAGAGAAAATTTAGGAGCATTTAAAAGTTTGTAATTTTTTTTAATAATTTTTAATACACATGACATCATGTTATTGATTCATCCACTTAGCAAAAAATTTCCGTAATAGCATAGTTAGCCTAATCACTAGCATCGATTGAAGAGACCAATCATCTGATTGGCTAGTTTTCTGTCTTCAGATCCTGCAATCCGTGGATTAAGGATCATTGGTGTTGGAAAAGGCGGGACTATTTAATTTGGTAGATCACGAGATACCGAATCGAGTTTTACTCTTGACTTTTCATGCATGTAGAGATAGCTTAACTTATGGATCCTATAACACGTGTGTGGGTGTTTATTCTCATTCTACTATCGTGTGGTTTTCTATTTTCGTTGACTAAATCCTCATATATGTGACCTTGAGTTAAAACCGTTATGATTTGATTATCATTTCTCTCGAAATGCACAAAATAAAGAAATATCTTTTTACCTGTTTTCTCTTTGATTGTAACGTAGCCAAATATGTCTCTTCACGCGTCTAATTAACTCATTAGTCGCTTCGACTCAAAAGCATCCATCAACGTTGAACCTATGATTTCTATCAATTGCTAGGTCCACAATAGTGGGCCCAAAAACATTGAAGTCAAAACAGGCGTGCAAGAGCATTCCACGTGTCATCATTGCCCCTTTCAGCCTTTCTATTAGTATCCATGCATGATCAAGGCCAGGCTGTACTATTATTGGCTTCTAACAACTATAAAAATGGGACCACTCAATTTCCGAATTATTCCTTCAGCTTACACGCAATAGTTGACCATATAAGGTTCAGAGAGACCCTTTCCATATTATGATAGTGAGAAGAAAAAGAAGTTACTAAGCCTCATCCACCATCAAAAATGCCTCGAGATGCATAAATAAGATCTCGACAATTTTTCATATATCTCGAGATTTTTTTATGGTGGATGAGGCTTAGTAAAAATTTTTTTTTTTTTTTTTTTTTTTTGCTCTAGTAAGGTAATTCCGACTATATAAGTTTTGACGTTTTAGTGACCAGAATGAATCTAGACCGTTCAACCCAATAGACCAATCTACATTGAATTATTCTAAAAATTTCAAAAATACCCTTGTAACTAAAAAGGTAAGAACTACTCAAAAAGGTGCAGCCATTTTTCAAACTTGAAATTACGTAAACTAAAAGGGAAACTCTGTAATTACTTTCCTTTAATTACTATTAAAGGGGTCGTGATAATCTGGTAGACTCGATCGACTACCTATCCTGACAAGTTTGGAAACCATAGATCTGTGTTCCTTAGGATACACTTTACACATTCCTATAATAATTTTTTTTTTTTTTTTTTTTTAAAAAAAAGAGTATCTCGAGGAGCACAGATCTACCCTAATTAAAGGTTACAGTCTACCTATGGAATCGGTTTCCCTAAATGTAAAAAACAAAGAAGAAAAGGAAAGATTGAAACCTGTCTTTTTGTCGTTTAATGTCATTATCCAATTGGTGGTTGGATACAAGTTTTCCTTCTATAAATCGTTATGACAACTAAGTCCATGTGAATTTGTGAGGTAAGACTAACGGTCAAAGGATCTATAATTAGGGATTGACAGCTTTGCCAAGATATGGGTGTGAACTCTAATAGAATCAAATCAAATCAAACCACCAACAAATTCTCTTTTAATCTTTTATTATAAAATTTAAATTTAAAGTTAAACAAATGGAATAAAAAGATCATCAGAGTTTTTTAACTATAATAATCAAAATCATATAAAATCCCAAATATGATAATGTAAAGAATTAAATTATATTATATTGATGAAACAACTTCTATATCCCAAATTTTAAAATATTCAAACCGAATCACAAAAATTACAAAGAAAAAGACAAAAATATTGTTAAAACAATACTAATAATATCATCATCAACAACAACAACAACAAAGACGGCTAATTATTCATCAAAATTTGACATGATGATGGATCATGTCAACCAATATAGTTGTTCTGGTTGGTATTGTTATTGTTACCTCTGTCTCATTTGTATAGCATAGTAGAGTTGTCTCCCTAAAAAAAAAAAAAAAAAAAAGACTTGTCTTGAATGGTTTTTACTTTTTTTCATGTCAAACTCAAATCCCAACATTTTATGATTTTAAGGGTCAATTTCACTTTTAAAAGTTCAGAGAGGCGACTCTATTTTGAAAAAGATAAAGAGGTACACTCAATAAGTTACATTATATTTGGCTGTAATTTGAAAAATCCTTTTTATAAATATATAAATATTAAATAATTATGGAGAGGAGATTGGGGGATATATTACTTAATTAGGAGATTGGTTTGACACTTAGTGTCCAATGAATCCATGGTTTCTTGTTTAAACTAGAAAGTAAAACTAGGAAAATATTAAACCCATTTATAATAGAAAAATAATACAGAAAAGTCAGAATCAATTACTCATAGAGACTAAATTTTGTGGAAGAAACAAAAACTTCAGAATTCCACTCTTTAACATAGAATTATGAAAAATACTAGTCACAAACAAACGAAGTTTGACACTGTGAGTCAGCAAACTTAAAGATGGGATGGGAATATATTCCTAGGGATTCCAAATTTTATTTTTATTTTTAAAACATTTGTTTTCCTCCAAAAGCAAACTGATCTCATCTGTAGGTTTGACACATAGCATCAAACGGGATTTAAAGCCATAGAGTTACCTCCATTGAGCCAGAGAAGGAGAGGTTTCTTTTCAGGTTTGTGAGTGGCTTCGAAGAACCAATAGAACAGTGCCCTTCCATGACTCTTATTAACCGTCACATATCCAGCATATTGTCGGAATTTCACCTCCGGTTGACCTGGAAGTCTGACGACACGATCAGCTTCTTGACGAGCTAATATTTCCCTTGTTAGTCGGCTAGGCTCTAGCCGAGCCAAAGCCACTGAGGCAAAGGTGAAAGTGAGAAGAAGAAGATGGAAACAAGAGAGGGGTGTGAAAGCCATTGAATTGAAGCCTTACTATTCACTTTCTCTCTCTCTCTCTCTTTCAGTTTATGGTTTTGTTTGTTTTTATAGAGTGAGGAAGGATATCTGTGACAGGTAAGTAACGTCTTTGATATTGCTGTTTTGATTTATTATATTTTCGTTTTTTTTTTTTTTTTTTTTTATTTAGAAGATATTTTCTCAATTTTATGTCTCCTTGTTTTGGATTTTATTTCAATATCTTTGGTTTTAATTTTAATTTTTTTTTTTTTCTTTTCGACCATAATTTTTTGCAGAAATAACGAAACTGCCACTTTGTTAATTTATATACTTCTCCTTTGGTGATCCAATGACTTAGGTATCATTTATAGAGTTTGGGCTAAGGGTGTCCGTGGTTACCCAATTACTAATTACCCGACCAACTCGAAACCGATTAGCCATTTCTAGGTCTATAATCATGGGCCGGATCATTTTAGGGTTCAATTCTTGGTAGTCATCATATGAACCCGATAAGAATATTTGGATCTCTTTTAGGTATCTCATGGATATCTAGACGGTACCAGATTAATTTGTTTTATTTATAATAAAATTAGTTATCTGATTAAATACTAATCAAAATATAATTGAAAACTAAACAAGTCTAATTTTATTGGGAATTCTTGGATGAATATTACATAAACCCTTAAGAGATATGTATAAATATTATATCAACCAAGATATATGATACAATGTATCTCATGCATTATAATACAATGCTTTTTATTTTCTAACACCCTTCTTTAATTGCATGATCATTTGAAGAGAGAATATGCAATTGGTTATAGTTGTTCTTAATCTCAAAAAGTAGTATGTTCATTGATGGCCAAAAATCTAATTGTATTTGTCAGTGATAACCGTCTATCTGTTAACAAACCAACTACTCCAAAAAATCGATCTATTGGTGAAAGGGAAAACTAAGAATATAATAAGGTTAAGAGGATTAACTAGGGTACGACACACACGAGAGTAGAGGAAAATATACCCCCCTTCACCCATAAGGGTGGAAAGATTTGAACCCATGATTTATACGAACCTAATGCTCTAATACCATGTTAACCAACTAACAAATCCAAAAGACCAAACTTTTTCAAAAATATCGAAAAAAATTTCCCTATAGGGATGTATTATGAAAATATTGCAGATTAATCAGCAATTTAAGATGAATTGGTGATATTAGTTATATAATTGTTTGTTATTATAAACTCAGCAAGAATTTCAAATAGAGTTGTGATAATCTAACTACGCCGCATGGCACACTCAATTAACTCTCCTGATGTGATAAGTTGGGAACCAAAGATCTATATGCCTCGGGATACACAATTCCCTCTTGATACATTTTTATGAGGAAGTGCAATTTTGTATCCCAAGGCATATAGATCTATGATTCCGAACTTATCATGTGAGGAGAGTCAATTGAGTGTGCCACGTGGGGTAGTTAGATTATCATGATTCTCTCGAATAATAACCAATTAATCCGGAAAAATCGATCATTGTTATTTAGGAGAGATTTACCTGGCAGACTTGTCTATTGCAAATTTTTGACAAAAACCCTCTTACTTTATCAAGTTGGTTATTTGAACAAACCTTACTTTATGAATCATGCTACCATGACTAACCGACTAACCTAGTAAGATTTCAAATCTTATTAAGTGTTCTTGGGCTCACATGGATAATCAAATTAGCAATTCAACAACACAAATGTGTATATTTCATGGAGATACTTAAATATAAAAGAAAATATATAAAACAAAAACCTTTTTGAGTTTGATAGTAGGCGTTGAAAATGGCTAGCAACTGAATTCCCAAATTTAAAACTAAACTTTAGTGGTGAAAATTATTATCTTTTTTTCAAATATTTTTTTCTAAGTTCTTATAATTTTGTCCTTTTTAATCTTGTGGCATCAGATCATATTTTTAGAGGCAAAAAATTGATGTGATTAGAATATACTCCAACGTGTGTTAAGTAACAAAGTAATTACATAAATTTGAATCTTATGACATGGATGGCCAGTCCAGGGTTTGCTCGGTAACCAACTTGATAAAGTAGGGTTTGTTGGATAACCAACTTCATAAAATAAGGTTCCCTTGGACTTGTCAGACCTATTTGTTGCAATTCTATTACAAAAACTCCTTACTTTATCAATACTTGAGTAAACCTTACTTTATGAATTAGACTACCATGACAAACTTAGTATGATTTTAAATATTACTAAGGGTTCTTAGGCCTATATGAATTATCAAATTAGAAATCCAATAATGCAGAATTCTAGGTTTCATATAAAAAATCAGATTCAAAACCTTTTTTTTATTAAAAAATAATCTTTTTTAGCTTGATCATAGGTGTTGAAAATAAATGGCTACCGAACTCCCAAATTTAAAACTGAAATTCAATAGTAAAAATTATTATTATTATTTTTTTTAAAATTTAATTCTTAGAATATTTTTCCTTATAACTTTATGACATCAGATCATGTTTTTGGATGCCACAAATTTATGCTATTAGAATCCACTCCAAGGTATATATATTCAGTAACAAATTAACTTCATAAATTTGTAATTTATGACGTGGATCCTCACTCCAAGGTTTGCACATAAACAAACTTGATAAAGTGAGGTTTGGTGGGTAACAAACTTTATAAAGTAAGGTTCCCTTGGAGTTGTCAGAACTCCAAGGGAGTTTGACATCTCCAAGGGAGTTTTTGTAACAAAAATGCAACAGTTGGGTTGACCGGGTAAATCTCATATTTATTTATTTATTTATGACTAATGATTTTCTAACTAGAAAGTCTTCACTAGGTCAATACTCGGCTGACGTGTTACATACACTGAACCATAGATCTGTTTCATCGGGACACACGTAAATCCCCGTAAAAAATGTGCATTTGTGTATCTCGCGGAAACAGATCTATGGTTTTATGTCCATAACATGTCAGCCGAGCATTGACTGAGTGAAGACTTTCTAGTAAGAATATCAGCACTCTTTTTTTATCCCTCCATCCCCTTTTTTGGAGTCTACCCTTGAGGTCTTAACTCGTAGTTTTCCCCTTTTTTTTTCAACTTTTCTTAAATGACCCAGCTATCGAATAATTAGCGAATCTGAACATGGTTACTATGATTCCCACAAAATCTAAAATCTAGAATCAAAAATCTATGGGAGTGTTTGGAAATATGTGTTCCGCCAGTGCTAAGACTTGATTTCAGATTATGGCTTCTATCGGCAATCAAGTGCATTACCGGATGTTCTTCTTCCTCTTAAAAGAGCTTTTTATGATCAAAATTAGCAGCGATGTTGTTTTTCACTAAAGGCCCCACAGATTCTTTAGCAACTTCTAGACCCAAAAATAGAAATTGAGAATAAAAAATAAAAAATATATATTTCTGACAATTCAATTCTTACTAAAGTGATTCAAAGAAAAATGATTCTATAGAAACAATTTTGTTGAAAGCCAAACTAACCCACCCACGAATTGCATCATCATCATCTCTCTTTACACACTCTACTAACGAGCATGAGTAGGCGTGAAGGTGTATTATCAACTTTTCTATAAAGATTTATCATTTTTCAATAATTGAAGTATTGAACATTACCATCCCACCATCTTTAGTGGTCCTGCCCCACTTCATAATGCAATTATTTTCAACCATGGAGTACTAGATTTTAGATAACCTATCCGTGTGAGAGAGACATCCATGCACTATGGACCCGAGGTCCATGGAATCATCATTTGGAATTAATTTAAGAAAGAAAGGAATTTATTATTATTATTATAAATTTCTTCTTTCTATTCTTGAGAAGGAGAGTTTTCATGGTGAATTGGATGCTATTGTAAGAATCCTAATGGATTTACATAGAAAATTAAAATAAAAAATAGAAGAAAATCATACTTAACTTTGACCTTCCTAATAGGGATTGATTCTAACTTAAATTAGTTGATATTTCTAATCTACCAATCTCTATCATAAATCTTTCATATTATCACAACCTATGACGTTTATGAGACACATGATTTGGAGTACGTGTGTAAAATACAAAGATGGGTTCCACTCTCTTTGTCTCAAGATTTATACCATGAACAACATATCTTGAGGACAGGTTTGACCATTTTACCTTTTCTCTTTTTCTACTTTTCAAAAATAATCCTAACTCTATTCCCTTTTTTCTTGTACCCTATTCTAATATTACTCCCCCAACTTAATTTTTTTCCTCTTCTCCCTTCTTTCTTAGTAATACCTGTAAACACACCAATTTGAATAGGCCCCACTCGAAAGAACAAAAAAAAAAGTTTTTCTAACAAAACCTATCAATGGTCTTAAGGACCCAAATCTTTGAAATTCAGTATTTTGATTAAATCAAAAGATCCTAAGATCCCCAAATGTTTCATGGACTCACAATAAGGCTTTTTAAGCCCACCACCTTCTCAAGCCCTCGTAACTCTAACCTCGAACTCACCATCAATGCTCGAGCCCATCTTTAAACTCACCTAATGTCAAGATATTCTTGGTTTTCAATTTGTTGAAAATTCCATTAAACTATGTCGTCTTACTCATTCAACTTATGGATGTTTTCGACGTCGATGATTTTAAGTAAAGAGTGGATAATGAAACCTAGGTTATCAAATGAATACCTTAAAGGTGTATATTCTTTCCTCGCGCATTTGAAACAAAATAGTTTGAATTTGGGGGCCGTTGGTTACTATTATTATCCTAATATCAAATGTCGTAACATGTTTTTTGGGAAGAAAAAACTAAACGTAATTTCAAAACACCTAATTTGTGACGGTATCGATACATCTTACACGACATGGAGCGACAGGAGTTGTCCTAGGTTCCTTATTTTATTACAAGAATTTCTTAGGTAGAGAACCACATAGTAATAGTCAGTACAAGAGGATTGACTTTATGTGGGAAACACTAAATAATAATCATACGACATGTCACGCACTATTTAGAATGGAAAGACACGTATTTTTGAATCTGAGTATCATTTTGGAGAAGTGAGGTTTACTACAGATGGAACAATACGTTACTATTCAAGAACAAGTAGTGATGCTATTATTAATAATAGGATATAATCAATGACAAAGAATAATTGCAAATCGTTTCATTCACTCACTTTAAATGATTAACAAGTATTTCAACAAAGTTCTTTTGGCTATTGTAAACTTGTCAATGTTCTTAATTGTACCTCCCAACTTCAATGAAGTCTCTCTGCACATCCGTAACAATCCTCATTTTTTGTCCTATTTTAATGTAATTTATTATATATTTTTTAAAAATATTTATTTTATTAATATTTATAGATTAATATATTTTAAAATATGTATTAGAACAATAGACAGGACACACGTTAGTACATTTGTACTAATGGAAGAACACGTGCGATATCGAGGACATAAAGGACTCACACAAAAGATAATGGCAACATGTTCACTTGATATGTTGTTCACTCATGTGGTGGTTGGTTGGGAATAATCGACTAATAATTCACGTGTCTTCCTTGATACATTAAATATACCTAATTTAAATTTTCCATATCCTCCACCAGGTTTGTATGTAAAAACTTGTCAATTATATATGTTTATATTCAATCTTAGAAATTAAATTTTTTTTGGATAATAGGTAAATATTATTTGATAGATGCTGGGTACCTACTCATGGATGGTTATCTCGTACCTTATCGAGGTATATGATACCATCTACAAGACTATAGGAGATCACGGGCAAATTGTTGAAAGGAACTATTCAATCATTTACATTCTTCACTTCGGAACATGATCGAACGAACCTTTGAGGTTTTGAAAGCAAAATGACCAATATTGAAGTTGATGCGTTCATATAATTTAGACAAACAACAAAATATTATTGTTACCTGCATAGCATTATATAATTTTATCAAAAAGTATATCATTGTTGATGAAGAATTTGCTCGATTCAAGGAAAAATTATTAATGGAAGAGAAAGAAGAGGACATCACTGATCAAGAGTATCTAGGTCCCTCATCAGTAAGTCGTCAAAGCCAACAAACAATAAAAATATATAGGGATTCAATAATCGATGCCATTTTTACTAGCAATCATTGATAAATTTTCATATTATTTTTTTTTACTTTATATTGTAAGTGTAAATATTATTATTCAATGTTGAGATAAAAATTATACTATTTTTAAGTATATTTTCAAGATTCTGTGCTTATTTATTTATATTTTTATGTATGATGAGTAGCATTGATGGCAAACTATATGTATCCACCATTTTGTTCATATGATCAAGTGATGACATTAGTCATAACTAAAATAAAAGAAAATTGTAGTAGGATGTTTTATAGGTGTTCATCTTGCAAGTAATATCTCATTGATATTAATGTTGAGTGAGTACCTATATAATTAGATTGATATTAATTCATGTATTATTTTACTTTATAGATAATGTAGAGTTTTTTGTGTGGGCAGATAAAATTGACATTATCAATGATAATGTTACTCAAGATAAAGTAACGGAGGTAAATAAGAAGAATAAAAAATATATCTTGTATGCATTTGTTGGATGTATATTTTTCATGTTTTTATTTATTTCAATTTTACTTATTATATTAGCTATGACTATTATGTTTAAATGATGTCAAAATATAAATGAGATGTTATGTGGATGTGTTACGTATATACGATATAATATGGATATTGGATTACATATTATGCTGGTATTTTATTTATCAGGAAAATTTTATATGTCCATTTTTAAGAGGAGATACTACCAAAATTTCTATAGAATTATAAATTTTTTATAATTTTTTATAAAATTATAAATTTTTTTAAATTAAAATAATTATTTTATACTCTAGTCATTTTTATGCATTTTGGGTGTATTATCAACATTAATTATGCATGTATTTTGTTTATCAAAAAAATTTCATATGTCCATTTTTAATAGGAGATGTTGCCAAAATTTCTATAGAATTATAAAATAGTTATAATTTTTTATAGAATTATAGATTTTTTTAAATTAAAATAATTATTTTTATAATTTTTTAATATATTAATTTATTATATTTATATACATTTAGTGTTATTATATATTTATACGGTTATTTTTGTCATTTTATCTTAATACAACAAAATCCGGCAGTTGTATCAAACAATAATTATTATATTCTAATAAATAACGTAGCATTTTTACAAGACTTTATCAAACAAGTTTTTCAGTGATCCGATTTTTTACAATTGTTTCTAACAGCAACTTCTTATAGTAGAATCTGAAAGCAAATTTTGCCAGCTATATCAAACGGGGTCTTAGTTACAAGTTGAAGATGATGGTATTTAAGTTATTTTCTATTAGTTTAGAAAATAAGAACCAGGTCAATAGGGGCATGTCTTCAGTTTGAAAACAAAGGGCATCTCAAATGTGGAGGGGTGTCCAAATCAACTAAAACATTGGGGGGAGGAGGGCATATCATCAATTTGAAAACATTGGAGTATCTCAAGTATTCTTTAAAAATTGAGGGGGCATGTCATCTATTTAAAAGCAAAGGGGTGTCTCAAATATTCATTAAAAAATCAAGGGGGTGAACAAGGTCAAAATTGATATGTCATCCATTAAAAAAACACAGGTGATATCTTAAGTATTAAAAAAAATTTAGAGGAGATTCCATTAAACCGAGAAAATTGGAGTCTCAGTGAGGGCAAAATTTCAAGTAAAATATATTAAAACTATCAAGAGGACCATGTAATTTAAAAAAATTATTTCTCGGGCAAGTGAAACCATTGCCCCCCCCCCCCCCCCCCCCCCCCCCACCCCAAATCTCCCTTCTCTCTTCTCTCTTTTTGTAAATCTGTCTATCTCGAATATTCATCGGAAAATTGAGCAGGGTTAACAAGGTCAAAATGGGGTATGTCATCCATTAGAAAACACGGGTGGTACTTTAAATATTAAAAAAAAAAAATAGAAGGGGTCCCCAAAAATTCAAATGTAGGGACAAACTCAAAATACATCAAAACTATCAAGAGGATTGTACAATTTTACAAAAATCTTGTGGGGCAAGTGCCCCATTGTAAATCCGTCCCCTGGGAAGAGAGCTAATCCCTCTTCTTCTTTTTCTTACAAAAAAAACAAAATAAACAAAATAAAATGAAAGAAGAAGAAGAATGGGTACAAATAATTTTCTCTATGTTTTAAAAGATTATTTTATTACATAAAAACAATTTCATCTATATATTAGATTGCTCAAAAAATTGTTTACATGATAAAGAGTTTTTCAAAATGTTTATTTGATTGTCCAGGTATCCTATTGGATACATGTAGATATTGGACATTAAAACTATCAAAGACTTTTTTTAAAAGGACGTAATTGATCTTAAGTTTATGTAAATGGCCTATTTGATTAAATATCTCATTTTAGAGGTGTAATTGCGATATGGATAGCTTAACTTACTTCTTATTTAAAAACATATTAATCTTTGGTTTTGAAAAGCTTGGAATAGAATTATCATAAAGCAATCTATGTTTGTATTCATATTGGATAACTTTATCTCTTTTATTATATGGGATGTCGACATCAATGTGTGAGCCAATACTTAATATCCTAAAGTTTAGGGGAGCAAAAGTTATCACCATAATGTCTGAGACATCCGAACATTATTTTACTTAAGGGCCCTAAAATATTGGAATCCCCTCCAACCCTTTATATTGATTTCATTTACGAAATCTAAATTGATTTCCTTTACTTTAGAGTACAAATCATTTAGTAAGTGACTTTCGTTTTCTATAAACATGAGACTATACTCTCAATTGTATATGTTAAAGTATGTGACATACCACAACTACAATGTTTTGTAGGATTCTGAGAGATGCAAATTAGAAAATCTTATTATGAAAAAATTACTTAATAATCCCTCATGTTATTATTTTTTTAAATTTAGTCATTGACTTTTGCTAGTAATCAAAATAGTCCATTTAGTAAATCCCTCTTTTAAAAAGAGTCCTTAAACCTCACTCTATACATTTCTCACAGTTAAAAAATTGATATTGTCCTAATCATTTAAATTCATCATTTTTTCATCCCAAAAAATTGGATTTCCAGCATCCTTATCGAGCATTGGAGACTCCATTCCGATGAAAAGGATTTCAAAAGAGAGAAGAAACAATTTTCGAGGATTTTTTATTTTTTATTTCATTTTTCTCAAGCATTTTGAAGATGTATGTTAAAAAATTACGGTTCTTCAATTGTTTTGCTTCATTTTTGAATGAAAATCAATCAATATTGATTCTTTTGGTTTGAAATAATCTACACAAGTCATAATGTCGAGTTTCAAGTTATTTTTCAATGTATTTTAATTGGAAAAACTTGAAAAAATGAAATTGGGTGGGGTTTTATAGCTTCGAGGTCGACAACTCTTTTTTTAATTATTGTCAAGGTCACCAACTTTTTAATTATTGTCAATCTCATCAATAATTTTTTTTTTTTTTAATTATTGACCTCAAAGTTGTAAAACCCACCTGATTTTTTTTTTTCGAGTTTTTCCAACTAAAATACATGAAAAATTCGACTTAAAAGTTGACATAATGACATGTTTTGATGATTTCAAACCAAAATAATTATCCTTGATCGATTTTCATCCAAAAAAGAAGCAAAACAATTGAAAAAACTCTAGATTTTTACATCTTCAAAATACTTTAAAAAATCCTTGAAAATCACTTCTTCCTTTTCATCAGAATGGAGTCTCCAAAACTCAATTGGAATGCCGGAAATCTATTTTTTTTTTTTTATTTACAAAAATGGTTAGTTTGAATGGTTAGGACAATTTCAAAATCTTCATTGTGAGAAATGTGTAGAGTGGGGTTCAAGGACTGTTTTGAAAAGAGGGATTTACTAAACGGACAATTTTGATTACCCGCAAAAGTCAAAGACTAAATTGAAAAAATCAACGCCAAAAACTATTAAGTAATTTTCTCTAATTTTATCAAGAGAGAAATGATTCAAAAGCACTAAAGTAAATATAAATAAATTCATATTGATTATACAAATCAAACGCAGGTAATCCTTGAAACTTCTGCTTAGATTTAAATGGGTAATAAATCATGTATCTATACCAATGGGCTGATTGAATTTCATTCTTAATCGGGTTATTTTCTCCATAAACCTTTTGAAACATCATCTTCAAAAAATTTATATCATGATTTTGATTAATAGATGTTATACAAAATAATATATCAAATAAAACACAAACATTTGAATTATTTAAAAAGTTATTTACTTGTATAGGAAAATAAAAATTAACAAAAGTGGTCAATTTGATTGAAGTTTTCTTAAAATTTGCTTAGATTTTGAAAATCCAGATGACTCAATGTGACGATGATAAATACAATTTTCCATTTTCTTCAGCATAGTAGAAACAAGGGTCTGGTTGGTTGCTTGAGACTCAAGACTGGTTTATTCATGGTAGGATTGAATATTACGAAAGAGCCCACGCTTGGACTCAAAAAAATTTGGACCTACACATCAAGAGCCACTGGATTTGATCATCTATATCATCTAAGGTTATTCACTAATGGGCCTAGCATTTGGCTCTACGACCACCCTAATATTTGGCCCCACCCAGTGATGCAGCTACTGACCAACACATAAAAACCAATTTGAATGGTGATTTTTCATTATGGCTTATAAATAGCTATAATCATCTTGATTGATAATGTCTAACCATTCTATTCACCCATTTTCCAGTTATGGTCACATAAATACAGGCCCGATTAAACCGCAAGGGGTTGGCTCAATGGCAATTTCAGACTGATAAGCGGTTAATGCCTGTATGTCGTGAGTTCGATACCCAGTATGAGCATTAATTCCTCAGGGCCACCCACAAGGGTGCACCCTCACTTACCTGATGCATATGATGCACGGCGGGTGCATGTGCCCCAGGGCTAGTCCTGGGACAAGACCATAGTCTATGGACTGGGCAAAGCCTAGATATGGACCCGGTCCACTGTTTACAGGCATCAGGATACCTGGTTATCAAAAAAAATAAAAAAACACAGGCCTGATTATATGATAAAAATAAAAATAAAAATAAGCTCAAATGCAAGAAATATAAATCACCAATCAGGCTGATTTCAAACCCCAGAGATTACAGGAACCCCAACTCCAACTATAAACTCACACTATAGGAGGCCTACTCAACATTCCAACTGATACAGATAAAAGGAGTTGTGACCTAATGAGATAAACTTTGTCAATTTCCCAACTAAAAAATGGCCAAGATTTCACACCATAATCACTCCATCTAGTAGATGAACAAAGCCTATAATGGTAAATTGGGAATAACAAGTTTTTAAAAAGAAACGGCATTAATTAAGAGAAATTATATTGTCATGCTAACTTTTGCTAACGTTGCCCCAATAAATACGTAAATCACCAAAGAATTAGCACTTCTTGGGGTGGCATTAGCAAAAATTGGTGTGCCAATAGAAGCTCTCTTAATTAATCATGAGATCGAAGAAACATTAGCAAACTACACCTAAATAACAAAAGGGTGCGCAATCGGAAACCAACCTCAAATGCATCTACAGACACGAAGAACTGTACTCCATCTAACTCCATCTCCTACGGTCTTCCTCTTCATCAACTGCAGTATACCATGCTGGACGCCGTTTGGAATTGCTCAGCCTATAGTTTAATAGTACCTCTTCATCACGCAACGCCCTTGTTGCCACTAGAACAAGAGACTTCAAAACAGGAACAGCGGACACACCATCACCAGAACTACCAGATTTAAACCAAAAACTACCAAACCTCTTCATCTTCACCGGTTCATCATCTCCGAATAAGATATTTGGAATATATGCTCTCATCTCCGTTTCAGTCAATGGAAAATCATAAGGGCACACCATGACGTTCGGAATCATACCCTTAGCTGGGTGGTTGGCAAAATGGCCCAACGCTAGTGGGTTCCGCCGCTCCAATACATCCCCACCAGTTACTCTGCGGTCAACTTTCAAAGGCTTACTAAGCAATTTCCACATCTGGTCTGACCCTCTATCACTACCTTTGGACATACTTGGCCTGACCTCTGGCACTGTTAACCCGTCCCATATCTCACGCGTCCCACCACCGACACCCCAAGGCTGTGCATTAATCACAATTCCATCATACCTTGTGATCATGTAAGGGTTGTTAGCATCGACTCTTGGATACCCTGGAATATATTGGTAATAAGCCGGGGAGTATATCACACCAGGGTAGAAGGCCACCACCGCTCCCACGTCAGCTTCACCATTTAGAAATAAACCTTGGCCAGCTTCCTTGTGAGGAATTTGAGATGCTTTGAGATCAAGGGTGTAACCAATATGATCTTTCAATCTTTGTGAGAGCTCAGCATGTGATAATGCCTGTGTTTCAGGCATAGCTGTGCTGAAAAACATGAGGAGTTAGATTCCACAACATTTTGCCCTATATGGCAAAAAGGTTTCGGAATGGGCTGATTTTTTGTGAGGATGATTTCTATGGTGAGGAGATCATCATCACAAAAAAACAGCTGATTCTAAAACTTCTAACCCTATGAAAAGTGGTTACAAACTAACAGTTAAAATGAACAGTCTATGATTCTTCAACTTGTAAATTGGGGCTAGTAATTTCATAATGGGCTTGGTTTTTTGTAAGGATGATCCCTTTACCATAGAGATCATCCTCCCAAAAAATAGAAGAATTTTAGAAGAGAAAAAATCAAGTCTCATAATGAGAGCTTGGCATATATTTATAATCAATAATAAGATAATAGACATAAATGCCCTTACAAAGAAATAAAACGAAATAAATTAATATTAATCAAACTAGAACTACCTATTTTAATATTTCCAATACTCCCCCTCAAACTGGGGCAAATATATCAACTAGACCCAACTTGGCCAGGTGAGAATTAGTGACAGAAGGTTCAACAGATTTTGTAAGCATATCTGCCAGTTAGTCTGAAAAAGAAACAAAGACGGACTCAAGAACACCAGATCGAACTTTCTCCTTGAGAAAATGAACATCAACCTCGATGTGCTTAGTCCTTTCGTGAAGAACTGAGTTAGATGCAAGCAAGATAGCAGACTTGTTGTCACAGAACAGAGAAGAGGAACTAGTAATAGGAAATCCCAACTCTGTCAACAAAGATCTAAGCCAAAGAAGCTCACATGTGCCAAGAGCCATAACACGATACTCAGCTTCAGTAGACAAACGAGAAACCACACTCTGTTTCTTATTTTTCCACGAAATAAGGTTACCACCATAGAAAGTACATAAACCAGATGTACATTTCCTATCTGTAAGAGAACTCGCATAATCAGCATCAATGAAATACGAAAAATGTGGCTGAATAGTAGATGAATAAAATAGGCCTAGACCAGAACGAGACTTCAAGTAGCGAAGGATACGGTATACAGCGTCAAGATGGGAGGTACGCGGAGCATGCATAAAGTGACTGACTACACTGACTGCAAAAATCAAATCCGGTCTAGTGTTAGTCAGATAAATCAAACGGCCTACGAGTCTCTGGTAAGATGAAGGATCAGACAAAAATTCCCTAAATTCAACATGAAGACGATAATTCTGATCCATTGGGAAAGACGCAGGACGACAACCAAACATATCAATGTCCTGAAGAAGATCCGATGTGTATTTATGTTGAGATAACGAAATACCACGACGTAAGCAGGCCTACCTCTATCCCCAAAAAGTACTTGAGGGGACCTAAGTCCTTAACCTCAAAAGCATTACCCAATTGCTTCTTAACCCTGTCAATCCACTGTGCATCATTACCAGTTATTATAATATCATCCACATAAACCAAGACAATGGTATTGCGACCATCTACTCCTCGTCGAATAAAGCAAGTATGGTCAGAGAGGCATCTAGAAAATCCCATAAATAGAATGACCTCAGAGAAACGCTGGAATAAAACTCGCGGAGACTGCTTTAAGCCATACAGAGATTTGAGAAGGCGACATACTTTCCCAGAATACTCCCCCTGAAGACGAAACCCAGGAGGGGGATCCATATAAATGACTTCTGTCAAATCACCATTTAAAAAGGTATTCTTCACATCAAATTGGTGAAGAGGCCATGAATGACATACTGCTAAAGAGATGAGAAAACGAACAATAGAAAGTTTGGCTACAGTGGCAAATGTGGCATCAAAGTCCTTTCCCGGAGTCTGTGTAAACCCCTTAGCGACGAGACGGACCTTGTAGTGATCAATAGTCCGTCTGCAAGATACTTGACGGTGAAAACCCATTTACAACCAACAGTCCGCTCCCCAGAGGGAAGAGAAACAAGTTCCCAGGTATGATTCTTCTGCAATGCATCCATCTCAGTAGTCATGAGTAGTCCACTTAAGATCACGTAAAGCTTTAGATATAGGCCGAGGAATCCTAATAGAGTTTGTGGTGGCAAGATAGGCTCGATAGGAAGGAGAGAGACCCTGATAGGAAACAAACTGGGCAATAGGGTGGTCAGTAACACACCCTCGCTTACCTTTGCGAAGTACAATGGTAAGTGAGAGTCAAAAATGGAAGGAACAGGAGTAAATGTAGAAGGAGGTATACCTGAGTCCAAGGAAGAGGTTGGCAAAGCTTAAAAAGGGGAGGGCGACGAGAGTAAACCTGCAACGACGGTGAAGAAGAGGGTGGAGAGAAAACTGGAGACGGTAGCACTATAGTAGAGTAATCCTGCAAAGGAAAATAGTTA
The DNA here is from genome assembly GCF_017979445.1 of Akebia trifoliata. NCBI lineage: Eukaryota > Viridiplantae > Streptophyta > Magnoliopsida > Ranunculales > Lardizabalaceae > Akebia > Akebia trifoliata. The sequence continues at coordinate 21,677,337 of NC_141379.1, forward strand.
TGCAAAGAAGATAAAGCACGAAAAAAATGAACATTTTCAAAAAATGTGACATCCAAGGAATGAATAAGACGATGAGTGAGTGGATTATAGCATTGATACCCCTTTGACATAGATGAGTAACCCAAGAAAACACAACGAATAACTTTTTCATCTAGTTTGGTGCGATGGGGAGTTCTATCCTGAATAAAGCAGGTACACCAAAAAACTCTCGGTGTAATGAGGAAGAGAGTGCTATCAGGTCGAAGAACATGAAGAGGCATCTGTCCCCCTAAGGTGCGTCTCAGAACACGATTCATTAGGAAAACAGCAGTAAGAACTGCCATATTCCAATAGGACTTGGGAACATGCATCCCTCGCAAAATGCAACGGACGATGTTCATGAGGTGGCGATTCTTACGTTCCGCCACCCCGTTTTGCTCAGGAGTGTATGGGCAAGTTAATTGATGAAGCATATCATGCTCATGGTGATGAAATCGAATCCCATCAAAAATATATTTCCCTCCATTATCTATTCTAAGAGATTTGACAGTTATGTTGTACTGAGTCTGAATCATTTTAAGGAAATTAACAAAAATAGGGAGTACCTCAGAACGAGAACACATTAAATAAACCCAAGTACAACAAGAATAGTCATCAATAAATGTAACATAATATCCATGACCATTAAAAACAACAACAGATGAAGGCCCCCAAACATCAGAATGAACTAAATCAAAAATAGCATTAAATATATGCATACGAGGAATATAAGATGTATATGTGTGTTTAGAAAGCTCACACACAGAACACTGAAATCTGTGTTCACGACAAGAATTTTTTAAAGTAGAAAATAATGAAACTAAGTGCTGGAAATTAGCATGTCCTAATCGAGCATGTCATAAGTCTAAAGTCTGGGAAGAAAAATTATGATTCCCAATGAGTGGGAGGACCAAAGTTGGAGCAGCAGTAGGTGGAACGCTAAACAGGTGCAACCCATCCCTCTTATACCCCTTGCCAAAAATCCTCCTCGAAGTCAGGTCCTGAAAGACACAGTGAGTAGGAAAAAATGTTACAGAACAATTTAGAGATTTTGTTATACTACTCACAGACATAAGGTTAAGAGATAGGTGAGGAATATGAAGAACGGAATCAAGAGAAAAATCAGGGTTTAATGAGATAGTACCCTTGCTGTGAATAGGGGTAAGAGACCCATCAGCAAGGCAAACTTCTCTATGAGTGGTAGGAAAAATGGAAGAAATAAAATGATTAGACTCACCGGTCATGTGATCAGAGGCACCAGAATCAATTACCCAAGTCAAAGGAGCAGAGCCAGACTGAGAGGCATGAAATGCATAAGAACTACCTGGAGGTGTGATAATAGAAGCGACTATCGAGGATGACGGAGTCTGAGCCTTGAGCTGATCCCGTACAATAGTTGTAATCTGCGTCTATAGATTTTGTAAATCAATAGTTCCAAGGGACGCAAGATCAACGGAGGTGGATTCCACAACAGCAGCAAGGGGCTGTCCCCAAGAGGATCTCAACAGGTGGGGATAGAGTTGAAAAGAATGGGCCTTCTCATGGCCAATCTTCCCACAGTGGCTACACGTAAGACCACTACCTTTACCACGTCCACGATTGCCACGACCTCGATTCCCGGATCCTTGAGCACGGGAGTTAGAGAAGCCCGAATTGACTGCAAAAGTCATATGATCTGAATCTAGAGCAAAGATAATGACAGGGGACTGAGTCTGAGAGGGAACTACACTGCGACGACGCTCATCGCTATCAATGGTAGTAAATGTCTCAAATAAGGATAGTAGAGGCGTGGTATTAAGGATTTGGGTTCGCAGTGCCTCAAACTCAGAGCGTAGACCTATGAGGAACTAATATGTCTGATGTCGAGCAATTCTCTTGACCACATACCCGGTTGCCTCAGCAGACAACTCAGCCATAGACTCATAGTGCGAGAATTCCTCCCAACGAGACTGAAGAAATTCAAAGTAATCTGCAACACTCTGATTTCCCTGTGTAGCCTGAGCAATATCATGGTAAAGTTCATAAATCCGCGAGTCATTACGAGCATGTGCATATGTTTGAGTGAGAGCTGACCACAAAGAAGAGACAGTCTCATGATACATAAACATATTGTAGATGCGTTGCTCCATGGAATTAAATAACCATCCAAGAATTGTGCAATTATCAATTTTCCATTGTTCAAATTTCGGATCAGTGAGTGGTGGCTTAGGAATAACGCCTGACAACCAACCAGATTTGGCTTTACTACCCAAATAAAGTCGCACAGACCAGGACCAGGACTGAAAGTTACGACCATCTAGTGGGGCATTGGTTATACGTTGGACTGAGAAATTTGTCCCAAGAGTTGTGGTAGAATCCTTAGTCTCGTGAATCGTCGTCATTGCACACTATGAACAAGAAGACACTTTGGATTGAAGGGAGATCTCCCATATTAGTATTGTCGAAGGTGAGATAATGCTACTGAGTGCTGTCAGAACACCAAAAAATAATTTCTTACTGTTGCTGTCGAAGCCCCAGCTGTTGTCGTAGATCACTAAAAAATTCTTCGTACAGCCCTAGAGCTGCTGTAAAACGAATCGCAAGGCAATTAAGGGCTTATAAGCTGATCGCAAAGGTTATACAGGGCCTATAAGTCTAAATGCAAGGTTGTTCAAGGCCTGTAGGCTGAATGCAGGGCTTCTCAAAGCCTATAGGTCTGATCGCAGGGCTCCAACCTCTGTCTGAAGGTGTCGCAAGTTTGTTTAGGACCTATAGGTATGATCGTAAGGTGTGTTTAGGGCATAAAAACAGATCGCAGGTGTGTTTAGGGCATAAAAAACAGATTGCAGGTTTGTTTAGGACATAAAAACCAGACCGCAAGCTTGTTTAGGACCTGTAGGCATGATCGCAGGTTGTGTTTAGGGCATAAAAACCGATTGCAGGTGTGTTTAGGGCATAAAAAACCAGATCGCAAGCTTGTTTAGGACCTATAGGTATGATTGTAGGGTGTGTTTAGGGCATAAAATAGATCGAAAACTTGGTTAGGACCTGTAGGTATGATTGAGATTCACCCAAAAATATTTTGCTGCTGTCACAAGGTAGATTGAGACTGTTGGGCTGATCGAAGTTCACCCAAAAATATTCTACTGCTGTCGCAAGGCAGATTGAGGCTGTTGGGCTGATCAAAGTTCACCCAAAAACACTAGGGTTAATAACAAAAAGAAATCTTAACGTAGGACAAAAAAAATCACAGCGCAAAACTCTATTGCAGCATGTGAAGAGCTAATAAAGTCTCTATCGCAACATGCGATTAAGAAAATATAAATCAAAAAAGAAAAGGGCCCCCGAAGGGGAGAAACTCCCAATGAGGCCGCTGCTAGGTGAACGCGGTTAGTGTAGTGGGATTAATGGGAGAAGAGAAAAAAATTGAAGGGGGAAATGAAGATGGCTCTGATACCAAGAATTTTAGAAGAGAAAAAGTCAAGTCTCATAATGAGAGCTTGGCATATATTTATAATCAATAATAAGATAATAGATATAAATGCCCTTATAAAGAAATAAAACGAAATAAATTAATATTAATCAAACTAGAATTAACTATTCTAATATTTCCAATAAAAATCAGCCCATTCCGAAACTTTTTGCCCCTATAAGACAAAACACATTGTATAGAACACTGTCTAGAATGTTGCTATGGATCCCAACCCATACAACTATCCTTGTCTCAACTAAACTGAACATAGATTGTGTTAATGTGTACATAGCTATGGAATATTTGTGTCTTTTATGGAGAGTCAAAAGACACTTAATGTGCCCAACTAGTTGTTGGACTTTGTACCTAGTTGTTAATATATACAAAAGCCAACAATTTAAACTCTTCGGTTCTTTCTTTCATTCTATTTCTAGCTTATTCTTTCTTCTATTTTCTGAATTTTTGTTTTTTGTTTTTTGGTTTTTAAATCTTCAGTCATGTAAATCTAACATGGTATCAGAGCAGGTTAAATCTTCATCAATATTTCTCTTTGTTCAATTGTTGTTTCTTGGTTTCATCTGACATGCTATGTGCATTGCCACTTATCGGATCGTTGCACATCAGAAATCAGAAATCATGGTTGTTGGACTCAAAAAAACAACTAGACAATTTTACGACAAAAGTATGGAGCATGAGGATCATACTAGAAAATTTTAGAGAGGTGTCTAGAGGTATTTCTTCTCAATACTGGACCATCATCCATGCTGTATTAAGGTAACAAACAGTACCATTCTTTAAGAATGCATTACAGGGTTTATTATATTTTTTTGTTGCAGAGATAATGGATCATCACACTAAAAGGCATTGCTACAAGATTATTTCTGTATTTCAGACAATTTAGATGATTACCATCAAGGAATTGTTGCATTTTTTTTAGTTGATTTGTCAATTTACTCTTCATAATGGAATCAAAACTCATTATCTTGCTCCATTGTTCATCGCCTTTATAAAATTTGCAGGAAATAATATTTTAGCATGGTTAACCTGTTACAATATTTATTGGGGGAAAATGAAACTTGGTTATCCCACTGGAAAAACCAAGAAACCAAAAGATGATGATCCTGAGTTTGATCAATGGGAGGTTGATAATTGAGTCGTTTTGGTATTTTATTGTATTTTTGGCTCTCATCTACTTGGTAAAAAGTCCTTTTGTTGAGGATGTTTGCCAATCTACTAGGAGTTTTGCTGACAATAAAGCTTCGGGACCAGACCGTTCTCGATGGCCTTTTCAAAGTTTGTTGGAATATTTAGAAGGATGACTCGATGGGAGTTTTCAAAGACTTTTCGAAAACGATTTTCTCAACTAATCCTCAAATTGCACCTTCATCACATTGATTCCTACAAAGGAGGAAGTCAAAGATATTTGGGATTTGAGGCCAATCAACTTGGTTGATTCAAGTTATAAAATCATCAGTAAGTTGTTCCCTTCAAGACTGAAGTAAGCGGTTAAGAGATCTCATTGGGCATTAATAACGATCTTTTATTAAAGGGCATCAAATTTTGGATGGAATCGTAAATGCAAACAAGTGTATTGATTCTAAGATAAGTAATGATACTTGGGGTCATCTGTAAAAATGATTCGGAAAAGGCATATATTCATGTTAGTTGGGAGTTTCTGAGATATATGTTGGTTCGTATAGGCTTTGGATAGCAGTGGATAATGAAGTGTATGTTACCTCCGTCCTTCTCAATCTTGGTCAATGGAGTCATTGTAAGTGTTTTTTTCAAAAGCACAAGGGGACTGAGACAAGGGGGACCCATTATCCCTATTCCTTTTTAATTTGGTGGTTGAGGTTTTCAGCAAGATAATGCACTGGGAGGTTGAGATAGAAAGGATCAAAGGTTTTGTTGTCAATGAGGACATTCCTATGGTCTCCCATCTCCAATTTTCAGAAGATACATTGGTTCTCATGAATGCTTGTCCTAATCAGGTTAGATTTTTTGCTAGGTTGCTTTGTTGTTCAAGGCTATATTGGGATAGGCAGTAAACATTGTCAAGAATAAGGTTTTCGGGATTGGGAGTGTTATCAACATCAAGAATTTTTTGAGTTGAGATTTTATTATAGAGAAAGTGAGTAAATGCCTAGGTTCTTAGAAAGCAAGATACTTTGTCCAAGGGTGAAAAGTTAACTCTCATAAAAGGCTCTTTCCCGATAAACTTTCTTTCTCTTTTTACCATGCCTAGAAGTGTGGAAATGCATCTGGATAGACTGGTTCAAAATTTCGTTTGGAATGGAAAGCATGGCAATCGAAATTCCATCTTGTCAAGTGTGCCCAAATTTGTAAGTTAAAGAGTAACAGAGGCTTGGGGATCAAGAAATTTAGTCGAGTGAATTCCACTCTTCTATTAAATGTTTTTATTCAGTGGTCGTGGTTATAAATAAGGAACTTTCTAAATCCATCATTTGGGCTTGTAGAATAATTGAATTTATTGAGAATTCTTGGATGATCATTACAAATGCCCCAATAGTGGTATTTATAGACCAACTATCCTATTACAAGAATAATCTAGAACTTCAAGAATATTCTAGAATAATAAACCAACTATCCTATTGTAGAACATTACAAGAATATTCTAGAAAGTTAAGAGTAATCAAGAATAATCAAGAAGAATATCCTATTTTCTTGATTCTATGAGATCAGATTTCCGGATTCTTCTACACTCCCCCTCAAGTTGGTGCATAGATGTCAATCATGCCCAACTTGCTTATCAGATGTTCAAAGTTAGGTCTAGCAAGCCCCTTAGTCAAGATGTCGGCTGTTTGCTGACTAGAAGGCACAAACGGCAAGCAAACAGTTCCAGCTTCAATTTTTTCCTTAATGAAATATCGATCAATCTCAATGTGCTTCGTCCTATCATGCTGGACAGGATTGTGAGCAATACTTATTGCAGCCTTATTGTCGCAGTACAGCTTCAGAGGAAGTTCCACAGTCATCTTGAGTTCTTCGAGGATTCTGTATATCCACAATACCTCGCAGATCCCTTGAGCCATTGCTCTAAACTCAGCCTCTGCGCTACTTCTGGCAACAACATTTTGCTTCTTGCTTCGCCAGGTAACCAAGTTTCCCCACAAAAAGGTGCAATACCCTGAAGTAGATCTCCTGTCATTCACTGAACCTGCCCAATCTGCATCAGTAAATACCTCAACACTCCTTTGATTTGTCTTTTTGAAAAACAGACCTTTTCCAGGAGTAGACTTTAAATATCTCAAAATTCGGTAGACCGCCTCGAGGTGTTCTTCATAAGGTGCGTGCATAAATTGACTAACAACACTGACAGAGAAGGCAATATCCGGTCGAGTATGAGATAAATAGATTAGTTTTCCAACCAATCTCTGGTATCTACCAGTATCAACAGGAACACTTCCCTCTTCCCAAAGCTTTACATTGGGATCCATGGGAGTCTCAGCCTGTCTGCAACCACTTAACCCGGTTTCCTTCAAAAGATCAAGAATATACTTTCGTTGAGAGACAACAATTCCTTTCCTTGAACGAGCAACTTCCATGCCAAGGAAATATCTTAGTGCTCCCAAATCCTTGATTTCGAATTCTAAAGCAAGGCTCTTCTTCAATCTCTCTATTTCGATCACATCATCACCTGTGAGAATAATATCATCAACATAAACTATTAGCACAGCAACCTTTCCTTCATAAGAAAACTTGAAAAACAAGGTATGATCAGCTTGTCCTTGAGAATATCCTTGTTTTTTGACAGACTGTGTGAACTTCTCAAACCAAGCCCTTGGAGACTGTTTGAGACCATACAGGGACTTTTTTAGTTTGCATATTCTTGAGCCAAACTTCTCCTCAAAGCCCGGTGGACTATCCATGTACACTTCTTCCTCCAAGTCACCATTGAGAAAGGCATTCTTCACATCTAGTTGTTGCAAGGGCCAGTCCAGATTAGCAGCAATAGATAAAAGTACTCTCACCGTGTTTAATTTTGCAACAGGAGCAAAAGTCTAAGAATAATCAATGCCATATGTCTGGGTGAATCCCTTTGCCACCAACCTAGCCTTGTATCTTTCCACTGAACCATCAGAGTTGTACTTCACAGTGAAGACCCATTTACAACCCACAGTGGTCTTCCCAGCTGGCAATGCCTCAACACTCCAAGTATTGTTCTTCTCAAGAGCTTTCATCTCTTCAAGTACTGCTTCCTTCCACTTTGGAACCTTTAGAGCCTCATGTACACTATTAGGAATTTCTACACTGGACAATTGAGAGGTAAAAGAAGCAAGAGATGATGACAATTTCGAGTATGATACAAATTTAGACAGTGGATGACTAGTATAAGATCTAACCCCTTTACGAAGAGCTATAGGAATGTCTAAATCAAAAGGCTTAGACTGACTGTTGGAAAGAGAAAGAGAATTACCTGTAACAAACTCAGATTGTTGATTCGTCCTTGGTTCAGAATCATGGCTGTGCTGTAGAGTCAATTCGTCTTTCCTTTTCTTATATTCTTCTTCAAGTAAACAATCCATTTCCAAGTTCGGTCACCATCCTTGAATCTATTATCATGTTGTGACATTATAGTAGGTTGTTCCTTATTTTCGATTTCCAAAATTTGTTGTTCAGAATTCTGATTTTTAAATTGTTTTTCAAATGTAGGTCTAGACTCAGGGGAAACATCACTCATAATAGGAGGATTTTCAAGGAATGAATCTTGGCCATTTACTGTAGGTGCAGAGATACTAGACTCAGATTCTTGCAAGAGAAACACATCATCTGAGAGAAAAACATTGCCCGAGTTAAATGAATCTTCCTTAAAAATCTCCCCCTGAAGATGAATATCCTTAAAATATGGTTGTTTTTCAAAAAATGTAACATCCATTGTGACAAAACATTTTTTCGATATCGGGTCAAAACATTTATAGCCTTTCTGAGTTGGGGAGTAACCAATAAAGACACATTTTATAGCTCTGGGCTCAAGTTTTCCAATTTTTCGATGTTCATGAACAAAAACCGTACAACCAAATATTTTTAGAGGTAGATCAACAGAAAGTCTAGTAGTTGGAAAACAATTTGTGAAAACTTGGAAAGGAGTTCGAAATTGTAAAACTTTGGAGGGCATTCTGTTTATTAAGTACGCAGCAGTTAAAACAGCCTCTCCCCATAGATACTTGGGAACTTTAGTTGTAAAAAGTAATGCACGAGCCACCTCCAACAGATGTTTATTTTTTCTTTCTGCAACACCATTCTGTTGGGGTGTATCGATGCAAGAACTGTGATGAATTATTCCTTTTTCAAGAAAAAAATATCCCCAGGTCGTGTTAAAATACTCTTTCCCATTATCACTCCTGAAAACTTGTATGTTAGTTTGAAATTGAGTCTGCACCATATTGTAAAAATTTTTAAAAACGCGTTCGGCCTCTGATTTTTCTTTCAATAAATACACCCAGCAGAGTCGAGTATGATCATCCGTAAATGTGATGAACCATCTCTTGCTAGAAGGTGTACTTATCTTATTAGGACCCCAAACATCACTGTGAATAATAGTGAAAGGTTTTGATGGTTTATATGGTTGTGAAGGAAAAGATGTACGGTGGTGTTTTGCAAATTCACATATTTCACAATGAAACATAGATGGATCTTTATTGCCAAACAACTTAGGAAATAAATGTTTTAAATATTTGAAACTTGGATGACCTAATCTTAAATGCCATAACATAATATTATTATTGGAAACAGAAATAGATTCAAAGCAGGAACTTATTTGTTGAGATTGTCGCCTCGATTCAGATCCATCATCAAGGAAGTAGAGTCCTCCACTCTGTTTAGCACTGCCAATCATCCTCCCCAAGGTCAAATCCTGGAACACACAATGAGTTGGGAAAAAATTAGTTTGACAATTTTGATCACGGGCTAGCTTGCTGACAGACAAAAGATTACAGGAAAGTTTGGGAACGTAAAGAACATCGTGAAGAGTGAGTGATGGAGATACTATAATAGAACATTTTCCTGCAATGGCTGAAAGAGAGCCATCAGCAATCTTAATTTTCTGATTACCTGCACAAGGATTATACGAAGAAAAAAGATTTGACAACCCTGTCATATGATCGGTTGCACCTGAATCGATGATCCAGGTGCGATTAGGGTTGACACCAATGAGAGCTGTTTTCAGGTAATTACCTTTTTGAGCCAAAGAACAAGTAGGATTTTTCTGAGACTCGAGAATCTTGTACAGTTGGTCTATCTGCTCCTCGGTGAAAGGAAACGAATTTGAAGAAGACTGCTGCTCTTGATCCGAGACACTGGCCTGAAGTGCACGCCCCGCTCCACCAGACTTCTTCTTCCAGTTTTGAGGCTTGCCATGAATTTTCCAACAGGTTTCCCGTGTGTGCCACGGACGTTTGCAGTGATCGCACCACGGCCGTTCAGAACACTTACCGTCCTTCTTCACCTCCTCCTGAAAATCTCGAGTTATAAGGGCAGAACTTTCTACTTTCGAGTTAGTAGTACTAGGAACCGATTTGTTGTTAAGCATCACACTCTGCCGTGCTTCTTCTCTCCGAACATCTGAGAAGGCCTCACGAATTGTTGGCAGAGGAGTTTTCCCTAAAATTCGGCCCCGCACCTCGTCTAATTCTTTGTTAAGTCCTGCTAAGAACATAAATACACGATCATTCTCCTGTCGTTTCATGAACCGGACACTATCATTCGCACACTCCCAGACATCATCATAACAGAGGTCTAACTCCTACCACAATGTCATCAACTCATTGTAGTAGGAGGTTACATCTCGGTCACCCTGTTTCGCGTGCCAAAGTTTGGATTTTAAACCAAAAATCTGCGAAGAATTTTCTAGATCGGAATACGTATCCCTGACTGCTTCCCAAACATCTTTGGCCGTCGGCAGGAACATGAAGGGCTTGCCAATTGCGGGTTCCATTGAGTTCACTAACCACGCAATAATCAAAGAATTTTCTGATTTCCAGGTCTTGAGAGTCGAATCTACATCGGCAGGTTTTGTCACTTCTCCTATCAGATATCCAAGCTTCCCCTTGCCTTCCAAAATCAAACGAACGATTTGCGACCATTCCGTGTAGTTTTTTCCATTTAGACGGTGGATATTTAATTGGAACAAATTCGTGGACCCTTCTGAACCACTAAATGAGATGGAAGAGTTCAGGTTCGGACTTGTGGTGCTTTCCCCTGATACCACTGAGTCCTTGCTAGTCGCACCGGTTAAAGCCGTCTTCCACGGATTTTGACCCGCCATAGGTAATCCCTAGATCAGAACCTAGTGCTCTGATACCATATAGAATAATTGAATTTATTGAGAATTCTTGGATGATCATTACAAATGCCCCAATAGTGGTATTTATAGACCAACTATCCTATTACAAGAATAATCTAGAACTTCAAAAATATTCTAGAATAATAAACCAACTATCCTATTGTAGAACATTACAAGAATATTCTAGAAAGTTAAGAGTAATCAAGAATAATCAAGAAGAATATCCTATTTTCTTGATTCTATGAGATCAGATTTCCGGATTCTTCTACAGGGCTCATAACAAATTAAAAGTAGTTCTTGTTGCTCAGCCTAAAACCTTGAGCATTGTACAAGGATGTGTTGTACGAGTAGCCCATTACCTTTGGGTGGCATTTCCACAAAATGGGCGTTTTTCTTAGCAAGAATTATTGTAGTAGGATAATGACTCGAAGGATTTGAAAGGCATTGTAGCCAAGGCTTAGCTCATGACCCCACTACTAGTTGTATTTAGTTTGATATCACTACGACACATGACCTCGAGAATCATGATGATATTATTAAGGTTTTTACCATAATATTTTTGCTTCTCACTTGGGGCAGTTAGCAATAATTTTTCTATGGACTTCCAAAAATCTATTTCATATAGCTTGGTAAGAAAATTTAGAGTCATGAGTACAAGACCCTTTACATGTAAAACCTATTGCTAATGCAATTTGGGATCCTCATTTTGGTAAAATGGTTGCGGACTTGAGGGGGTGCTCTCAGCCCAATGAACATTTTTTATTCTCGTATTTATCAATGGTGTTGTACAATCATCTAACGAACTAATGAAGATCTCTTGATTGGAGTTTTTTTTTTCCCCTTATAGTGCTATAAATTTGAGTTGTATTAAAAATAATCATAAAGGCCAAATATGGTGAGGGCACTCATGGTTGGATGAGTGATCCTATGAGATCCTCTTTTGGGTATAATATGCGGAAAAAGATTGAAATTTTTTCTCAAGTTTAAGCCTAAGATAGTCTTTAAGGTTGGGCTGGTCTAGAGTGTGATTCTAAGAGGATGTGTGGTGCAGGGATTCTCTTCTTCAAGATCAATTTCCTACTTCATTTACCAAATTAGTTAAAAAAAGGTCACCTATCTCAAACTTTATAGTCTAGATTGGGGAAAGGGGATTGGGATTTTGGTTTCAGAAGATTTCTCAATGTTGGGAAGATCAGGCGATTACTAATCCTATCAATGTCCTCTCTGAGGCTTCTTATGGCAATAATGAGGAAGATCAAAGAGTGTGGTCCGACAGTCAGGGGAAAATTCTAAAAGAGGATATTTTATTCCGTTTTGAGTGATAATTCAGAGGTTGATATCCTCTTTTTTTTTTGTAGGGCAATAAGATTCCATCAGAGGTGTCTTTCTTTATGTGGCTTGCTTCCCTTGATAAGATTCTCACTACTGATCATATTATGAGTAGGGGCATTCCTTCTATCAATTTCTACTATCTTTATAAAGTAGATGGGGAATCTGTCAATCGCATCCTTATCCATTGCATGTTCTCTTGGAAAATTTGGCCCATTTTCTTTATCTTCTTGATGTATCATGGTGTTTTCCAAGTTCCTTGATTTCATCCTTGTCTAGTTGGAGGACCAGCATCTTTAACTCTAAGCGAAGGTTCCTTTGGTACTTGATCCCTTTCATTGTTTGTTGGGTCATTTGAAAGGCAAGGAATAATGGGATACATGAGGAGAAGGAGCTCGATGCAAAAAAGTCATTATTTCTATTTAGTTCCATTGTATTGGTGGTGTAAATTACTTGATGAGTTCAAAGGTGTAGCTTTTGATCCATCAAAAAAAATAGTGTAGCATTTGAGGATTTTGTTTTTAGATGGGAGGCGGTTTGTACGAAGATTAGATAGTGTACTTTGACTTTTATTAATTCCAAATGACTTCCAGTTGTATGCTTTCTTCTTTTCCTATAATTGGTGATCTTCTTGGCCCCTTCCTTTTGATATATAAATTCATATGTATCTATAAAAAAAATAAAAAACCTTAACCTGGGATTCTCTAGTAGATCTTTCCAACAATTATTAAAATCCTAGAATTTACAATTTCAATCATGTGATTCCAATTAAATCTTAACCACAATAACTCAAATCTTATGTAATCCTTTAGATAAACATCTTATGATTTCGTTTTAATTCCAGTTCATTACTCAACTCTAGATGTTTCCTTTTCAATTAAAACATAGTCAGAACTTTCAGGTTTTCATATGAAAACAACGATTCCAATATTCATACTTTTTTTCATTCAATTTTTCTTTAAACCTCAAACACTATAAAAATATTAGCAGAGTTATGTACTGATTAGTAACCGTCACCTAGCATGGATGACAAGAATGCATGGCCATGCATATGATTGGAAAGATTGAGATTTGAGAATCTTTATGAGAGATGGAAACTTTTTAATTTGTATTTCTCGTTTCAAGAAACAATCTTCTGTAGAATAGTGTCTACTTATTTTATATCAGGATTGTTGGATGAATGATTTTATATAGTTGTGAATAGTTCATATAAAACCTTGTTAATATATAATGGGTTAAGGAGTAGTTGACATATTATATATCTTACTATTTCTAACAATATCATTAACTTTTAACTCATATAAAAACCCTTCTAAACCTCAAGATATATTAAATTTCAACATATTTCCATGAAATATGCCAAAATATTTCCATTTACACAAGTTCCATACGAAAGTTAACTGAAGATTTCTTTATGTATACATTTCAGAGGACATCACTATTCATTTCACAGAATATTTTGATGAATAGCGAATTTTGACCAAAATAATCAGATGTTAGGCATAAAAATATAAGATTTCTGAGGGAACTATTTTCATGAAAACTTCGATCAAAATATTCACACAAGTACACACATACAATCATTCATGTTCTAATTAGTTAGAGATATTATTAGAATCTTATTTATACAATAATCAAAAGATTAAAAATATATATACGAGAATGGTGTATTTTATATACTATAATAATGTGATAACATGGTACATACGATTTGTTCATTTTAGAAAGTGGTACAGATTAAAGTATTTGTACTTATGTGATTTTATTGTCCTCATTTCCAAGAAGCATATAGTTGTTTTAAGAGTCAAACTCTTAGATACTCATGCCAATATGTAATGAAACATTACTAATCTTCATTTTCATAATTCACGTGGTTGTTTATTGTACTTTGATAACTTATGAGTGTGTTTTCATGTATGTTTTATCATCATTTCCTACACTTTCAATGAAAACTTCCTCAACATTTCTATCATTTCATAATATTTCCATTATTTCCTTAAAATTTATTGATTTCCACATTGGTTGAAATATTTCCATTTCCAAGATGATCGAAATTGAAATTCAATACCTTAGGCTACATAATCCAATTAATTCATACAATCATTATTTTCACCTAAGATCCAACTTTAACAAAAATTTCAATAACAAATAATAAAGATTGCAAACAAACACTCACCAGGTTGGTTGGTAGGTGATCCACCTCTACCAATGGCAAAACTGAGGCCACTACGACGAGGAGCACCATTTGTTTTTGTTGACAAATTAATTGGCTCATGTGCGTCCTTGAGATTGGGAAGAAGAATCCCTTCCATTAATGTACAAAAGGTTTTGATTTGAGAATGGATGTTTTCTTGGACTTGTTTCTGCTGATCATCAACCGATGCTTTGCTAGCTATATCGATAATCTCCTCTGCATCTGTCTCTTCAGCATCTCTTCCCAGCCGATTATAGCTGAAAATTGACATCAATTGTGAAAACCAAGAAAGTTTTCATAATTATAGAAATACACATACTGTGAGGTGGTGGGCCAAAAGAGGTCCATTATTTTGCTAAAGATTTAAAGGAATGTAGTAGATTAGATGGTTAAGGTCATCTGATCAGTTCCACATCTAACCTATGGAGATCTCCAAGGTGTAGCCAATGAAATGGTGGATTCGGAGAGTTTGCATAAGCTTGACTCAGTTATGTTTATAAAAGAACACATCATAACATGTAGGATGGCTTTTGGAACATAATTCAATAAGAATATACAAGAAGACAGAAGAAGCTTAATGGAACTTCAAGATAAGACCATACTATCTAGCAAGGTCACCCATTCCAACTCTTTGGTAACTGATCTTGTACCAAGGTTTAAAAATGTTAGTATTTAAACAAATGAGAACAAAAAAAAAAAAAAACATAACATCCTAATTATTTAATCCCATAATCACATGCTATCACATTTGAAACAAGGTTTGCCTTTTGGATTATGCCCCATAAGAGGTGACAGCTTATTTGGATGTCTGGCTCAAAGAGTCAGCTGAACTCCATGTAAATAAATGGCAATTACCTGGTATAAAGGAAGAGACGATTCACATCTGCTTCAAACTGGAGCTGCCTTGGATCTCTGGCAAACGTTCGACTCCTTGCAAGAGTTTTCACAGCCTAGAAGTAAAACCCACCAAAAGAAATGTAAACAACATGAATTAGCATTTAATTATACCAGTCAAGAAGATGGTATTCACTCATTAAAACGTACAAGCATTACACAACAAACATGGGATTTTTCTAGCCATTGAAAGGCCCAAGATCAACCGAATGGATAGGATCAACAGGTGGATTCACTTTGGCATAGGAGATCCCAGGGCAGAATCTAATCAACAGTCTCTCCCAATTCCTCACGTACCACAACTATAGTGCAAGTAGGCCGCGTAAGTTTAACTTAACAATGTATTGAGCATCTTATTCCTCCCTCCTACTTAAAAATTCAAATGCAATGTGGTCCACCCATTTGAATCCCTGGGTCGGATGATTTCTCAATGGCTTTTTCCAAAGTCTGTTGGGATATCATTAGTGATTTGATGTTAATTGCCAAAGACCTTCAAGATGAAGGATACCCCATCTATTGTTCCAATAGCACCATTGTTGCCTTAATCCCAAAAAAAAGTTGAAAGTACATTACATATTGGATTTCAAACCAAATAGCTTGGTGGACTCAATGTACAAGGCAATAACAATTGTGTTAGCAACTATATTAAAGGAAGTCATTACTGCAAATTTGCAATAACTGGGCTCGAGGCAAGGAATCTTCATTCAGGTCTGGGAGTCATCAAATTTTAGACAACAAATTGATTATAAATGAGAAAGCATGTGATCACGTCAGTTGGAACTTCCTGAGGTACATCTAATGATTAGGATGGAATTTGAGCATAGGTAGATATCATGGATTATCACATGTGTGAGGTCTGCTAAATCTCTATTTAGTTAATGAGAGTCCAAAGATAACGTCAGGGAATCTAAAAGCTTGAGGCAAGGCAACCCCCTCTCCCCTTCTTTGTTTAATATAGTGACCAAGGCCTTTGGTAAGTTAGTGAGGTGTGGCTAATGGAAAGTTATACACTGTTGATGACAGGGATCTTTTGGTATCGCAGTTTGCAATTCAAGGATAATACCCTTGTTTTCATGGATGCCTCAATGGAGCAGGTTAGATTCTTGGGTGGACTGCAACTTTGTTTCAAAAAGTGTTTAGGATGTGCATTAATATGAAAAAGAGGTTAACAGGAAGATTTGTCCCCTTAAGAAAAATAGGGGATTGAGTTTTGAAACTTGAAGGTAATAAATCTAGCTCTATTAGGAGAGAGATTCTAGAGGTTTAGGTTGGAAGTAGATAGTTTGTGGAGGAAGGTAATAATTGTCAAATTTGGGGAAAGAAGTTTGGATGGTAAAGCGAAGAGGTGCAATTCCTTTATAGGTGTGGGGTGTAGAAGATATTTCAAAAGTTCTTCCGACAATCCAACAAGAAGTTCTTTTCAAGATAAGTAGGGATAATCAAGTTCATTTTTGGGAGGATCAATGGTATAACGATTTTACCCTTAGGGAGCAGTTCCCAGAGTTGCATGCTATCTCAAGAAAGCGAAGCCTATTTCTAAGTTTAGAATGCTTGTGTTGTCAGAGATAGCTTCGAATTTTGATTTTAAAAGGATCTTCAATGATTGGGAAGTAGAATCTATGGGTGAGCTTATGGAATTAACTAGAGTGTGAGAAGCGAGAAGACTGCACATGCTCCAAGGACTAGTTCCAAACCAAAAAAAAAAGAAAAGTTTCTCTAAAAATGGAAATGCCACTCAATGGTAATCTTGTTCAATCCAAAACTAGCTCTTTAACAAACAAGTGATCTATTTCCATCCAATAGCATGGTTTCAAAACTTGCCCGAGTCGTCTTGGTATCAGGCATGGACAAGACGAATGGACAAGTCAATGTTTCAGACGAGATTTAAAACACCGCGTTCATTTTTTTCATTGTTGAACGAGACATTTCAAACATATCAGAAAACTCATCCGAGACGACTCGGTATCTGGCATGGACGAGATGAGACGTAAAACTAAGTTTTAAAACCATGTCCGATAGGGAATTTTTCTATTACAATTGGTATTAGAGACTCTCAGACACGAAAATCCAACACTATTCCAATTAATATCAAGACTGACTGAAGTACACTCATTGCAAACTGAAGAAAGCTTGATTCCAGCTTAATTGGGCCTGGCATGGAATCTTTTTCCAAATAATCGTACAGATTACCAATACAGGCTCGCTTGAGATATAGTAACCTAATACAAATGTGGACCATACACCAATCTCAATACTAGCATTGAACTTCTTAATCACCATCAAACGGTTATGATACGTCGTTTTTCCGACCAATTTATAGTAATAAATTTGACAATGTAGTTTTCACCATTCCTACAAAAACAACAGATCTTCACAAAAAGAAACAAATTCAGATTTTATCGTAAGCTAAATTACACAGAACTTCAATATAAATTCCGAAAAATCTATCAAACTAGGGTTGCAATACGAACATATCGATCGGAAATCCTAGCTTGATAACGCTTTAAAACAAAACCGTACAGAAATCAATCACAAGAAATTTCTGTTGAAATTTATAGGGTTTTGAGTTTCTTACCTCTTGAAATTTCTGAAACAGGAACGCCATGAAAACGCCCAGATGGGCTCTCTCTCTCTCTCTAAACTCTTCTCTCTCTCTCTCTAAACTCTTTTGAGGTGGTTTCAAATCTCGGTTTGTCGTCTCGTCTCGACCATGGAGGAGACCGACTTGCCTCGGGCGCGTCAACTCTCGGGGACAGGATAAACCATTTCAGATTTAGAATTATTTATTTATATATAAATAGTACGGGTGCACATGGTTTCTATTGGTTCGGATTTATGGCAAAATCGGAACTGAATCAAATATGATCAATCTATAAATTTAGAACCGAATCAATCCAAATCAACTTTGATTCGGATTGATTCTCGATTCTCATATTTATTATTTTCAATAGTAAAATTAAAATAACTAAAATTTAAATCTAAACAAAATAAATATTAAATAAAGTATCATGCATAACACATAACACGCATAAACAAAACATCAACATACTTATGATTTTAACATAAACAAAACATCACGCATAACACATTAAAATTAAAAATCATGAAAAAATTACAAAATAAAATAAAAAAATCAATTTTAACACTTATCTTGTAAGAGAGGATTGAAGAAGATAGAATAGATGAAAGAAACTAAGAAAGAGGTTTGAGACTTTGATTATTGTTTGAATGTTTTTATCTTTTGTCTTTTAAGAATATATTTTATTTTTAAATATATATTATAATAAATATAAAAATAGGTTCGATTCTCGGATTTATTCAGTTCTATTATACCCCTAATTCAGAACTGAACCAAATCAATCGATTTTTTTTACAATCCGTACCCAAATCAAATTATGCTCAATCCGAACCAATCCAATTCAAAAGACTTCGGATTGGTTCGGTTGTGGCGCCTCGCCAAACACTAATACAAATCCCAAGGCCAAATCCCAAGGTACTAGGTGGCACCTCAAAATTTGGGTATGACTCTCTCTGTTTATGTTAGTGTTCCACGGAACTTGAAGACATTGTAATCTAATATACCACAAATTCTAACCATATATAAAGGCAACACGAAAATAACAGCGGAAGACTGAAAATATCTAATACATGAGTATATCAGAGTGCGGAAGTTTAACAATATACAAGATTTCCAAAGTATTCTTACTCTAATACAAACCTAACATTCACTTCAAAATCTACATACATTTTAGACGAAACTGACATCATTAAGGGGTGTAGCCCTAATGCTCACCAAGCAATAGACTCTGATCGTCGATCTGACCGACAAGATACTCCTCACTTATCTTGGTAACTGCAAGTGCTGAAACTAAAAAAAATAAGAAGGAAAGGGTAAGTAACGTTGGTTACCTAGTAAGTCCACAACCAATTCCTACTAATAACATCCCCTAAACATGGTCGAGTAAGCATACTGAACAGTTTAACATATGCAAAGTTTTACAAGAGAAAATATGATTAACTGGTACATATAGCTAGGGATGAGCAGTTAAACAGTTTAAAAGTTTACATCACATCAATCATCGATACTCACTATACATTTTTCATCTTATACAAATAAAATTGACAACATCGAAATAGTAGACATGCTTTTCAGTTTATACTTCGAAATATAACAACAGATACATAGTACAATTGGTGGAGTATTGAAATTAAAGAGTTGGGATTCACGACTGGATCGCTCCCAGTCGGGATATGATATTCCTCAATAACATCGTAGTTCTTGATTTTGTGGCTAGTCGTTGTTTACCATGCTTGCGAGACCATTTATCCGGCTCAAGCTAGCCATTTAACGTGACCGTAAACAATGGGTCTCTTTTCGATGTGTTAGAACGTTCCACTACTACTAAATTGTTAGTGATCACTAACTAATCATCTTCATCTATGCCTATCAAGCATGCATGTGATTCCCAAAATAACACTCCACTCGTATACGATCACCTTTACAATACACGTTCACTAATAAAGATAAGAAAGGAATGGACCCGGATTCCAGTTGTGACTCCACTCTCATACGCATCCCATACCACGTATGAGCTTAGTGGTCCCTACCGTACATCCCAGGATAGTACATCCCTCCGGATGATGTGACGTACTATCCCTTTAGGCATTTACAGACCCTTTAACAGTTCACAAAATATCTACATATATATATATATATATTATTTTTCATTTAAAACAAAAGAGAAATTAACAGAACAGGGTTGAGAATGGATATTCAGTTCCAACCATGCAACTGTAGCCACTCGGCCTAAAATAAACAACAGTACTCGGAGCCTCTGCGCCAACATAAATTTAAATAAACATGCAACCCTTTCATTAATAACCTGGATATCCTTTCACCAACCTACATACAATATACAACGTAAAATGCAGACACCACACCTCGGTATGATTCTGACATTTTACCGATTCATCATTTTCCCATTCTATCGTGTTTTTACTTCTCGACTTTTTAAAAAAAGTATTTATTTTTCAAGTTTGCAAAATCACTTTTATTATTCGATCGAAAACTATCCAATTTTTGTTAAAATGGGATCCCAATAAATATGTGAAGGCAAATTGTCAAAACTGGGAAAATCGATGAAAATTTGGCTAAGTGTCGAAAACTCAATTTTTCAAAGTTGTCGAAATTGAAAATTGATTTTTGTAAATGAAGACCCTTGACAACATGAGAAGAGCCATGTAGTTTTGTAACCTAATTCAAAGTAATGCAAAAGATATCATTCGAATACTTAAAACATTCCCGTCGTGACGAAAATTTGTTTATTTTTTTTCCGCTTCGTTTGAAGGAGTTACGGGGGCCATAAGTAATTATTTTGGCATGTTAAAAGCATGAGGAATCCAAAAACAATATCAGAAAAAAAATTTGGACACTTTTTAGTTTTCACGGTAGCACCGTTAGAACCTGGCACCGTTAGAACGCTGGAAATTCACGAATTTTTCCATTTTTTTTCTTCGTTTTTCACTCGTTTTTTATTTTAATAACCCAACCACGAATTAAATATTTAAACTACGATAAAACACATCAAATATAACTATTTCTAGCATGAATTTGAAGTAAATTAAGTGACATTCTATAAATTCAAAACATACAAAAGTTTCGAAATATCCCTAAATGCAATTTTTCGAAATCTACGATTATTAATAAGAATCGAGAGTCCCTTAATCTTGTGGTTGGTGGACACGATAAGCTAGCTTGGAAATGAAGGAGTGGCGGTCCGGAACATCAAATTTGGTGGAACTTGAATGCCAAACAAATCGGTTTGATTGCAAAACCCTCGATGGAAGTGTTCTTCCCCTTTCTAATGACAAACAACGACTCTCCTACGATTTGGATGAGGCTCCAAGTGGTTATAAACAAACCCACTTGCTGATTTTTGTGGGAGACCGAGAGAACAAAAAGGAAATGGAGGTTGAATGGGATGAGCACGTGGAGCTCAACAACGCCAACGACTTTGCCTTCTTTGTCGAGGTTCAACTCAGACTAGCTTGCGATAGATCTTGATGGGAAGGGTTGATACCCTAGGTTTGAAGAATGGGCTGATCTTTTGTGAGTTGGAGAGTAGAAAGTAAATAAAAGAAATGAGTTGATTCTTTTTATAATAAAAATTGAGGGCAACTTTGTATTTTTATTTCGTTTACATTTTCGACAAAATCTTGACCATTCGAACTCGAAAATTGACATATGAGTACTCCATTTCGAATAATTTTTTGTTACGGACCTCATGATATGGTTAAATTCTTCTGATTCTTACTTTATCAAAAATTCACTATTTTGGATCCCACTTAACGCGAAATTTGAGGATTTTATAAATTTTTCATCCGAACTCGAATTTGAACTTGCTTACAGGCTAAAGTATATATTTCAATCATTTTGAACATAATGGCGGAGTTGATTTTCGTTAGAAATGATCGAAACCATATCCGAGTGTTTTACTATAATTTTCTTTTTTGGTATTTTTCTCAAAATATCACCCTTTGACTTCTTCAAGATACAAGTTGAAAATTCGAGGTGTTACATCGGTTCTCAGATTTACCCAATCTAGTGTGCACCCTTACTAAATAATGTAAATTTTCAAATAATTACAAATAATATTGTTTATTATGAAAC
The DNA here is from genome assembly GCF_017979445.1 of Akebia trifoliata. NCBI lineage: Eukaryota > Viridiplantae > Streptophyta > Magnoliopsida > Ranunculales > Lardizabalaceae > Akebia > Akebia trifoliata. Next base: position 21,699,196 of record NC_141379.1, read on the forward strand.
CAATGTTTTAAAAATTGGTCCGATGATTATACCAAAATCTTTGTAAAATGGTCGAACCGAGGTCCGACCCAAGATTCAATTTGGTTAGAGCAATTCATCTTTATTAAATTATAAATTTAAATTTATAAATAGTAGAAAGATTTTACAATAAGGATTAAACAAATGGATAAATAAAAATTAAAAATTAAGGACTAGAATTCTTTTAAGTAATATGGTATCTTCTTTTCATATTATTTATTTTAAATAGTAACAATTAATTAAAATACAACTAATACCAAATAAGAAGATAAAATTTAACATAATCAAATATTGTTCATAAAAAGGTAAAAAAAATTCCACTCAATATTTCCATTAACAAACATCAATAAATCCCTAATAAAAAATAACTTAATAAAATCGTATCTAATAATAAGATTTCAAAAGCCTAAATTCAAATATAAATGTAAATCTCAAATCTTTTAACAATTGTTCGTGTAGTCATTCTAGTAATCATCATCATCTTTTTGAGTTTTCTCGTCCCCAGTAATTGCGATATTCATTCTTTGTTTTTCCATCATATGCAATACTCTTATCATGCCTACAAAAAAATATATATAATTTATTTTAGGCTCATTTTTTTAAACTATCACTAGTATATTCATTTTCAATCAAATTATGTTTTTTTTACCTATATTTTGATAGACTTGGTCTCTCACTGATAATTGATCTATCTCTAACCAACTATTTTTTTCTTCATCTTAGAATATAGGAGGCGAAGTCTCCACTACCCAATCTCCTAATATATCCATATCTTCAAAACATATAGGATCATAGCATTTATTTTTCTTGGAATCTTTGTAAAAATAATTATTAATCAATACATTATGAATTATATATAATATGTATTAATATAAAAATTCAAGAATAAATCCAAGTATTAAAAAATAATGACAATTAACGTACTCACAAAAAAAAATATCACTTACCAAATTGTTAAACGAAAATTATATTAAAAAATACAAAATCATTGAACCTGTGAAATTCTAAATTTTTAATTCGTATCTCGAGAAAAAATAAATATTGAAATTTTAAGAAAATCCTGAAAGTGAGACTTAGGGATAAAATTTTAGGATGTTTTTGATCATTTTTAATGGATTTTGACCTCACCATTAGATTCAAAATGATTAAAAAATATACTTTAGCCTGTAAGCATGCTCAAATGTGAGTTCGAACAAAAAAGTTGTAAAATTCTTGATTACCGAGTCAGACTAGGCTAAAATAATGACTTTTTATAGAGTAGGAATTTTTAAAATTCTATAACGCCATTGGGTTTTGAAAGCGCCCTCGATCCGCGGGGTGTACGGATCCGCTTTTGACCCTTGAGGTTTGGGAGTCGCCACCTAGTTATTACGGTCTAGGAACCAAATTGACCCTACAATGGATAAAAAGAACTAATCTACTATAGAAATCTGAATCCGGGGATCATGTTACGGGGTTGGAAGGTGTTAAGCACCAATCCCGCCCGGTCAATGCCGGTCTCTACTTATCCCAAATAGATCTACATTGCTAATGATAAACCTAGATTAAAAAAATAATAAAAAAAATTTACCTTTGATCTACAAAAGTGTTATTCCCTCAGATCTTGTGAGAATGACTCCTTGTACCGTATTCCTTACTTCGGTCTATCTCTGGATCTGATTCCTGATCTCCGAGGTAAGGTATCTCCTTCTTGGATCTGGGTACTTCAAATTTGTTGTGGATTTTTGGGATGTTTTTGAGAGGTTTTTGGGTGTTTTTTAGGCTAAAATCGGAGTAGGGGTGTTAGGGAATGAGTTGGGACTCCAGAATTAGGGTTTTGGGGAGGCTATGGAGGCTTCTTTACCTACTTTTTCTAGGGTTTCTTCTTTGATACGAAAATAGGGTGTGGAGGCTCCTATTTATAAAGTTTTTAGAAGCATTTAGGGTTTGATTAGGGTTTCTTTTAGGGTTTCAATTAGGGTTTTGACTTAGTCTTTAGGGTTTTAGGGTTTTGACTTTAGTCTTATGAGATTGACTTGATTAGTTTTAGATTAGAGTTTGGATTTAGGGTTTTGACCTTAGTCTTATGAGATTGACTTGATTAGTTTAGATTAGGGTTTTGATTTAGGGTTTTGACCTTAGTCTTATGAGATTGACTCGATTAGTACCTTGACTTCAGTCTTGCTTGATTGACTTTAATTTTGACTTTAGTCTCACTTGATTGACTTTAATACCTTGACTTCAGTCTTGCTTGATTTACTTTTAATTTTTGGAGAATCCCCTTCTATTATATCTTTAATTCTTTGAACCCCCGAATGGAGGGGTCCTTAAAGAAATATCCCACGAACCCTCAACAATTTTACCTGAGAGTCCAATTAATCGATTTTTTAGGTTCAACTTTTTAAATTAATTTCATTAATGTTTTACTTTAATTATTTAATGTTTTATTTTTTAATTTCAAATTTTTTAATTATGAAAATTGTGAAATTACCGTTTTGCCCTCGGAGAGGATTTTTACGTTTTAAGTCGTTTTTCAATGTTCCAGGATGTTTTGGAATCAGTTTTTCGTAAGGAATTCAATGGGAATGTTGGTTTTTGTCATTTATGAAGTTTTTATATGAAATGATCGTGAACTTTATGAGGGGTATTTTCGTAATTTTGTCAAATTTTGTGAAAATTGGCGAAGTGGTTTACTTGGTTTCGATTTGTTGATTTATGTGTTTGAACGGATTTTCCTAAGCGTAATGTAGGCTCTAAGGTTGTTTTGAGGTTAGGGGTATTTTGGTAATTTAATCATTTTTTATGATTTTTATCGTGAAGCTTCTTTTTGGTTTGCAAGATGATGATTTCTATGTTTCTGGGGTCGTATTTTCCTAGCGTGGCGTGGTTTCTAAATTTTGTCAGTTCGAGATACCTCATCCGGATTTCTGAAACATATCTGGTAACAAAATAAAGCATTGGAATAGACATCCATCATTGGGAACCTTTGCGATCGGGTTGACGACTTGATTAATCAGGCGGATGCAAAAATGAGGTGTCTACAGATGCCCCTCTTTGGCAGAGGGTTGAAGCAAACTAGATAGAAAATCTATTTTGGTAGAAAGTGCGATATCCGAATGCCAAAGCTAGTGACAGTTCATTTTGCAGCCTGATTTAGCAATTCGTCGAGGTGTTCGGATCCTTGAGGGTTAAACTCTCCCCGAACTAAAAGGTTGTCAGGTCCTCGAGCGAGAGCTCTCACTGATGGCGTCAGATCCTTGAATTTTAAAGAATTCTCCCTGACTAAAAGAACAAGTGTGCAAGTGTGTGCACTGTGTGAAATTGAGTAAAATCTGAGCATAAACTAAGCATAACTGAGCATAAATTGAGCATAAAAAAATTGAATGTCTTACTTTACCTACCCTGGGTGAAAGAGTAATAAACAATTTTTTTTGGAAAGTTTTACTCTACCTACTCGGGGTGAAAGAGTAATGAACTATTTTTTCTAGGAGTCCTACTCTACCTACTCGGGGTGAAAGAGTAATGAATTCTTTTTCGGGAGTTCTACTCTACCTACTCGGGGTGAAAGAGTAATGAACTATTTTTTCTGGGAGTTTTACTCTACCTACTCAGGGAGAAATATTTTTTCTGGGAGTCCTACTCTACCTACTCGGGGTGAAAAAGTAATGAACTATTTTTTCTAGGAGTTTTACTCTACCTACTCAGGGTGAAAGAGTAATGAACTATTTTTTCTAGGAGTCCTACTCTACCTACTCGGGGTGAAAAAGTAATGAACTATTTTTTTGGGAGTTCTACTCTACCTACTCGGGGTGAAAGAGTAATGAACAATTTTTTTTTTTTTTTGGAAGTTTTACTCTACCTACTCGGAGTGAAAGAGTAATGAACTAAGCTTTTTAGAAGTCCTACTCTACCTGCCCAGGGTGAAAGAGTAATGAACTAATTTTTTTTGAAAAGTTCTACTCTACCTACTCGGAGTGAAAGAGTAATGAACTAATTTTTTAGGAGTCCTACTCTACCTGCCCAGGGTGAAAGAGTAATGAACTAATTTTTTTTTTTTTTTTTTTTGGGAATGAACAGGAGATTAACCTCGCATTTGAATTTTTTTTTTTTTTTAATAAAAAGTTGGATTTTATGAAAGTCCGGTAAACATTTTAACTCTCTTTGAATCTGAGGAGTTTTCAAAATTGCTATCAAGAGGGTAACCTTTAATTCAAAGTTAACCTTATCATTTGGGGTTGAAATTGACCAGGCATCAGAACAAAAATGCCCCTAGTTTGACAATAAACATGGCATTAAAAATAATTGAACACATCATTAAAAAATGCCCCTAGTAGTATAAAGGGGGGAAATTACATATCTAAAAGAAAAAATGCCCCCTTGTATGAAGGTTTGAAATATTTGATTACCACAAGCGCAATAAAGATCCAACTTTTAATTTTATTAAAGATTTTGAGTCAGGCTCAAGAGAACAAAATATTTTCTTTTGAGACTCATCATAGAATTCACCATTCTCTCCATTGGTTCACTTGGGGAAGTAAGAATTTTCAGATCGATCGTAGACAAGATACTTGTGGCTTCTGAATTTATGCCTGGTTTAAGCTGAGTATTGAACTTGATTATTCAGATTTCTGATGTTTCAGCTCGGACTGCTCTCAGCTTCGGGATTTTCTTCTATTTTTTTTTCTTTTTTATTGCTCTAACTTTTGCCTAGATCGCTTTTCCAGGTTTTCAATCTATCGAGCTTGCTCTAACTTTTGCCTAGATCGCCTTTTCAGGTTTTCAATCTAGCGAGCTTTTTCTTTTTTTCTTGGCTCTGATTATTGCCAAAGTTGTCCTTTAAGATTTTCAACTTTGCGAGCTTGCCTTAATTTTTGCCTAAGTCGCCCTTTTCGGATTTTCAACTTAGCAGGCTTCATCATTTTTTTATCTCTTTTTTTTTTTTTTTTTTTTTTTTTTTGATCTTCTAGAATTACTGTCTGATCATGTTCTACTACCTTCCTTGACCTTTTCACATGGTACTTAGGAGGACTTTTATAGGTAGGCTTGGGACTAGGCATAAAATGAAAGGGATTTTGAGGCTCAAAAACCCAAATGCCCCTTGTGTGGCATTTCATTTAAACTTTTTCTTGAATTTTCTTCCCCATTCTTTTGAATTTTTTCTTTTTAGATTTTTTCTTTATCGGGGAATCTATTTTTATTTTTTTTGATGTGGTCGGGCCTGAAGTAACTTCTCAGGTTGCCTACGTACCCCAGAATTTTGGGATCAGACTAAAACGTAGTTCGAATTTTTCCCTCCCCTAGGTTAGGTGATCAGGCTAAGAAATAAAAGGCACAATTTTTCTCTTTTTGAACAGGCTGCAAAGGGGTTGAGAAATGAGATAAAGAATTAGGTAATAGGAAAATTGATTCAGCCAAAAATGGCCTCCTTAAATGTAGTACCGTTTAATTTGGTCAAGGTTGGTTGGTTCTGGTAACTCGATTCCATCATGATCTTGAAGCCTGACAGCTTTTCCTGGTAGTATCTCCTTGATGATGTACGGACCTCCCCAATTTGGTTTGAACTTCCCTCTAGGGTCAAAGATAGGTGCCCGATTCTCTTGGAGTACTAAATCCCCGACCTGTAAGTGACGAACCTTGATCTTTTTATCAAATGCACGGGCAACTCTTCTTTGATAAGCTTGCACGTGATATAGGGTTTTAAATCATTTTCTTCGATCAAGTTTATTTCTTCATACTGTTGACGACCCCAATCTGTTTCTAACAAATGATTTTTCAACAAGACCCTGAGAGACGAAATTTTCAATTCAACTGGCAAGACTGCTTTCATGCCATACACTAAGGAGTAAGGAGTAGCTCCAGTAGAGGATCGAATTAGAGTTCGATATGTCCACAGCGTGAATGATAATTTTTCTGACCAATCTCGATGTTATTAACTCATTTTCCTGATGATAGTCTTGATACTCTTATTAACTGCTTCAACCGTTTCATTGATCTGAGGACGGTAGGAGGATGATTTGTGATTCCGGATCTTCAACTTTGAACACAGAGTAATGATTTATGCTTTGAAGTACGACTCATTATCAGAGATCAATTCAAAAGGTACCCCCATATCGACTGATAATATATGATTTGAAACTTAAGATGTAGTGAGGATAGCACTGATACATTTTTATAACATCTTCTTTGATTCCATTGATATAGAAGAGTATCCATTCCATGTTGAACAACACCCAAGCTTGTACCTAGCATACCCTCATATGATCACACGAACAAGTCTTTTGAAATTTCTGAAAAAATTCATTATCCCCTCGTGTTCCTTTCGGGATAAGATGGTTTCTATTTGAATCTCTTTAGGAATTATTTTTTGTTTCGAGGTCAAAGACCTTTTCCTTTCTCGATTAAAGGTTGAGCCCGACTCTTATCTTCTTGTTCAGAAACGAAATCTATCAAATTATTAGTTAATTCGTTAATGTGCTCGAGGTATTCAAAAATTTCTTTTATCTGATCAATTTTAGATGGGGCAACAGACACCTCTAAAGACTCGATGAACTAACTTGACTCAATAGGAAAGAATAGACTCAATCTAAGGAAGACATGACCTTGCTGGAAAAAAGGACTCGAGCTAACCCAAATGACTCATGAAAACTCAAGACAAGTACCCACACGAGTGTGATTAGGACTGAGGACTCAGATATTGCTTATAACCGGTAGGATTGAAGCATTATGATCTTCAAAGAACAACTGGACGATGTTGAAAAATTTTGAGGTCATTTCTGACTGTTTGACTTGATATTGATGTTTACTCTAACTGACCGGATTTACAGCCCTAGCTAGACGATAGACGATTGAGCTTAGATACAATGATAACCCTTAAACCTCTTTGAAGGTGAATTTAACCAATTTCAGTGTCACCCCCTTGATAACATTTTAAATGAACCCGGAGATTTTATTGAATTTTGTGCACCAATCCATTAAAAAATTCATCCATTCAATGATTATTCAGAAGAAAAATAATTATGTTGCACTCTTGAAAAATATTGAAAAAAATGTTTTTATTTCACAAATCTGATTATTTTTTTGCAACATTTTTTGGTAGTTTTCCAAAGTCTATAAAAACTTTTCATGCAAAAATAGATCTTTTGCAAATTATTTTTCCTTCTTTTTCTTTTCTTTTGGAAAATATTTTCTTCTGAAAAATATTTTTTCTCTGGAAAATAGTTTTTTATTGGGAAAGTATCTTCTCTTGGAAAATATTTTTTGGAAAACGTTTTTTCTTAGAAAACATTTTTTTTTAGAGAATAATACTTTTTTTGGAAAACACTTCTTTTGGAAAATATTTTTTCTGGAAAATACTTTCCCTTTGTAAACTATTTTTCTTCTTTGAAAATTTGATTTCTATTTCGATTTAAATGGCCCGGTCCATCAGGATTGTTGGATCGAGTTGGGCTGGGTCATTTGCAAGAGATGGATTTTTTATTGGGTCGGTGCACCCATTTTGATTTTCAAAAATAACATTTTTTATCCTTGAGGACAATCATACACTCTGATCTCATCATCCACATACATTCATATCAATCACAAAGTCTCATAAGATTCCATTCAATGAACAACCCGGGAACACCCACGATAAGTTCGAGTCGCGACCTACTGGGAAGGTTTCTAGACTCTAAGCTTACTATGTGCAATGCATTTTTATCTGGCCACCCTTGCCCAAGCACACCTATATACCTTTCGATACATGGTGACTTGGTTTGATATACCGTATAGGTGATAATCTAAAACCTCAATTCACTTCTCTGAAGCCAAAAACAGCCAGTTTGATCTCCAATTGAGAGGTGGCGCACAATGCTGAGAAAGGGCCCACTTAAATACCTCTCGTCTAGAATAGACGTAGTCTATCCCCCTCGTACAGTAGGGTACAGCGGGGCAAGATCTTGCTTAGGCACCGGTTTTGACCAAGAAGTGCAATTGATATACTTGGATTATCTTTTATACCTACGGGTACGAGTCAAGAGTTGTAGCTTTCATAAATGGTTTGGCATCCCACGAGAGGACCGACCACATACTAGTACTACATTGGCAATCGGGACATGTGACTGTGTGGCTCACAATAGGTCAAAGGCTCAGGTCGCTCCAGCCTAGGTGCATCAATATACCTTTCAGAATCACCTGATCAGACGGTATTGATGCCCCCAGTTTAATATACCCTAAGGTACGTGACTGGAGTTGTGATTTTCATGAATGACGTCGCATCTCCGAAGAGACCGGGCCACGCACTAGTGCCACGTTGGCTATATGGGACGTGTAAGTGGGTAAAACAGTAAACGTGCTTGTGGTGTGTGCAAAACAGGGTGGGGTGTGCCCGGGGCCTTTTTCAAACACGTGGGCCCATGGGCCAGATTATGTCATCACATATGGATATCAAATGAATATTGATCAAGAAAATAATCCCAAACCCATCACATCGAAATTAAGATGAAATCAAACACATCACAAATATATCTGTCAAGATCATGGCAAATCAATTAATGAGCATGGCATATAATAATTGATCAAACAAACATTGCAATAGGCATAATTTTTATGATTTTTAAGGTCCAATCAATGATCACTTTTGGGTGATCCAAAATAAATCGAGATTCCAATAGGTGTTACATTGATGATAGAATGACAATGGTTGAGATGAACTCACTCTCAAGAACATTAATTGTGCCAACATTTGATAAATTCAGATTTTCTGTAAATTAGGAAAATACAATCTGAACTTGCATCGATGATATCTAAGGCTCCCGATAACGAAATCGAGTGAACTCAAGTTCTAAATTAATCTACTCGATGAGATCTACATTTTATTAATAGGTGTCCAGACTTAGTTCTCACCAGAATGTTCTGTAAAAACGTTTTAACGTTGCTGTCCCAACTTTCATTCAGAAATAATTTCAGATTTACAGATTGAACTTGCATCGACGATATCTAAGGCTTCCGATAACGAAATTGAGTAAACTCAAGTTCTAAATTAATCTACTCGATTAGATCTACGTTTTATTAAGAGGTTCCCAGACTTAATTCTCACTAGAATGTTCTGTAAAAAAGTTTTAACGTTGCTGTCCCAACTTTCATTCAGAAATAATTCCAGATTTACAGATTGAACTTGCATCGATGATATCTAAGGCTTCCGATAACGAAATTGAGTGACCTCAGATTCTAAATTAATCTACTCGACGAGATCTATGTTTTATTAACAGGCTCCCAGACTTAATTCTCACTAGAATATTCTCTAAAAACGTTTTAATATTTCTGTCCAACCTTCATCATTCCATCATTTTCATAGGTCAATTTGAATCTTTCAGTATTTAGGGGTCATCAAAAAGTGATCCTTAATTGGAAAAAAATGCAATACCCAAAATCATCTACAATCAAGACAAAAAATAAATAAACAGAAAAAATAAATAAAATAAATCCAACTAAATAATAAAAAAAAACTAGGTCATCTTGGCAATGATCCCATACTTGGGGTTTTTCAAGTTTGATCCTCAATAGTCCCCAGTGGAGTCGCCACTGAAAGCGCCCTCGATCCGCGGGGTGTACGGATCCGCTTTTGACCCTTGAGGTTTGGGAGTCGCCACCTAGTTATTACGGTCTAGGAACCAAATTGACCCTACAATGGATAAAAAGAACTAATCTACTATAGAAATCTGAATCCGGGGATCATGTTACGGGGTTGGAAGGTGTTAAGCACCAATCCCGCCCGGCCAATGCCGGTCTTTACTTATCCCAAATAGATCTACATTGCTAATGATAAACCTAGATTAAAAAAATAATAAAAAAAATTTACCTTTGATCTACAAAAGTGTTATTCCCTCAGATCTTGTGAGAATGACTCCTTGTACCGTATTCCTTACTTCGGTCTATCTCTGGATCTGATTCCTGATCTCCGAGGTAAGGTATCTCCTTCTTGGATCTGGGTACTTCAAATTTGTTGTGGATTTTTGGGATGTTTTTGAAAGGTTTTTGGGTGTTTTTTAGGCTAAAATCGGAGTAGGGGTGTTAGGGAATGAGTTGGGACTCCAGAATTAGGGTTTTGGGGAGGCTATGGAGGCTTCTTTACCTACTTTTTCTAGGGTTTCTTCTTTGATACGAAAATAGGGTGTGGAGGCTCCTATTTATAAAGTTTTTAGAAGCATTTAGGGTTTGATTAGGGTTTCTTTTAGGGTTTCAATTAGGGTTTTGACTTAGTCTTTAGGGTTTTAGGGTTTTGACTTTAGTCTTATGAGATTGACTTGATTAGTTTTAGATTAGAGTTTGGATTTAGGGTTTTGACCTTAGTCTTATGAGATTGACTTGATTAGTTTAGATTAGGGTTTTGATTTAGGGTTTTGACCTTAGTCTTATGAGATTGACTCGATTAGTACCTTGACTTCAGTCTTGCTTGATTGACTTTAATTTTGACTTTAGTCTCACTTGATTGACTTTAATACCTTGACTTCAGTCTTGCTTGATTTACTTTTAATTTTTGGAGAATCCCCTTCTATTATATCTTTAATTCTTTGAACCCCCGAATGGAGGGGTCCTTAAAGAAATATCCCACGAACCCTCAACAATTTTACCTGAGAGTCCAATTAATCGATTTTTTAGGTTCAACTTTTTAAATTAATTTCATTAATGTTTTACTTTAATTATTTAATGTTTTATTTTTTAATTTCAAATTTTTTAATTATGAAAATTGTGAAATTACCGTTTTGCCCTCGGAGAGGATTTTTACGTTTTAAGTCGTTTTTCAATGTTCCAGGATGTTTTGGAATCAGTTTTTCGTAAGGAATTCAATGGGAATGTTGGTTTTTGTCATTTATGAAGTTTTTATATGAAATGATCGTGAACTTTATGAGGGGTATTTTCGTAATTTTGTCAAATTTTGTGAAAATTGGCGAAGTGGTTTACTTGGTTTCGATTTGTTGATTTATGTGTTTGAACGGATTTTCCTAAGCGTAATGTAGGCTCTAAGGTTGTTTTGAGGTTAGGGGTATTTTGGTAATTTAATCATTTTTTATGATTTTTATCGTGAAGCTTCTTTTTGGTTTGCAAGATGATGATTTCTATGTTTCTGGGGTCGTATTTTCCTAGCGTGGCGTGGTTTCTAAATTTTGTCAGTTCGAGATACCTCATCCGGATTTCTGAAACATATCTGGTAACAAAATAAAGCATTGGAATAGACATCCATCATTGGGAACCTTTGCGATCGGGTTGACGACTTGATTAATCAGGCGGATGCAAAAATGAGGTGTCTACAGATGCCCCTCTTTGGCAGAGGGTTGAAGCAAACTAGATAGAAAATCTATTTTGGTAGAAAGTGCGATATCCGAATGCCAAAGCTAGTGACAGTTCATTTTGCAGCCTGATTTAGCAATTCGTCGAGGTGTTCGGATCCTTGAGGGTTAAACTCTCCCCGAACTAAAAGGTTGTCAGGTCCTCGAGCGAGAGCTCTCACTGATGGCGTCAGATCCTTGAATTTTAAAGAATTCTCCCTGACTAAAAGAACAAGTGTGCAAGTGTGTGCACTGTGTGAAATTGAGTAAAATCTGAGCATAAACTAAGCATAACTGAGCATAAATTGAGCATAAAAAAATTGAATGTCTTACTTTACCTACCCTGGGTGAAAGAGTAATAAACAATTTTTTTTGGAAAGTTTTACTCTACCTACTCGGGGTGAAAGAGTAATGAACTATTTTTTCTAGGAGTCCTACTCTACCTACTCGGGGTGAAAGAGTAATGAATTCTTTTTCGGGAGTTCTACTCTACCTACTCGGGGTGAAAGAGTAATGAACTATTTTTTCTGGGAGTTTTACTCTACCTACTCAGGGAGAAATATTTTTTCTGGGAGTCCTACTCTACCTACTCGGGGTGAAAAAGTAATGAACTATTTTTTCTAGGAGTTTTACTCTACCTACTCAGGGTGAAAGAGTAATGAACTATTTTTTCTGGGAGTCCTACTCTACCTACTCGGGGTGAAAAAGTAATGAACTATTTTTTTGGGAGTTCTACTCTACCTACTCGGGGTGAAAGAGTAATGAACAATTTTTTTTTTTTTTTTGGAAGTTCTACTCTACCTACTCGGAGTGAAAGAGTAATGAACTAAGCTTTTTAGAAGTCCTACTCTACCTGCCCAGGGTGAAAGAGTAATGAACTAATTTTTTTTGAAAAGTTCTACTCTACCTACTCGGAGTGAAAGAGTAATGAACTAATTTTTTAGGAGTCCTACTCTACCTGCCCAGGGTGAAAGAGTAATGAACTAATTTTTTTTTTTTTTTTTTTTGGGAACGAACAGGAGATTAACCTCGCATTTGAATTTTTTTTTTTTTTTAATAAAAAGTTGGATTTTATGAAAGTCCGGTAAACATTTTAACTCTCTTTGAATCTGAGGAGTTTTCAAAATTGCTATCAAGAGGGTAACCTTTAATTCAAAGTTAACCTTATCATTTGGGGTTGAAATTGACCAGGTATCAGAACAAAAATGCCCCTAGTTTGACAATAAACATGGCATTGAAAATAATTGAACACATCATTAAAAAATGCCCCTAGTAGTATAAAGGGGGGAAATTACATATCTAAAAGAAAAAAAGCCCACTTGTATGAAGGTTTGAAATATTTGATTACCACAAGCGCAATAAAGATCCAACTTTTAATTTTATTAAAGATTTTGAGTCAGGCTCAAGAGAACAAAATATTTTCTTTTGAGACTCATCATAGAATTCACCATTCTCTCCATTGGTTCACTTGGGGAAGTAAGAATTTTCAGATCGATCGGTCAAGGAGTGATATCTGCATTTTACATTATAATGTTATGTGTAAGTTGGTGAAGGTATATCCAATGATAATGACTAGTTGCATGTGTTATTTACTTTCTATTAGCGCGAGGTGCGGTTTACGTTTACGTTTTTGTTCTGTTATTTATTTTAGACCGGGTGACCACAATTGCATGGTAGGAAACTGAATATCCATTCTCAATCTTGTATTGTCAATTTCTCTTTTGTTTTCAAATGAAAATAATATATATATATATATATATATATAAAATTATTTTATGAGTTGTTAAAGAGTCTGTGAATGCCTGAAAGGATAATGCGTCATATCATCCAGAGTGGTGTACTATCCTAGGATGTACGGTAGGGACCACCAAACTCATACGTGGTATGGGACGCGTATAAGAGTGGAGTCACAAATGAAATCCGGGTTTATTCCTCTCTATCTTTACCAATGAACTTATATTGTAAAGGTGATTGTATACGAATGATTTGTATATTTGGGAATCACATGCACGCATGATAGGCATAGACGAAGATGATTAGTCAGTGATCACTAACAATCTATAATAATTGAACGTTCTGACACATCGAAAAGAGACCTATTACTTACAGTTACGTCAAACAACCAGCCTGAGTCGGATAAATGGTCAACCAAGCGTGGTAAATGCAGCGACCGACCACAAAATCAGGAACTAAAAGCCAGTAAGGAATTGTAACATCATATCCCGACTAGGAGCTATCCAGTCGTGAATCCCAACTCTCTAATTCCACTACTTTATCATTGTGTATTATGTATCTGTTGTCTTATTTTTATATATAAAATGAAATACATGTTTTATATTTCTATTTGGTCAATTAGATTTGTATAAAAAGAAAATGTTATAGTAAGTACTATTGCTGAATGTAATGTGAGTTTTAAAATATTTAGTTGCTCATCCCTGGTTATATGCATCCGTTAATTGTAATTTTTTTTGTAAAACTTTGCATATGTTAAAATGATTTAGTATGGTTATTCGTTCATGTTAGGAGATGTTATTAGCAGAAATTGTTTGTTTCCTTATTAGGTAATCATTGTTACTCATCCTTTCCTTATCCATTTTTTTAGTTTCAGATTCAAAGTGTAGCGAGACAGGTATAAAGCACAAGTAATGATCATTTGGTGGGTCATATAGACAATCAGAGTCCGTCACTTGGTGAGTATTGGAGTTATATTTGATTTGTCTGAAAGTATTATAGATTTGTGTTGAGCGTTAGGACTTTTGTTAGAGTAAAGAATTTTTGTATAATTCCGTATATAAATTTCTTCTTCTGTACTCTAGTCTATCGTACGTTATTAGATGTATATAGGCTTTCGTTAGTATTATATTTTGTATGTATATATGGAAGAAAATGTATGTCGTTTATCAGGTGCAGGTTGATCGCCTTGGAATGCTAACATAAACAGAGGAGACCATGCAGAAATTTCAAGGCGTCACCTTGTACCTCGATATCTGGCATAGGGCTTTGTGTTAGGGTTTGACGGGACGCCACAGAACTTATGGTAATTTAATCTAGTCCTTCTATCAATATGTATTCATTCAAAATGTTCTAATTACATTCACAACCCAATGAACTACAAGTTTGGCATAAAATTCATTTCTTGTAAATTCAGTGCACTTCCTCCAAAATTTTCCTACTACTCAATTATACGAAAATATTTCATTATGCAAAATATACAATGTAAAATAAATTAGTCAAAAAACCTACATTATATATTAAATTAAAAAATATAAAGATTAAACTATTTGATTTGGTAACCTGGAAGCATTTTATTACATGCATTTATTGTCATAGATCATCCATTATTTCCACTTGCTTTTCTTGTAGAGCTTGATTTTCTTATTGATGTTTTATTATTTTAACTGGTCATCCGCATACATTCTTTTGATATAATCCAAGAGTTGAGATATAATTCTATGGTGGGAAAAGAAAGTACTTTTATTATATAAAAAATTCATGATTCAACCAATAACCTGTTGCATGTAACTGTGCATAAAGTTGATCTTCCTAACAACGATCAATGATATTCAAAAATGGTAAGTAATCTTCTTTTTTGTCTTTAAATGACATTTTTATTGCTTCATTTGCTATTATCATGCCTTCAAATACGTAGCTCATTGCAAGTTTATCATCATTATCTACCATATGTAAGATTCTCACCAATGGTTCACCAATTTTAAGAACCCTCTCACGTGAAATCCAAAACTTAGATAACAAAATTATATTTTTGAAATTCTTCCCATTATAGATTTTTGACCATTTACTTTCTAACCACTCTTTACTATTAGCCATACTTTGCAAATCATCTTTATTATTGATCAGACTCTATAATTTTAAAATTTTGGTTGCAAAACAAGTAATGGAAAGACAAATCACATATTTTCTATTTGTATGGTTCCTCATCAAATTTAGAATGAAGCCATGGTTATAAATGAATTTTGTGATTTCTTGTGCTTATTTATAACCAACTTCACATCTTGTAACTTATCAAAAGCTATAAGTATTAATCAATGGAATGGGCCACATGAGAAGACCAAAATATTCTTAAAAATTCTTGGACTAATACTTTTCCTGCAGCTATATAATTAGTTGCATTATTAGTTATCAGTTGAACTACATTTTCTGGTCCAACAAATTTCATCACTTCTTTGAAATGATCAAATAACATTTAAGTAGTGTTTGAATGTGTTGTCACATCAATTGAATTAAAAAAATATATTTCCTTTAGGACAATATACAATAACATTAATTAATGTTATACGTCTTTTATCAATCCAACCATCAACCATGATTGTGCAACTTTTTTCTTTTCAATTATTTAAAAAATATCTATAAATTCTTTTACTTTATTGACATTTTTCTTCAAAATGGAATCTCGTACAACACGATATAAAGGTATTTCATATCTCGGACCAATAGAAGTAACTACATCAATCATAAGTTCAAAATAATGCGAGTTAACAGCATTGAATGAAATATATGCATCATACATCTATTTTCCAATGCTAAATCTACTTTCAAAATATTATCCTTGGTTGCTAATGCACTTTTAATTCTTGGTTGTGCACTTGAATTAGTTCGTGGAGTAAAAAAATTAACAATCCCTTTCCTTCCTTTTGATTTGTTATTTTTCTTATTCTTAGTCGTATGACTAACAATATCCTGATCTTCTTCATTTGACTCATCATCTACTGTCACGGGACTTATTTATGATTCATTGCATTTTTTTTCTCTTTTTTTTTTTGAAATATTTCTAAGACTACAATCATTTTGATATTGTATCTCTTTAAGAACTCTTGAACAAGTTTTAACATCCCCCTTCTTACAACCAAGATGTTATTTCATTCAATGTATTATATCTCCATAATATGTCTTTTCACAATAATTATATTTCAAAATAGTCCTTCTTTTTCTAGTTCGGTTATCTAAAATTTCACAATGCTCCCAAGTAATATTTGTTTTATTTCAAGTAAAATAAATTTTGATAGAAGTGGGAGTTGCATTGGACTAGACATTCTAACAATTTAAAATATGAAAAAATAAATCAAATTAGAATTTTAAACAAACATAATTTAAAAGAAGAAATAAACATTGCTTTTTCAAATACTGCTTAAAACTCTCACTATGTTTATTTTGGTATTAAAAAATCTTAACATAATTAACACAAACAAATCAAATATAAGCATATATGTTCTATATTTAATATGAAACATTGACGTGATATATCCGACATGTTAATAACATTTAGATAGATTTGCCAGTGTACCTATATGTTGTAATTTTATTACTAAAATTTTCCTTACTTTATCAAGTTTGTTGTTGTTACTTTATGAATCTGACTAACATGGTAAGATTTTAAATCTTACTAAGGATCATTAGGCTCACAGGGATTATCAAATTGGCAATCCAACACCCCAACATTTTAGATTTCATGGAAAAACTAATATTAAAAAAAATCATTTTTGAACTTGATCGAGGGTGTTAAAAATGGATGGTTACCGAACTCCCAAATTTAAAATTAAAATTAAACAGTAAGACTTAATTATTATTTTTTCAAATATCTTAAAATTTATCCTTTATAATCTAGTGGCATCTGATCATGTTTTTGGGTACCACAAATTGATGCGATTTTGATCCACTCCAATGTATGTTAAGTAACAAATAAATTCATCATTTTGAATTTTATATTTTTTCTATTTTATAATGTTGATGCCACCTCAAGGTTTGCTAGGAAACAAACATGATGAAGTAAGGTTTGGTTGGTGGGTAACAAACTTCACACTTGTTAAGTAATATTCCTTTAGAATTGACAAAACTCCAAAGGAGTCTTATTTAATAAAAATGTTGATATTTGATATGCAGAGAAGAAGTGAAAAACATGTACATCAAAATTAATTTGAAAAAAAAAGTAAAAGAAAAACCTGTAAATCATTTCTTTAATCTTCAATTCGATGCTTAACTCCCTAACCTCAAATCTATAACTACACAAGATAAGAAAACGAAGTGATTAAAATCAAGTAAATAATTTCTGAATTTAAATAAAATTGAAGATCAATGGAAATAAGGATTTGTTTTCATAAAAGTTCAAACATTTTCTTCTTTAGTGGACGAACTCAACTCAACTTCTTTAAGTTAATAAAATCATAATAAATCAAGTTTATGTATTATTTTTTCTTCTGATATTTCTATTTAAATTAAAAGTTAAAATTCTAATAAATCTAAATAAGTCACGTTTTGGGTGCAAAGCAAAATTACAAATCCATGCAAATCAGTCCATAGATTTGCTTTCTAATTTTCTTGTGTTAATGAACTAGTTTTTGAGAACTGACATTTAAAAAAAAAATTAGGTTCATGATGAATCGGGCCAATAAAATTTGAAAATCTGGTTGGATTGTTGGTTCGATATAATTTTTAAAACATTATATCTTACTGTTATTAGTATTGTTGTATTATCAAAACGCTACTGTATTTCTCCTATGTGATCAAAATGCCCTCAAAAATGGGTTGACGTGAAAATAACTAATTGATTGATATATAGGTTTAGTTAGCAGTTAGTGACGGTACAACTTAGGCTTAAAAATGATTTTTGTCTTTCTCTACAAGCTTTTTCTTCTTCTTTTTCATTTTTTCTTCATTATAATCACTACAAGAAAACAGTGAATCAGGAACGAAATTATAAAATGGATTTTATCTGTTTCTAATTAAAAACGGCTTTAAACTGTTTTACCTATTAAATCCGTTTTGATCGGGTTTTAAATGTCTCAATTTCCCGTCTGATTATATGGGAACAAATCTCTTTTGCTCTCTCTCTCTCTCACACAGTCGCTCCCTCAATCGACCTTTCAATCTCCTCTCGATCTCGTCTCTCTCTCTCTCTCAATCGTTCTGTCGATCTCATCCCCCTCGATCTCATCTCTCTCTCTCTCTCAGTTGGATTGGAATGAGTTTTTTTCTTGGTTTTGAGCGACAGTCGTCATTAATGAGAGCTTATGAGCTCTTTGAAACCTTTTTGCACAGTTGGTAAAGGTAATTGCATTTTTTATTAGGGGTTATCAGATTTGAGTGTTCCTGTGAGAAATGTGAGGTTTTAATAGTTAGATTCGATGAAATTTGTTGTTTTTGTGTATTTTTTTTTTTTAGTTTAGATCTCAAATGCTTGAGATGCTTGAGAGTGATTTATGTATTTTTTGTGTGACTTGAATCCACATCTATTAGTTTTTCTAAGGCTTTTGGTTATGTGTTCTTCAATTACTATAGAATCTGAAATTAGGATTTATCTATTGATGCTGTGGTTCTCTAGATTTGTAGTAGTTTTTTGAGTGATAATTTGATTGGAACTATTTCGTAAACCTATAGTTCCATCTCTGAAAATGGATTTTCTTATTAACTATTAGGTTTTCTCTTGACATCGATATCTTAATTTATATAAGAAGTTTATCTTTTAGATATTACAAGGGATTAAGATATATCGAATTTATATTTTCAGAGCTATAGATTTATGTAAGTGGCCATACGATTGTTGATAAGTAATTGAAGCACCGGATGTACTATTTAGAAACATATAGTTCTAGTTTTTCTTTTATTAGATAGGGATACAAGTATGTTTGGGCTGCAAAGGGTAGGATCTCGTGTGTGTTCAAGATGGGGATATGAAGGGGGATTTGTCAAAGTTCTTTAGTTTTGCAAGTTTGTTTGTTCTATTAGTTACTATTTTTCCACTTGGTGTATTTTGATTTTTAGCTGCAATTAATGTTTCTTTATTACAAATATCCTACAACCAAAATGAAAATAAATGAGGTTTACTTATCCATGTTGACTTATTAGAACCCCTCTTTTGCCAAACTAGCTAACACACTACAAGCAAATGGGCAATTATGAACAACATTTTAAAATGGTATTTAGTCGTTTCTTATTAAAAACGGGTTTGAACCATTTTTCTCTTGAAAACTGTTTGCCTTTTCATAAGAACCTCGAAATCGACATTTTAATCTCACATTCTATTCTTTTAATGAAGATGGACTAACAAGATCTAACAGTGTGATGGTTGAATGAAATATATATTTTTATATGTTTTATGGGAACATTTCAAGATACTGAGATGGGCTAACAAGATCGACCTTTTAACCATTTTTTGAATGTATTTTGCATTCTTAATTTTGAAAATCCTGATAAATATTCTTTTGTGAAGTATACTTTCATAGTGTATCTTCATCTCTTCATATATTTAGTATTAGATAATATCAACATATGCAGTATAATTTCATGGTGTAACCATTTCTAGTATTTTCCTTACGGCATTATATTTTAGGTGAATACACATGTAAATGTTCATCAAGATCTCAAGGATGTTAAACTCTGGTAGGTTCTTAGCTGAACATTTTCTACTGTGAAGTTCATATTTTCTTTTGGATTTTATATTTCAACTTAAATATGCGTCCTTAGATGTTTCCTTTTTATTGTATCAGGTCCATACTCTCTCTTAAAAGGATTAGAAAAAATTGATGTTAGTACAGACATTCCAATGTTAGTTTGTGGGGATTTTAATTCTATTCTTGGAAGGTATGGCTTTGTTCTGATATCCAGTTCACATGCAATACAGAATTCATCTAATAATTTTTTACTTATTACACCCCAATTAAAAATATAAAAAATAAATGAATGGTTGAGGACAAGTAAAAGTTGGGGTGCCATTAGAAGCTCTCTCATTTGTTTTGTTAGATTTCTATATTTGAGTATTGGATTTTATATGGGCTTAATCCTAATTGTAAACAACTACTGAAATTGTTTGAATGTGTTATAATGTTGAGATAATAACTTGAGCCAAACCTTTGCAATGTTTGAATATTTTGTTTTAATGTTGTTTCAATTGAACGTGGGGGTTGAGTGGCCAATTTTCCAATGACATGCTCATGAGTAGAATAACTATAAATAATTTTAGAGGTGGGGCCACATCACATTTTATTACAGTGACTGTATAACTTAAATATGCAATATGGGGGTGGAGTGGCCAATTTTCTAATTTTTAAAGAAATCACCACCATGTCCATGTCTATTTCAGAAAGGAAAGTGATATATAATTAGGTATAGCAAAGTGACATTGTCTTTCAGAAAATGTTAGCTTAGTAAGAAACCCATGGGTTAGTATGCTTGAGACCTACTCCTACAACCTTACCTTCTCCTCCTTATTTGTTCTCTAACTTTTTAACCTAACGAAATTAGTTTAATCATTTTATAAATAGAGAAGAAAAAAATTACAACAAACTAATAAGTAACCCAACTCCAAATCCTGGGATAAAGCTTTGTTGTTGTTGTGTACAGCTTTGGTCCTTGGGGACACAATCAAGAACTTGAAGGACTTGCAAATTCATGCATCTTCTATTTTCTTGGTTACACCTTTAGTGGCCGTCATTGGTTAATAGGTTCTGGATCTTGGGCCGTTTCACCATTCCGTTCAATTTTGGGGAATATTTTTAGGTAGGTTATGCAACTATGTATCATCTTATATTTTATTACTTCTATCCATCTCATTTTAGGCCTTACTTTTGCCATTTTAGATTCTTTGACTTGCACCAAAGTCCTTCTTACTTGTGTCATAAATCAATCTTATTTATACACATGCCAACCATCTCAAAAGACTTGATTTAATTTTATCTCTTATTGGGGTATTTCTAAATTTCCTTGAATGGTCTTATTTGTCATTGTCTTTATCATTCTTACGACTCATGTACTCTAACATTCTCATCTTTCTTAATTTCATTGAAGTCAAGTTTGTGGGGCTCTAGTACTTTTTATCAATGTTTGACACTAATACATGTGTCCCCGTCTATGTTGCATACTCCAATATGTTCTATATAAAAAATGGAATGTAACATCTTAGGACAGGTACGCTCACTTCTATGTCCATGTACGAGATGGTTTCACGTGTTTTTTTTTTCTAACACTTAGTTGAGTGATGTTATCTTGGGAACATATTTACATTGTTAGAGAGATGTTGATCCACTTTCTATTTATCCTTTTTGGTTCCTTTTGCAGTTCCAAAAAATTAATGATGAACAAAAAATCAAAATTCGTAAAACAGAACGCGCTCTTCAAGTTGCAGAGGTATGTTAGTGATTTGATGTCTAATAGAGCTATTAGGTTGCAATATGTTAGATGATGGTATAAGTGTGTTAATAACTTTTTATTTGTTGATTCTCTTTTAGGAAGAGATGGTGAAGGCAAAATTAGAAGCCACTTCAAAGATTATAGAGTTGACCAAGGTAAAGATATGAGATGACACTGCTTTAGTTTGCAAAGGTGGTTTTCTTTTGACTACAATATTACAGTGTTGATTATTTTGATGGTTCTAATTTGTTATCTATAGACTTTATAATTCCTTGTTCTGATAGAAAGTGAAAAAACACATGATTGGACAGATTCTAGGGGAAGCATTTGTTATGGATAAGACTAATCAGTTTAGCATTGTTGATTTCTAAAGTTTTGTGATAGTTTGTCTATTAGAAATATTTGTCAATAACACTCAGCTGAAATTCCTTGAATTTTAAAACATATTTAATTTTGTTTCTATTAGTTCTATAATACTTCATCGTTTTTAATATTCAAGCTAACCAAAATATATAGTGAAATTGAAATTTAACACCTAGTTGTTGTTGTTTGAGCACATATGACCATATTTTAAATTTTAAATTGAATTTTAAACTGTGAATTCTGATTTTGCCTTTTCTGGGCAATATTTTTTTGTATGAAATAATGTTTATTGGCTCTTCTGCATGAGTGCGCTTCCTTAGGTTGTAACTTGCTTCCAGATTTGTATGTTGCTAGGGAAAGTTTAGGTCAGAGTAGCAAGTTCTGAGCCAGTTTAAGTGCTAGAGAATATAGTGTTACCAATTATTCTGTTTTTTGTTAAATATTATGTGTGGAGTGCTGTGTGATTACAAGTACTCTATTACTGCCACTACAAGGAAATGCCAAATTAGGAACAAGCTCTTCGAAGTATTCTGTATGATCTTAATTTCAAGCATTCTGCCTTCATTCTCTATCTTTTGTGGTTTATATCTGCAAATCAAACATTTCTAGTTGTTTTGTTCTAAATGGGACATAACTTTATAATTTTGTTCCAAAACTAAGTAAAATCCTATTATTTCTAGAAAATCATGCCTTCTAGAGGTTGAAGTAATCTCGATTTAAAACTTCAACCACTTATTTGTGATTTTGATTGCAGGGTACAGATTTGATCGTTGGAGGCAAGAGAAAGAAAACAAAAGTGAATAGCTCCGAAATCAGACGACATTTACCTCAAACTTCTTGTTAAGGTTAGGTTTTTTGCCCCATATTTAATAATCTACGCTTTATCTTTAGAGATTTTTCACGGATCTATTGTGTTTATCTTAATATATAAGTACTTGTTTAAATGAATAACTATTAAGTAATACATCCACACTGATATGTGAGTGCTTTTATGCATGAGTTAGTACACTTAGAATACATAGATAAACTAGGAATTGGGAATAACACATTTTGAAGTAATGTAATATCCTTACAAGAACTGATATATTTTTCTGAAATTCTCAGTTGGTTGACTTTTAGTTTAAGCCTATGAACTATGTGTATTTGATTTTCTTACCTTCGCAAGACAGAACATGGGTTCAAAACATGGTTTTAAATATGGATACATATCATAATGTATTGTATGAGCAATACATTTAATTGTGCAAACAAGGATCATCTACATGTTAGAATATATTTGTCATGATTTATCTTAATGTGTTGTATGATGTGTTAAAATAACTATAAGATTTGCCTGTGTAACTACTTTATCCAACTTTCCAATCAGACCTAATTGGTTTCTGTTATAGATGATGTCAATTTCCCTAAGTTAATGTGAATGACTCAATGGATTGATAATATATTTTGTTTTTAAGTAATGGGTAGCTCATATTTTGCTCTCATTTGAACCAAACAACAATTAAATTAGCTCACGCAACTACTTGATTGATGATTCCAATCATACCCCATTGTTTCAGGATATCAATTTCCATAATTTAACAGGTTTTATGTCTTATAATTTCAGTATGTTATCTATTCTTACTATAAAACCTCGAGTTTTCAATTCTATCTCGAGAAAAATAAATATTGGAATTTTAAGAAAATCTTGAAAGTGGGACTTAGGGATAAAATTTTAGGATATTTTTGATCATTTTTAATGAAATCTGACCTCACCATTAGATTCAAAATGATCGAAAAACATGCTTTAGTAAGCACGCTCAAATGCGAGTTCGAATATAAAACTTGTAAAATCTTCGATTACCGAGTCGGACCAGGATAAAATAGTGACTTTTAGTTAGAGTAAGAATTATTAAGATTTGATTTCACCATTGGGTTTGTAACAAAAAATTATTGAACATGGACTATTTATTTGTCATTTTTGAAGATCAGGAAGTCGAATTATCGTCAAAAACGAAAACGACATCAAATTTAGGGGTCACCTCAGGCAAAAAATGTAAATTTTTGTTAGAGATAAAAATTGTAGAAATTGATATACCATTAGATCCAGAATGAAAAATTAGATGAAATAGAGTATTCATTCGTCATTTTTGAAGTTCGGACGGTCAAGTTATCGTCGATCGAAACAATAGGCAAAATACCGATTTCGTCCCAAATTTTATATAAATAAAATTTTAACTTTTTTTTAAAACTCATCTTCTCCAACCGTCCAACAGCCAACAAAAATTAAACGAAAAAAATTCATTTTTTCTTCAAATTTTAACCGTAGATTTATGACAAACGGCTCATCGTCGTCGACCGACGTAGAAGGGAAAAACGTCCGCAGCTTCATTATCTACAAAATCCACCCAAATTCCTTCCGTTTTCTCATCTTTTTCACCCCGTATCGTCAAAAATTAGTCATACGTATATATGGGGATTTCAAAATTTTGACCTCGGATTTCATCTGTTTCGGGGTCAAACCGTCCTCCGCCGTAGAAGGGAAAAAGGACGACGACATCGAGATCTTCGAAATCACCGGGCCGGTTTCGAAAATTAATCATCTCGAAGTATGAGTTACCTCGATTTCTGTTCAGTTCGCCTCGATTTCCTCGTACGTGTTTCAATTCCTTCGCATAGAGATAGTAAGGAACTTTTAATTTCTATTAGTAATCGTAAATTGTGAAAATTGCATTTAGGATTTTATAAAAAAAAATTTGATGTATTTTCAAAATATATAATTCTTTTGTTATTTAAAAATTCACGCCAAAAATTGCATGTTTGATATGTTTAATTGTATTTTTAACAAATTATATATGGGTAGGGTATTTTAACGGGTTATTTCCATCAATTGGGTCTTGTGCACTGTTCGAATCCCGTTTTGATATAAAATTTGTATTCTTTTTCAATATTATTGATAAAATATAGTTGAAAAAATGTGATTTAATATTCAATGAACTCATATTGAGTTGATGAATATCAGAAAATGGATATTTTATTGAAGAGATTGAAAACTGTAAAAATTGGAAAAAGGGTATGAAACGGTAAAATGTCAGTCACACCTGAGGGGTGATGTCTGCATTTTACATTGTTGTGTTGTGTGTAGGTTGGTGAACGGATATCCAGGGATAATGTTAGTGGATGCATGTTTATTTACTTTTTGTTAGCGCGAGTCACTGTTTACTTTCCATTTTGTTATTTATTTTAGGCCGTGTGGCCACACTTAAATGATAGGAAACTGGATATCCATTCTCAATCTTGTATTATTAATTTTTCTTTTGTTTTCAAAGAAAATTTCTAATTTATTTTCAAAGAAAAGAAAATAATATGTATATGTAGCTATTTTGTGAGTTGTTAAAGAGTCTTTGAAAGCCTGAAAGGATAATGCGTCATATCATCCGGAGTGGTGTACTATCCTGGGATGTACAGTAGGGACCACCAAGCTCATACGTGGTATGGGACGCGTATGAGAGTGGAATCACAACTGGAATTCGGGTTTATTTCTTTCTATATTTACAAGTCAATTTGTAATGTAAAGGTGGTCGTATACAAATGGTTTGTATATTTGGGAATAACATAGACGAAGATGATTAGTGAGTGATCATTAACAATCTATAGTAGTCGAACGTTCTGAAACATCGAAAAGAGACCCATTGCTTATGGTCACGTCAAACGGCCAGCCTGAACCGGATAAATGGTCAATCAAACGTGGTAAATGCAACGATCGACCACAAAATCAGGAACTAAAAGTCAGAGATGAATTGTAATATCATGTCCCGACTGGAAACGATTCAGTCGTGAATCCCAACTTTCTAATTCCAATACTCTACCATTGTGTATTATGTATTTGTTGTCTTATTTTGATATATAAAATGAAATGCATGATTAATGTTTTCCATTTGATCAATTAGATTTGTATAAAAGAGAATGTTATAGTGAGTACTGTTTATTGATGTAATGTGAGTTTAAAAATGTTTAGTTGCTCATCCCTGGCTATATGTACCAGTTAATTATAGTTTCTTCTGTAAAATTTTATATATTTTAAAATGATCCAGTATGTTTATTCGTTCATGTTAGGAGGGGTTATTAGTAGAAATTGTTTGTTTCCTTACTAGGTAACCATTGTTACTCACCCGTTCCTTTCTATTTTTTTTAGCTTCACAACCTGCAGTTGGCGAGGCGGACATAGAACCAGCGAGTGAGAACCATCTGGTGGGTTAGATAGACGACCAGAGTCCATTACCTGGTGAGTATTGGGGTTATTACCCCTAGTGGTGTCGATTTGTCTAAGAGTAATATTGATTTTGATTTTGAGCGTTAAGAATTTTGTTATAGTGAGGAATTCCTGTATAATCATGTATATAAACTTCTTATTCCGCACTCTGATTTTTGTACGTTATTAGATGTATATAGACTTCCGCTAGTATTATATTTTGAGTGTATATATGTAGAAATGTATGTCGTTTATCAGGTGCAGGTTGAACGCCTTGGAATGCTAACATAAACAGAGGAGACCATGCCGAAATATCGAGGTGCCACCTAGTACCTCGAGTTTTGACATGGGGTTTTGTGTTAGTGTTTGGCGGGGTGCCACACTTACTGTTTGTAACTAATGTTGAATCACAACTCTTGTTACCATGGTTGGAAAGTCTATGATAGAAAACAAGCTAGGGTTGAAAAACTATGGTATTCGCCTTTTCTGGAATAAAACAATAAAGACGGGGCATAGGCAATTGTGTTGGGGGGGGGAGGGATGCCTATATAAAACGTTAATGAAAGAGAGAGTTATCTAAAACCTTACATAGTATTATGTTAAGGGAGTGAGACACTAGAACAATATAATTGAGTCTTTTGAGAGACAGGGCCTGGAAATTTTTGTTTTTATTTTTTCCTTTTAAACTACTTTGACAACATATTAATGCAATTTAGTAGTATTATTTTTAGGCCTCAGGCAGTTGCAAAGCGTATGGTGGTTGTTAGTACATATCTTGCGGCATCTTCATGCCCCGCATTTTGTACTAGTCCTGTAATTTCATGATTGGATCTTCTTCGTTCCATGTTTTAATTTCAATTCACCTTATTACTCTTGATATAAGATTTCAGGTGGTTAGGAGTCTAGACAATGTGAAATTTTGTTTTTTCCTTCAGTCCCTTCTTCAGTTTTCTTTTCTTCTTCTTTTTCTTTTATGTTCACATGGTTACTTATCTTATCTGAACTCGACGTTCAAATTCACAACTGCAGCAACACAGGGGAACCTTTAGCCTTGCAATTATATGTTCGTACCTCATTTTCTTTAACTTAAATCTATATTGATTAAAGTTCATATCGTTCCACATGATTGTTTACATAGCAATTGGTGTAGCCATTTTTAAATTCAATGGATTTTATTGTTGGTTGTAACTTGTACAACTAGTTCAAGGCTACCAAGACCCTAGTCGGTGCTCTCACAAAACATTGAATCAGGTAAACAAGTAATATCTTAGCTAGAGAAAGAGGAATTTTGGTATTATGGGATAGAAAGAGTAAAACTTGTAGAAAATTTAGGTTGGCACTTTCTCAGTTTCAATCATGCCTAGTAGGGTGGGGGAATAGCTTTTTCGGGTTTCTATTGGATTTAACTGATTGACTTTTAACTTCTAAAATTTTTATTTATAAAATTGTGGTCAGCTACAGTCAGCCTTGAGAGAGGGAAAGAGATGCTTACAAGTTTTTATCTAAAATTGTTGATCAAATCATATATGAGTTTTACAAACCAGATGGAAATTCCCTTGTGTTTTTATCTGCTAAAAGTAGTGTGGATACTGGAGTACATTCTGCTACTGATTCACTTCATAGAATTGATTGGCCCACCAATGGAAATCCATGCCTACCCACATTCACATACGTAGATCAACTTGCACCATGACTTTTGCAGTATTCCTTTTTCTTATTCATAGCTTCAACTTGCACCAAGACCCTTTATCAATTCTGCCATTGATTTTTAGTGTACATGCACAAACTTACTTAATCTTGATTTTATTTCTGATTGGGGCTATTCCTCAACCTTTCAAATACTCTCTTATATATAATCTTTCCTAGTCTTGCCCCTCATTCTTCTGAACATCCTCTTCTCTGCAATGCAAATATTATTGGATATGTTGTTTATTGACTGCCCGTAATTCGGCTCTATAAAGCATGTTGTTATTGTAGTGGTCTAATTATTTATTTATTTATTTATTTGGGTTGCCAATTGTAGACACCCCATTTTGCACTCGCCTGATTAATCAACTCGTCAACCCGATTGCAACGATTCCCAATGATGGATGTTTATTCCAATGCTCTATTTTGTTACTAGATGTGTTTTAGAAATTCGGATGAGGTATCTCAAGTTATCAAAACTGTAGAAACCACACTACGCTAGGAAAATATAATTCAAAAAACATAAAAATCATCATTTAACAGATAAAAAGAATCTTTACGGTAAAAATCACTAAAAAATGATCAAATTACCAAAATACCCCTAACCTCAAAACATCCCTAGAGCCTACGCTATGCTTAGAAAAACCCTTTCAAACACATAAAATAACAAATCGAAACCTAATAAACCATTTCGCCAATTTTCAAAAAATTTGAAAAAATTACGAAAAGGCCCCTCATAAAGTTCATAACCATTTCGTAATAAAAATTTCATAAATGACACAAACCAATATTCTCATTGAATTCCTTATGAAAAATTGATTCTAAAACATCCTAGAAAATCAAAAATTGACTTAAAATGCAAAAAGTCCTCTTCGAGGGTAAAACAGTAATTTTACAATTTTAATAATTAAAAATTCCTAAATTAATAATTAAAATATTAATTAATGTATAGTGAAATCTTAATTAAAATTAAAGTCAATCAAGTAAGACTAAAGTCAAGAAATTAAAGTCAATCAAGTAAGACTAAAGTCAATCTTAAAGTCAATCAAGTAAGACTAAAGTTAAGATCTTAAAGTCAATCAAGTAAGACCAAAGTCAAAATCTTAAAGTCAATCAAGTAAGACTAAAGTCAAAATTTTAAAGTCAATCAAGTAAGACTAAAATTCAAAACCTTAATAGAATTTTAATTAAATAATAACTCTATTTAAAACAATCATAATTAAATACTAACTCTATTTAAAACAATTCTAATTAAAATATAACTCTACCTAAAATAATTATAATTAAACAATAACTCTTCCTAAAAGAATTATAATTAAGCACTAACTCTATCAAAATAAGCACTTAAAAAAATCTATAAATAGGGGTCCCTACAACCTATTTTCGTATCAAAAAATAAATTCTAAGAGAAGTAGGTCAAACATCTCCCCTAGCCTCCCATAAACCCTAATTTTGAAGTCCCAACTCTTTATCTAACATCCATACCCCAACTTTAGCTCAAAAAACACCTAGAAACCCTTCCAAAACACTCCAGAAATCTATAAGAAAATTAGAAAAACTCATAAGGAGATACTTTGCTTTGGAGATCCGAAACGAATTCGATGATAGAACGAAACGAGGTGTGTTGTATGAAGAACTATTCTACCAGATCTGAGGGAACAAGATCGTTGTCTTCGTAAAGGTAAATGTTTAATTTTTATTTATTTGTTAGGTTTTTTTAGCAATGTAATTCTATTTGGGAATTAGTAGAGACCGGCGTTTGCCGGGCGGGGTTGGTGCCTAACACCTTCCAACCCCATAACGTGATCCCTGAACTCAGTTATTTTTTTAGTAAGTTAGTTGTTTTTATCCGTTTAAAGTCGATGATCGGTTCCTAGATCGCAGTAACTAGGTGGCGACTCCCAAACCTCAAAGGTCAAAAGACGATCCGCGCACCCCGCGGATCGAGGGCGCTTTCACCAATACATGACAGTCACACAATTTTCTAGAAACAAGTCTCCAGTTTAGGCACCCTCTCTAATGTCATGGGTCACATTGTCACCAGCTTCTCCTTTTTTATGGATAATTGGACCTAAATAACACATGTGCTCGTTTGGGTATATTTCCTGCATATCAATCTTATCTATTGTTTCATTCCTTCAAGTGCCCCTCATTAAAGTTGGACTAAATATATTCTATAGCTTGGATATATTTATCATAAATCCCGTAGTTGTTAAGGTATTCCTTTCTAGTACTTATTTTCCATTTACTCCTTTATTTCACCAATAAACTCACCATCAAATACAACTAAAATATAACTGGGGACCATTCTTTAGTATGAGTAGTTAATATAATTGTAAGTAGGGGCAAAAAAACTTGGGGATCGATTCCTGGTGCATCTCAAGAGCCTAAAGTATTAACAGGCAATGGTGAGTTATTCCAGGCATTTCCAAATGAAGTAAGGATATATTATATAGGAGGGCTCTAAATGGTCGTGCAAATAGAAAGGAAATAGAGGATTCATGGAAGACAAAAGTTTGTAGAAAGAAGTGGTGTATGAATAGTAATTCTTGGGTTTTCCATGCCATATTTAATAACAAGGCAAAAGTCAGCATATTTAATAGCATGTTAGTTGTACTTGGATGAAACAATTTCTGGAATCTAGTAACACATGCTAGATGTTGCAACTAAACACACATTCAGCCAAAAGTATTTCCTTGACATTTATAAGTAAATAAAATGTTTTGGAAACATCTTCTTGATCTATTATTTAGTGCCATCACTGTAACTGAAATTAAATAACTATTAATCCCAACATCTAACTCCACTTAATATGCTTGATTAAACAGGTATCAATGGGGAATGGAACCATCACTGCACATGCACTTATGAGTTTAAAAGCTTGTAGAACTCTCTTTGTATCCCCTGGGATGGAGGCTTTTTTCTTCATTGATTTTTGGGATTCACTATCTTTTATGCTTTCTTTTCTTTTTCTTAAAAATGTGATATCTTACAATGCACCACATTTCTACAATATGCCTCCTAAGTATCTGGACTCATCAATTGATTCTACAATATTCTCAATTTATCGAACTATTGCAACCCCAATCATTCCATCCAAACAGTGCCATTTTTTCGATGGTTATGAACATTTGTCCTTTGCAATTTTTGGACCAGAGCCAATTCAATAGGTGCCTAATGGATTGAATGGCCAATATCAATGTTATATGGGTCCCTTGATGTGGATTGTTCCAACTTCTGCCAATCTTAAGAAATAAAGTAAATTGATTGGTTGCTAGATATGAGCCATTCCCCATATGTACTGCTGATAAATTTTATTTCTTAATTTGAATGCAGACATACGATGGTATGATAGTTGGAGAGTATTCAAGAGATACATATATTGATGTAAGTGAAAATTTCTACCTCTAGTGGTATGTATTATTATGTATGAAGAAAACAACTTGACTAACCTCTGAAATGGCTGTCTTATTACAGATCAACCCTGTTAGAATGAAGGAACTGACTAATATTCGTTCTGCTGGCAAGGATGAGAACGTGAAGTTATACTCACCTCGTCTGGTATGTTTTCAACTGTAACTTCCTTCGTTCTTGAGTAATCTCATACAGTTTGTTTAGTTTTTACCAGTCAGGTTTATACAATGAATCAACATTTTTATAGGAACTGATTGTAAACTTGCCTTTTACCCACCTTTTCTGAGGATGCTAAGACAATGGGCATGCATCCTGTATGGATAGGTCCCGAGCTGGCTTTTGGTGAATAAGTCCAACCAGAAATAATTCCAATTCAGACCTAATATGTTTCATTGGCCATAGGTTTATGCCGCTTCTCAATAGAATGAAAACAAATTTATGGCTTGTAATTTTAAAGAGTAAGAAACAATCATTGTTGTGGATACTTTCAAAATTAGTGCAAAGTAATACCATTTTTGTAACTCGTATGAGCATTAAGAATTCTTTTTTGTCCTACATATCAGTAATGATTTTATTTTTGACATGTAGTTCGACAAGGCAATTGTTTGTAGTATTATGCGACATTTTGTAATTTAAATGGTGAAATATTTAGTAATTTTGTAAATTATGACTAATTGTACCTCTTTTTATGTATAAATGAATGTGATAGAGAACCTCAATGTTCTCTATTTGTGTCTATTTTGATCGCGGTTAATAGGCGCGTAAAAAAAATTTAAATTAATTTTTTAAAAATGTTTAGATATCGGTTTGTAACTGATGTCTTAAGTCTCAAACTTAGAACATCAGTCTTATAGACATCGGATTTTAGATCGATGTCTAAGGTGTTATTTTTTTGTGTTAGTGCTTTCAGATTTGGAACGGTTTTAAGTCATTCCAAATTCTGAGAATTGGAACGATTTTTAACTGTTCCTCATTAACGACGCCTCGATTACAGACGGTATGTGAACCGTTTCATACTGGATTAGGAACAATTTATAATCGTTCCTAATTGCCATATTTGTTGTAGTGAATCATCTCTTTTTCCTTCTACCTTTACTGTCTTCCTTTACGTATGAAAAAAAAAGATCATTTTCATTTTCATCTCATTCACTTTTCAAATTTATATTCCTTTAAAGGAAGGGATTATTAATGTAAAACCCAAAATTTTCAATTCGTATCTCGAGAAAAAATAAATAATAAAATTTTAAGAAAATCTTGAAAGTGGGACTTAGGGGTAAAATTTTAGGATATTTTTGATCATTTTTAATGAAATCTGACCTCACCATTAGATTCAAAATGATCGAAAAACATACTTTAGCCTGTAAGCATGCTTAAATGCGAGTCCGAATATAAAAGTTACAAAATCCTTGATTATCGAGTCGGACTAGACTAAAATAGTGACTTTTTGCTAGAGTAAAAATTATTAAGATTCAATTATACCATTGGATTTGTAACAAAAAATTATTGAACATGGACTATTTATTTGTCATTTTTGGAGATCAGAAAATCGAATCGTCAAAAATGAAAATGACATCAATTTTAGGGGTCACCTTAGGCCAAAAATATAAAATTTTTTAGAGACATAATTTGTAAAAATTGACTGTACCATTAGATCCGAAATGAAAAATTAGACGAAATAGAGTATTCATTCATTATTTTTGAAGTCCAGATGGTCAAGTTATCGTCGATCGAAACAATAGGCGAAATACCGATTTCATCCCAAATTTTATATAAATAAAATTTTTAAATTTTCTTTTAATTCTTCGTCTTCTCCAACTCTTCCAAACCAGTCAATGGTTTTAAATTTTTTTTATTATTTTTCTTCGATTTTTCACCGTAAATCTACGACAAACGGCTCACCGTCGACGATCGTCGCAGAAGGGAAAAAGATCCGCAGCCTCGACATCTACAAAACCCACCCAAGAAGTCTTCATTTCATCTTCTCTTTCTCCCGGTATTGTAAAAAATTAGCCATATATATATACGGGGGTTTCGAAACTTCGACCTAGGATTTCGTTCGTTTCGGGATCAAACCGTCCTCCGTCGCAGAAGGGAGAAAAGACGACAGCGTCGAGATCTTCAAAACCACCGGGTCAGATTCAAAAATCAACCACTTCAAAATTTGATCCGTCTAGATTTTTGCGCCGATCGCCTAGATTTTCGCCCACGTACTTCAATTCCGTCGTCTAGTGATTATAATGAACTCTCAATTTCTTTTAGTAATCGTAGATTGTGAAAATTGTATTTAGGATTTTATCGAAATTTTTTAATATATTTTCAAAATATAGAATTCTTTTAGTTATTTCAAAATTCACGTCAGAAATTGCATGTTTGATATGTTTAATTGTATTTTTTAACAAATTATACGTGGGTAAGGTATTGTAACGGGTTATTTCCATCAATTCGGTTTTGTGCACTGCTCGGACCCCGTTTTTATATAAAATTTATATTTTTTCAATATTATTGATAAAAATAAATTCTATAGTTGAAAAATATGATTTGATATTCAATGAACTCATATTGATTAGATGAATATCAGAAAATGAATATTTTATTGAAGAGATTGAAAATTGTAAAAATCAAAAAAAGGGAAAAAGGGTATGAAATAGTAAAATGTCATAATCACACCTGAGGGGTGATGTCTGCATTTTACATTGTTGTGTGGTATGTAGGTTGGTGAACGGATAGTCACGGATAACGTTACTAATTTCATGTTTATTTAAATTTCTGTTAACGCGAGGTGCTGCTTACTTTTCCGTTATGTTAATTATTTTAGGCTGGTGGCCACAATTGCATGTTAGAAAACTGGATATCCATTCTCAACCCTGTAATGTTAATTTTTTATTTATTTTTCAAATAAATTTCTTATTGGTTTTCAAAGAGAAGAAATGGTATGTATATGTAGCTATTTTGTGAACTGTTAAAGAGCTTGTGAATGCCTGAAGAGATAGTGCGCTATATCATTCGGAGTGGTGTACTATCCTGGGATGTACGGTAGGGACCACCAAGCTCATACGTGGTATGAGACGCGTATGAGAGTGGAGTCACAACTGGAATCCGGGTTTATTCATTTCTTCTTTACCAGTGAACTTGTAATGTAAAGATGGTCGTATACAAATGGTTTGTATATTTGGGAATTACATGCACGCTTGATAGGCATAGATGAAGATGATTAGTCAGGATCACTAACAATCTATAATAGTCGAATGTTTTGACACATTGAAAAGAGACCCAGTGCTTACGGTTACGTCAAACGGCCAGCTTGAACTGGGTAAATGGTCAACCAAGTGTGGTAAGTGAAGCGACCGGCCACAAAATCAGAAACTAAAAGCTAGAGAAGAATTGTAACATTTTGTCCCGACTGGGAGCGATCCAGTCGTGAACCCCAACTTTCTAATTTCAATACTCCACCATAGTGTATTATGTATCTGTTGCCTTACTTTGATATATAAAATGAATGTATATTTAATGTTTCCATTTGATCAATTAGATTTGTACATAAAGAAAATGTTATAATGAGTACTGTTGATTGATGTAATGTGAGTTTTAAAATGTTTAGGTGCTCATCCCTGGTTATATATACCAGTTAATCGTAGTTTATTCTGTAAAATTTTATATTGTTAAAATAATTTAGTATGCTTATTCGTTCATACTAGGAGGGGTTATTGGCAGAAATTGTTTGTTTCCTTACTGGGTAACCATTGCTACTCACCCGTTCCTTCCTATTTTTTTTAGTTTCAGAGCCTGCAGTTGGCGAGGCGGGCATAGAACCAGCGAGTGAGGACCATCTGATGGGTCAGATAGACGATCAGACTCCATTACTTGGTGAGTATTGGAGTTATTACCCCTAGTGGTGTCGATTTGTCTGAGAGTAATATAGATTTTGTTATGAGTGATAGGAATTTTGTTAGAGTGAGGAATTCCTGTATAATCATATATATAAACTTCTTCTTTCGCACTCTGATTTTTATACGTTATTAGATGTATATATTTTTCCGTTAGTATTATATTTTGTTTGTTTATGTGTAGGATTGTATGTCGTTTATCAGGTGCAGGTTGAATGCCTTGGAATGCTAACATAAACAGAGGAGACCATGCCGAAATTTTGAGGTGCCACCTAGTACCTCGAGATTTGACATGGGTATTTGTGTTAGCATTTTGGCGGGGTGTTACAATTAAAAGGTGACCATATTTTTTTTTTGATCCATCCTAGGAACTAAAGTTTCATTTCATTCATCCATTAAAATATTTTATATTGAGCAAAACTTCTTTCCATACAATTTGGTTTTTTCTTCCAAATTTAAATGTTATATTCTCAATGCCAACTTTACAAAACTTCATTCTATCACTTTCGTCTTTTAATTCTTCACTACTTTGATTTATTTTTCACAACCATCGAAAACTCAAATCATTGTAAGATTACAAATATACATAATAAAATTAAAAAACATGTGTATGAACATTGATAAAAATACTTCAAAGGTTAACAAATATTAATAAAGACGTTGACAGATCTGTATATGGAGTTGATATTATAGACTTGGAAATTTTAAGAAAGTCTTTATATATTTCATTAATGATGAAAAGTCTATAGAAGTCATAAATGAGCTCACACATTCAAATTGAGCTCATTGACTAGCGATGATTCTCTTTAACTTGAGTTATGACTTTCAAAAATAAATCCCATGATCCAAGAAAGTCCAAGTGATCTACATTAAAGGGCTCTATACTCAAACGGATAAGTGAAGCCTAACAAAATCCATAAAGTCCTCAAAATTAGAATTTGATCAAATTGACCTTTAAACCAACTAATCAAAGTTCATTAAATCAGGGTATAGTTGAAAAGTTAAATTACCCAAAGTCTATAAATACCAAATCCTTTTTCATTCGAGCAGGGATCTAGATCACTTTCTATTAGAAGATCAAAGCTTTCTCTCTAGAGAAGAGAAGTTGTCAAGCCTTTCTCTAGAAATGAAGTAAGGTCCTTCAAGAGAGACCCGAATTCCAATTAAATAGAATACCAAGCCTAAAAGCCCTTCTCCCAAAGCCAATAATTTCTTTTCAACTGATCAAGCGCGAAATCTAAAGATAATAAAATATACATAAATCACTTCAAAAGATCAATGATCAAAAACCACCATCAAAAGAGCCTTCTCAATCGATCAAACGTGATGCACGAAAAAAAGACATCTATACAATGATCCTACAAAAATCAAGCACAAAGTCAGAAAATCATTCTCAATAGATCAAGTATGAAGTCAAGAGAGAAATTTTAAAACTTATATAGAAAACTATCATCAAAAGTAATTATCTAGACATCAAAAGTCACTTTTTCATTCAATCAAGCACGAAATATGAAGAGAAGAAAACTAGACACACGCCACCATTTTTATTTTATACTTGACTATTAATCAAAGAGAAATACTAAGATCTATATCTTCATTTTTATCAAAATTAATAAAATCATTTGAGATCTTATTTCACACATCTAGAGGTAGATCGGGAAATTTGTTATCCACAAATTTTTTGTATGCCCGATAAGACTATCTCAGTCTCTCATCTTTTAGTCAACTTAAAAAATACTAACAACAATAATGACATTTCGTAAAACCAATATTATCACAACTGCTACTATGGAGAAAAGAAAAAAAATGCTTCATCCAATTTTGAATCTACTCGGTTGTCAATTGCAATCATTTTATGACGTGAACCATAGTAAAGACCAGTTGCTCTTAACTGGTTAAGTTTCTCAATCATCACTCCAAAAAGTGTACCTTAAAAATGACACCTACAACAAAAATGGTATGGGTAGACATTATGTAAAATGACTTATCGAATTATGAATTTATTCAAAATCAAGTTAGGGATCGTCTGGATTTCCATCAATTATTTTTCCATTGTAGACATATACTTCTATCAGAATGATGATGACTAGATAGAATACTACTAGTAGAAGATCAAATAGCCTAGATGATAGACACCGTCAGTAGGTTGACAAAAATGATCGAAGAATAGGACGTTTAAATTGCCACCCTAGTCAACCGTTGGGAACAAAAGAAAAAATGAATAAATCAAGTACAAGACCCTCATATCTTCCAGGATTCACTCTCAAAATATACACAAATCTGTGTGAAGATGAGCAACAAGGAGATCACTCTGGCTCATGACATATTACGCGAGATCCATTACATAGATTCATTGCCTCATTTTTTATTCAATAGTTGTAAGGCAATGATTACTAAAACTATCTACGCTCAATATGGGGTATGTCACAGTTCTCATTCATTTACTCAAAATCATACACTCAATGCATTAAGCAAATGAGTCTTCCAACATGGTACCAACCACCAAAATTTTAATAGTTTGAAGAAAATGATAATCCAAAGTAATACATTGCCCAATTTATTGAAACTTGCAACAATACTGGTACATATAATGATTTCATAGTGAAATGGTTTGTTTGTTCATTCTTTGGCAATGCGTTTGATTGGTACTTCGACTTAGAATCTAACTTAATAGGTAGTTGGGACCAATTTGAAAATAAATTCCTCAATCACTTTTACAGTACCCGAAAGATAATAAGCATGATGGAACTCGTCCTTGTCAAACAAATGAAGGATGGGCTAGTAATTGAGGTACATCGAATATTGGAGAAAATGTTATCTAAATTGCATGGATCATCTCTAAACTTCATCTTTTATAGATATATACATCCATGGGATGCATTGAGGACTTTTATATATTTTAAAAACAATCAAGTCTCATTCATTTGAAAACTGCAACATGAGTCCGCAATATGGAACAAAGTATCACTAATCAAGAGGATCTACGACCAAGCACACCTAACAAATATAAGTTGGAAGAAGAAATATTTTTCAAAGATGAAGAAGTTATGTTCACTTCATCAGCTAAAAAACTAGTTAAGAAAAGAGGAAAGTTTAAAATTGAGAAATCCAAAGATAGATGAAAAACTTTGTTAGTACTAAACAAGCTTGAATTAGAGGAATATCATTTTCTCAATTTTGATATTTCTAACATGTTTGATGATCTGTTGAAGTTGAATCTAATTGAGTTGTCTCATTCCAACATAACAGTAAAAATAACGCATGACAACCATTCAAGGTATTGTCGTTACCATCGAGTAATCAGTCACCCACTTGAAAAATGTTGTATTCTAAAGGAGAAGATTATGAATTTGATACGCCAAGGGAATATTGAACTTGAATATGAAAATAATTTTGTTATTACAAACATGACGACGACTACACTTGAGTTTAATGGTTCAATACCTTGGACAAACTCATTTTCCCAAGATAAAAGAGTATTGCCCTTCTTAAAATAGCTCAAATTCGAATTCATTGACTCGTGTAATCTTCAACCCACATTGGGGACAAGTCATCCCCTCTCCGCCTTTACAACAACAATGATATTTTTCATATGGAAGTCCATAGTCATCAATGTTGCAATCTACACAAGTAATGTTACAGTCTACTTATTCAAAGGTACAACTTGTTTATGTTGAAGAAAAAACTTGGATGATTGTCACATGTCAAAGAAATAAAGATCTTCATATGTTAACTTTACTCTCTTCGAGGTCAATGTCTAATAAAAGGAAGATTCAACTAAAAGTTAGGTTGAAAAAAAAAAAGAAAGAATTGCGCATTTTAGTCTACACCAACACGTGCAACCAAATCAAAATAGATGTATCGCAATAAAATGATGTTGATGTGTTTGGCAACTACTTCAGAACTCTAAACCTAGATGGATAATAATTTGAAATATGAAGCATTGTCTCAGTTGCAAAAGATGCATTAGGCCAGTTGAATCTTTACAATGTACTTCAATCGTTGAAGGCGACTTCACTAGTCTCACTTACATTGAAAATTTTCAATAAGTACAAGGAAAATGTTAATGTCAAAAAGGAATCAAAGTCATGCACTCTTATACATAATCAAACCACTATCATTGATAATCTCTAGTTTGGTCTTCATCCATAAAATATCTTGAAAAAAATTCGAACTACATCTTGGCTTGATCCCATATTGGGTGGGTATGTAGGTAACGTACAAACTCACATTAAGTTCAACCGTCACAAAAAGGAAAATCTTTTTCAATTTTCATATCTTAGAAAAATAATTAGAAATGTTCCTCGGTAATAGCCTAAACTGTTTGACATTGTTCTTAATCGTACGAGTTTAAATTGTATGATACTCCTAACACACATAAATTGGAACTATGAACGATTCAAAAAAATTACTAGTAAGATTGAAAACTCAAAAAGGTGGTTTACGCAAAAGTTAGAGTTAAAAAAATTGCTAGATTGAAAATCTGAAAAGGCAATTTAGGAAAAATCTAAAGCTATATCTTATTTGAACTACGTTTTAACTTGATCCCACATTAAATACGTAGGAAGCCTACAAAGTTACACCAGATTGAGCCACCGTAGAAAAAGAAAACTTCAAACGTCTTATAGGATAACAATTAAGAAGGATTATCAAAGGAGTTATCCTCTATAATCCTTGTCTAAATTCATTGAAAGAAATACGGTACATTTAATGTATAAAAAAATGGTGCATAAAAAATTACTAGGAAAATATTGATGTAGGAACTTCAACATAGAACATTCTTCAGTGGATAGATTAGTTGATTTATAAAATATATTTTACATTCGATACAGATCATGGTACATCGAAGATCACCAAAACTATGCCGGTATAGATGCTTTAACAATAAAGTATCTATTGGTTGTTCTATCAA
The DNA here is from genome assembly GCF_017979445.1 of Akebia trifoliata. Taxonomy (NCBI): domain Eukaryota; kingdom Viridiplantae; phylum Streptophyta; class Magnoliopsida; order Ranunculales; family Lardizabalaceae; genus Akebia; species Akebia trifoliata. Next base: position 21,739,123 of record NC_141379.1, read on the forward strand.
TTTTTCCATTTAAAAAGAGATATTTCATTCAATATATCATGGTGCATCGGAGACTACCCAAAATATAAAGAGGATATCGTTGATAGTTGAAGTGTTGGTCTGTTAAAAATGGATGGTACAATCGACACATAACATTGTATATTAGAGACCAACTAAAACTAGATGATGTAGCAACTTCAAGAGTATTCTTTAGATTGAGCTTCTCCTAATAGATGAAGAATGTGTCAATAGTTGCTTACATGATTGAGATTATCTCGGTAGATGGGGAATAGAGCAATAAATGTTTACATGATTGAGATTATCCTAGAAGATAAAAAATATGTCAACAATTGCAGGTTTTGGACCTGAATCTAGAAATTCTCACAAATTGGGTTTCACTTGATTGAGATTCTCTCGATAAATAGATAATGACTCATCAGTTTCTTGCATAACTGGGGTTCTCCCGATAGATGAAAAATGGGTCAACAATATTCTGATTGAAGTTCTCTCAGCAAATAAAAAAATGTATAAATACTTACATAATTGAGGTTTTCATGACAGATAGAGAATGAAATCATAGTTACATGCCAAAGGTTCTCTTGAATATGGAAAATGAGCAAATAAGGATTGCATGACTGAAGCTCTTGACAGATGGAAAATGAGTCAACATTGATTTCATAACTAAGGTTCTTCTAGTAAATGGAGAATAGATCAACAGTCACATAACTGAAGTTCCCTCGATAGGTAGAGAATGTATCAATAGTTATATGGATAAGGTTCTCCTGGAAGATGGATAAATGATCAACAATGATTGCATAACTGAGGTTCTCTCGACATGTATAAAATGGGTCAACAAATGCTCGATTGAGGTTCTCTCAACATGTAATACCCCAAATTTTTTATTAGTATCTCGAGAAAATCTAATAGTAAAATTTTAAAAAATTCTAAAAGAAAAACTTTTGCCAGAACTAAAAATAATGGAAAAAATTACAAAGATGCCCTTAACCCTCTGTATTTAAAAGAAAGTTGACTTTTTTTTATTACTTTCTCTTCTTCTCCAAATACTCAAATATTAATCCACTCTCAACCTAAGGTTTTCGGCCTATTCTCATCAAGTTCTATCGCAAATGAGTCCGAGTTGAGACGAAGAAGAAAAAGTCATCGGCATTGACGAGCTCCACATTCTCATGACCTTGGATCTTCACTTTTTTTTTTTTTTCGTATCTTATCAAAATCACCAAGTGAGTTTGGGTACCACCAACTCGGAGCTTCATCTCGTTAGTAAAAAACTCATCTCCTATAGTAGAAGAAAATGAGAGTGCCGTCGTCGAAAGCTTTGCAAATCCTCGTTCATTTTGCACCCAAGTCAATCCAACCTCGACTTTCATGTCATCTAACCTTGATTTTTGTGTTAATTTTCCACATACGACAATCACGAACTTCGGTAGGGGACTCTCACTTCCTAATGGTAACCGTAGTTTTCGAAGCATATATTTAGAAAATTTTTGTCGAATATGTATTGTATTTATAAATCCTAGAAATCCTTTGTTTGATTTTCAATTCATGTTAGAATTAGAGAATTGATGTATTTTTATCAAGTTTAAACATTAAATTCATGGGTGGGTGGATGGATTTGAAGAACAAAAGAGAAAATCCAAAAAATTGATCAAAAAATCAAAAGTTCGAGCAAGTTGTAACTTGTTGACCCGTTGCCGTCAGCCACCGTCAAACTAAAGAAATTTGCCAAATTGAAATCTAATTTTTACTTTAGTTTCTCCACAACTTATACATGTTTGAACACCTTTTATTTCATTAAAAATATTTAAGTAAATGTCCTCTGTACGTTCCATTTACTTTAAGTTCTTTAATAAAATTAAGGTTTTACCCTCCATTTCGAAACAATGGGAATGCTTTCAAGACCAAAACGTAAATTTTGACGTTTTTATATATTTTGCGTTACTTTGAATTAGGTAATAAAAATTACATGGTGTCAAATTTCATGTTCAAGATTTTCATTTTTAAAAATCTATTTTCAATTTCAAGAACTTTAAAAAATTGAATTTCTAACATTTAGTCCAATTTTCACCAGTTTTGGCAATTTGACTTCGCATATTTATTGGGACCCCGTTTTAACTCAAATTTGATAGTTTTCGATTGAATGATCAAATAATTTAAAAGTTTGAAAAATAAAAATTTGGACTTAAAAAGTTGAGAAGTGAAAACATCGAAAAATAGGAAAATGGATCAAATGGTAAAATGCCAAAATCACACCCGAAGGGTGATGTCTGCATTTTACATTGATGTGTTGTGTTTAGGTTAGTGAACGGATATCCAGTGATAATGATTATGATTACATCTTTATTTAATTTCTATTAGCACAAGAAGCTAGTTTATATTTTTTGTTTAATTATTTATTTTAGGCCGGTGGGCCACTATTGCAGGGTAGAAACTGAATGTCAATTCTCAACCTTGAAATGTTAATTTCTCTTTTATTTTTAAAGAAAAATTATTTTTATATATATATATATATATATATATATATTGTGAGTTATTAAAGAGCTTGTAAATACCTAAAGAAACAGTACACCGTATATATAGAGCGATGCACTATCCTACGATATACAGTAGGGATAATCAAACTCATACGTGGTATATGATGCGTATGAGAGTGGAGTCACAACTGGAATCCGAGTCCATTCTTCTCTATCTTTACTAATGAATTTGTATTGTAAAGGTGGTTGTATATGAATGGAGTTGTATATTTTGATAATCATATACACGCCTGATAAGCATAAACGAAAATGATTAGTCAGTGATCATTAACAATATAGAGTAGTCAAACCTTCTGACACATCGAAAAGAGACCCATTACTTACGGTCATGTCAAATGGTCCGTCTGAGCCGGATAAATGATCACCTAGTGTGGTAAGCGCTGCGACCAACCACAAAATTAGGAATTAAAAGCCAAAATAATGTTGTAACATCATATCCTGACTGAGAACGATCTAGTCGTGAATCTAACTCTTTAATTCCACTACTTTACCATGTGTAATATGTATCTGTTATTCTATTTTTGAATTATAAATTAAAAAGCATGTTTACTATTTCAATGCTGTCAATTATATTTGTATAAGAATGAAAATACATAGTAAGTATTGATGACTGATGTTATATGGACATTTAAACTATTTAGTTACTCATCCCTGGCCATATGTACCAACTAATCGTAGTTTAATTTGTAAAAACTTTGCATGTATTGAAATGATTCAGTATGATTACTCGATCACATTAGGTGAGGTTATTAGTAGAAATTATTTGTGGACCTATAGGGTAACCATTGTTATTCACTTTTTTTCCATCTTTTTTTAGTTACAGAGCCTACAGTTGGTGAGGCGAGTGTAGAACCATCAATTGAGGATCATCAGGTTGCTTTGAATCCTTGTTTGAGTGTTTTTTCTATCTTGGAATCATCAAGAGTGATCAACACCATTCATATTCCTGATTCTTCTAGGTTTGAAGACCCATCCACATAGACTCTCTATCTTGGATGGTTGTTTGTTTCTTGCCATTCTTCCACATATTCCAGTTCTTTTATTAATAAATTTGTTATCTCCTCTATTGGAAAGTCTACTAAGAAATCTACCACTGCTTGATCTTTTAGAGAAATTCTATGATTATATTCAAGTCCAAACTCTACTAGTTGTACCACCCATTTATCTATTCTGTCTGATCCCTTCGTTTTTCCTAAGACAGACTTCAAGGGGTATTATGTGATGACATGTATTCGGTACGCCTAGAAGTACGGTCTCAAGTGCAAAGCTGTGTAAACTAAAGCTAATCCCATCATCTCGATTATGGAATAACGTATTTTTACATCGATAAAGGTCTTGTTCAAAAAATAGATGAGTTGTTCTGTTGTTGTCCCAGCCCTGACCAAAATTGAATTGAACGCGTATTCAGAAATCGTTAGGTACAACCTTAATTCTTCTCCTACTTCTGGTTTGGTGAGTATAGAAGGTCGGCCCAGGTATTTCTTTAGCTCTATGAAAGCTCGCTTACATTCCCCTATCTACTTGAACTTGATGCTCTTCCACAATAGTTGGTACAGGGGCCTGCATTTATTTGAAGATCTAGTAATGAATCTATTAAGGACTGTGACCCTTCATGCCAATTTCTGGACTTGTTTATGCATTTTTGGGGAGGGCATCTCTAGTAACACTCTAATCTGGTCAGAGTTGACTTTTATACCTCTCTTCGTAACCAGGTAGCCCAAGAACTTCCCCTAAGTTAACACAAAAATGTATTTTTCCAAGTTGAGCTTCATCCTAATCTTCTTTACTCGTAAAAGACCTCTTCTAGATTAACAACATGATATTCTTTCTTCTTGCTCTTCCTTAACAGATCTTTGAAGAGCTTTGTTACCAGCCTCTGATAAGTTGTTTCTGTGTTTTTCAACCCGAAGGACATAACTCTGTAGCAATAAAGCCCTTGCTTGGTGATGAAGGTTGTCTTCTTTTGGTGCACTGGGCTAAGTTGTATTTCGTTGTAAGCTAAATAACATTTCATGACCTGAAGTCACATCTACCAACTAGTCTATCCTTGACAAAGGAAAGCTATCCCTTGGGAAGGTCTTATTTAGATTTGTAAAATCAATAAAAACTTTAATTTTCCCATTCTTTTTTTGCATTACCACAACATTTGCTATCCAAGTAGGGAACTGCACTTCCTTGATAAGCCCTGTTCCGATCAGCTTTCTCACCTTTTTGTTTATCGTTTCTCTGAAACAAGTTCCTAACCTCCTTGGCTTTTATTTTACTGGCTTGACAGCTGACTCTACGTTCAAATGGTGGTAGATCACTTCGAGGTTGATCCCCGACATTTCTTTTATGGACTAGGCAAAAATATCTCGATTCCTCCTCGAGCAGTCTATTAGCTCTTTCAACTTTTCTGATGCCAATTCTGCTCCTATCCCGATCTACGTACCTTCTCTTACATCCACCATTTGGACGTTCTCCAAGCATAGGGGTTCTCTAGGCTTGATTTCCCCTTGTTGTAACTGTTATTGCTAAACGTTCTCTTTGGAGAGCTCATCCTTATCTAGCGGGCACACCTGGGCTGCTACCTAAACCCCTTGTATATCCCACATCCCTTGCAATGTTGGGAATTTCAGTGTGGTGCCTCACCAAACCTTAACACAAATCCCAAGGTCACCTCGAAGTTTAAACATGGTTTCCTCCATTCATGTTAGCGTTCCACGGAACTCAAAAAGAACTGGTAAGCCAATATCCAACAAATCCTGTATATAGCAATGTACCAAAAGTATACAAGATGCGAAAGATAGTAAATTACAATCAACATAGAGTTAGATTAGAGTTGCACAAAAAGGTAAAAATATACACGATTACGAAAATATTCTCACTCTAACATGAACTTAATCTCTTAACCCAAAACTACATACACCTCTTGGGATGAACATACTCCTAGGGAAAGTAGTCCCAATGTTCACCGGGTAATGGATTCTAATCGTCGGTATGACCCACCAGATGATCTTCGCTTGATGGTTCTACGACTGTCTCTTCGATTGCAAGCTCTGAAGCTAAAAAAGTAGAAAGGAAAGGATGAGTAACAATGGTTACCCAATAGGTCCACAAACAATTCTTATTAATAACCTCACCTAAAGTGATCGGGTAATCATACTAAATCATTTCAAAATATGCAAACTTTACAAATTAAACTACAATTAGCTGGTACATATAGCCAGGGATGAGCAACTAAACAGTTTAAAGTACCACATAACATCAGTCATCCATACTCATTATACATCTTCATTCTTATACAAATATAATTGACAACATTGAAATAGTAGACATGCTTTTTAGTTTAAAATTCAAAATAGAATAATAGATATATATTACACAATGGTAGAGCAGTGGAATTAGAAAGTAGGGATTCACGACTGGATCGCTCCTAGTCGGGACATGATGTTACAATATTTCACTGGCTTTTAATTCTAGATTTTGTGGTCGGTCGCTGCACTAACCACACTGGATGACCATTTATCCAGCTCAAGCGGGCCGTTTGACGTGATCGTAAGGAATGGGTCTCTTTTCGATGTGTCAGAACGTTTGACTACTTCTAAATTGTTAGTGATCACTGACTAATCATCTCCATCTATACCTATCAAATGTGCATATGATTCCCAAAATGTACAACTTCATTCATATACAACCATCTTTACAATACAATTTCACTGGTAAAGATAGAAAGGAATAGACCCATATTCTACTTGTGATTCCATTTTCATATGCGTCCCATACCACGTATGAGCTTAGTGGTTCCTACCGTACATTTTAGGATAGTACACCACTCCGGATGATATGACGCACTATCCTTTTAGGCATTCACAGACTCTTTAACAGTTTACAAAATAGATATAAATGTATATATTGTTTTTGCTTTAAAACGAAGAGAAATTACCATAATAAGGTTGAGAATGGATACTCAGTTCTTACCATGCAACAGTGGCCCCCCGGCCTAAAATAAATAACTGAATGGAAACATAACTCAACTACTTGTGCTAACATAATTTAAATAAACATGCAACCATAATCATTATCATTAGATATCCGTTCACCAACCTACACACAACACATCAATGAAAAATGTAGACATCACCCCTCGAGTGTGACTCTAATATTTGTTGTTTCTCTCATTGTCCCCATTTTTTGATAATTGCATTTTTCGATTTTTCGAACAAATTTTTTTCTCAATGTTTTTCAACCCAATCTAATTAGATTCAATATCAAATAATTTTTTTTAATTTTAAAATTCATTTTCATCATTTATATTGAAAAGTTGCGAAATTTGGTTGAAACGTGATCTTGGAAGGACACATAAGTCAAATTATCGAAACAGCTTTTGGAGGTAGCTGGCGGTAGCACTGCCAAAATAGATATCAACAAGTAGCGGTGGCACTGCTAGCTCCTGCCTATATCACTAAACAAATTCACGAACTTTTGGTTTTTTGATCATTTTTTTTTCATGTTTTCACTTTCGTTCTTTGAATCTTGACCCACACACGAATTGAACGTTTAAACTTGATAAAAACCCATCAAATCCCTAATTCTAATCATGAATTGAAAATTAAACAAAAGTTTTCTACGATTTACAAATACAACCATGTTCTATAAAAATTCATAAATGCATATAACTACGGTTACTACTAAGAATCAAAAGTCCCCTATCGAAGTTCGTGGACGTCAAAGGTGATGAGCTAGCATGATAATCAAGGTTGGATGGCACGAGAGTCGAGATTGGGCTAACTTGGGTGTAAAATGAACGAGGATTTCACAAAACTTTCGACGATGGCACTCTTTTTCTCTTCTACAATAGGAGACGAGCCTTCTACCAATGAGATGAAGCTCCGAGTTGGTGGAACCCAAGCTTACTCGTTGATTTTTGTGAGATATAAAAAGAAAGAAAGGGAAGTAAAGATCCAAGGTGATGAAAATGTAAAGCTCGTTGATGCTAGTGATTTCTTCTTCTTCGTCGACGATCAACTTAGACTAATTTACGATAGAACTCGATGAGAAAGGGGTCGAAACCCGTAGATTGAGAATAGGTTGTTGTTCTGTTCTTTAGAGAAGAAGAGAAAGAAACAAAAGAAATCCAACTTTCTTTTAAATAGAAATGGCTGAGGGTATATTTGTAATTTTCTTTCCATTGTTCTAAGTTTCAGTGGTACTTGACTATTCGGACTCGGAAATGAGTATTCCATTTCGAATAATTTTTTACTGTGGACCTAATGGTGATGTCGAAATTTGAGGATTCAATAACTTTTTCATCAGAACTCGTATTCGAACTTACTTACAGGCTAGAATATATATTTTGCTTTTTAAATCCAATGACGAAGTCGATTTCCATTGAAAATGAACATACAATATCCGAGTATTTTAATCTAAGTTTTTTCCTTTAGGATTTTCCCAAAATTTCATTATCAAGTTCTCTTGAGATACAAGTTAAAAACTCAGGGTATTATACTTAGGACCTGGTAGTATGTTGAAGGAATGGCTCTCATCTCATGGGTCTACCACCTACCCAAAATGGCATTGTATGGGGAGCTTACTTCGATGACCATAAACCTAGTCATCAAGGTTACTGGTATTGCCTGCACAAGCAAGACTATCTCTCCCCAGGTTGATTTGTTCTCCCATCAAACCCGATCAAAGGGGTTCTTGCTTGAGTGAGCACGTTTCTACTAAGAGCCATATTTAGAAAATTCGAAGCGTACAAAATGTTGATTGAACTGCTACTATCAATCAATACTCTCTTAAGAGTAAAAATGCCCATCTGAAGGGTTACTACTAGTGCATTATAATAGGATCTTGTTATCCCTTTCAAATATTTATCCATGAAATCCACAGTCTACTCTTCGTAGGGCTCCGTTTATTTTATGGGCTCTTTTATTATTGTATAGACGTGAGCAAGGTACGCTGCTCGTCACTTCTTGGTTATTTCGTCAGCTTTATTCATGCATGACCTTCTACTCTCCTGCTTAAGGACATTATGTACAATTACTGCCCTTCCATCCTACCCTTCAACAGGTGGTTGATCAGGCCTTTGATTCCTATCTCGGAGTAGATTCTCTCTTTGTCTTCTAGGTAGGTCCTTTAGTTTGTCCTACTCTACCAACCTCTACAAAAATCTTCTTAAGGCCTGACACCTGTTAGTGATGTGGACCCACACTTTGTGATACTCGTAGTATTGCTCATCTTGATTTATCTAATGTCAAGGAAACGAAGCTGGCCACCCAAAGTAAGGTTCATTCGTGATGAGCAATAAGATTTTGCAAGGGGGCATAGAAAAATATGTCCCCTCCCTTCTCTGCTCTTTGTCCTACTTGAGCGATCTCTTCCTGTTCTACTGTTGTAGCTGAAACTACTTGTGGGTTTTGCCACGTGTATTATTTTACTATTCCTGACTGAATTTTGGAGATCATCTTCCAATCTAATATATTTTTCTCCTCTTTCAAACAGCTCACCTAACATTTCCAGTCTCCTTTTCACAAGGGACTTATACAACCCTGAGCCAAATGGTAAAAAGTTTCTAAATGCCACTATTGTCGTTCTCTCATCACAACTTTTCATAGATATCGCCTCTTCCCTGAACCTCCTTGTAAACTCTTTGAGACTTTCTCCAGACTATATTCTCATGTTGAGTAGAGTGTCTACATCTCCACCACTTTTTCTGTTGCCAATATACCATGTTACAAAGGTAGTACAAAACTCTTCAAAAGAAGTTATTGATCCGCATAACAACTTGTGGAACCAAGTTAATGCATTTTCCTACAGGTTAGAAGAGAATAGCCTGCATATTAAACTCTCGTTCCCTTTCCACAGAGCAAGCATCTGTCGAAAGTGGAATAGATGTTCCACTAGGTCTTTCGTCCTAGAATAACAGGTGAAACGTGACGGCATAAACTTCTTCAAAATTTTTCCTACCAAGATCTCCGTTGTAAAGGGAGACTTCTGAATTCCCATGACAACTTGCATTGCCACTGTGTCGATATCTGCATCTTCATCATCTCCTTATCCTTTTGAATCATCTCTCTGATCTCCTTTCGAGTTAGACCCATTGTGGGCTTTACCCAAGTGGTTGTAGTGGCAACTTCTGTCTCTCCTGCTCCCATTGGGATCAACGGTTGATAACTTCCTTTTACATTTGAAGCACGATCATCTCTAATAGGAGGTTAAAGATCTCTCAATAGGAAATCTTGTCTAACTTGTTGCTGGTTTTCAAGATACTGACTCAAATTTCTATTCTGTTTGGCTAAGTCATCCATCTTATTTTGTATTTTCTCCTGTTGCTTCCTCATGACTTCTAACATTGCTAAGAGTTGGCATCTACAGTTAGTGTCATAGGTGGGGGTACATTGACTTCAATGGTTCTAGTGGATCTCCTCATTGTTTTGATTAAAATTAATATGTTATTGGATTCCCACAGACAACGTCAAATTTGTGTGGTCAGATTCTGATTTGACGATGTTGATGGACTCTACCTCACGAATCCGAAGTCACGCCTCTCACCTCCTCGCTAGTGCCAGCGTGGTACCTATCAAATAATCTTCGATGCTCAAGTTAGAGAAGCAAATGAATAATCTAATCAATTGGTTAGACCTCCAATTTGCCAAAAAAAAAAAATTCTTAGTGCAAATCGTGCTATTTATAGATCCTTTATTCGAATTAGGATTTCCTATTCTCACAGGAGGTGATCCTGGAGAATCTCCTGATTTCTTGGATCCTAAATGAAATAGGGATCTTCTAGATTGGATATACTATACTAGGGAGATCTCTAGGTTTGACATGATCATATCAGGATTACGAGTATTCTTTGACCAAGTCTACCCTGCTTAGCAGACTAGGTCTATATTAGTGATGTGCTACCCTTCTAGCCAGACTAGGTGCTCTTTGCCTTGACTTGTCCTTCTGCTAGGTAATGCCCGTATGTTGATCTATGCTTGATATTACTCAACTGGCCTGAACACATGTACAATCTAGATAACTACGCGGCTATTTTCCTTTACAAGTAATATTTTTTTGTGTATTGAATTTTCGCATGAAATCACAGAGATTTGTATTAGAATTTGGGGGCAATACAAATGTTATCAGAGATCAATATTAAGTCCGTATGAGACATAGGTGAAATCGCCTCGACCCTTCTCACTAAATAGTAAATAGGGGCCCGATTGGTAAATTGGGGACTTTTAGGGAATAAGGAGTCGCCATCTAGTTTAGGTCTAGGAACCATAAATGACTCTGAAATGGATCGGGTCGGTCCACGGATCAGAGAAATGGGTAAGGATTCAGATTACGGGTTTCGGAAGGTGTTAGGCACCGAACCCGTTCGATCGAGATGATCGGTCTCTACTTCAATCCAAACTATCCTACGATCAACGGGTAGAGACTAAAGTCAAGATTATGGTCCAATCATCATCACCATCAAATTATATCGAATATGCTAAACCAATCTCAAGGCCAATATTCTCCAAATATCATATAATTTCTCGAATTTCGCATAAAGATGGAAATATTTGAAAAAGCCTTAATTTCGGTCTATGCTTCAAAGTCCACAGGCACCATTTTAATTACAAATCCAAATATGTGAAGATTTTCCAAATCGACCAAAATAGGAATTTGTGAAAACTTTCTAAAGTAGAAAACTGAGAATATGAAACTTCTAATTTGGGAATCCACGAAATTTCTAAATTAGAAATTTGAAATTTGAAAAAGGGGTTTTCCAAATTAGAAAATGGTCAAAATTGGGTTTCCCAAATTAGCAATTTGTGAATTTTCAAGAATCCATTTTTATCACGTGAACACCAATCGGCGAGTCGACTCATTGACAATATTTTGAAAAGTAAAATGAGTTTTCACACCCCAATGTCTACCACAATCAGTGAGTCAACTCATATGTCCATTTCATAAAAAAAATCCGATTTTGAGATTCCTATGTACACCCAAAATTAGTGAATTAACTCACGTGGCAACTTTATTAAAAATTCAATTTTAGTTTCCTATGCACACATGCAAGTCAATAAGTTAACTCAATGTCTATGTTGTTAATAAATCAATTTTGGAATTCCAATGTACATAGAAATCAATGAGTCAATCCACATGCTTATTATTAAAAAGAAAATTGATTTTAAACCCATATGTGCACACAAATCAGTGAGTTGACTCATGCTCTGTGGCGTCCCGTCAAACGCTAACACAAATCCCAAGGCCAAATCCCAAGGTACTAGGTGGCACCTCGAAATTTCGGCATAGTCTCCTCTGTTTATGTTAGCGTTTCACGGAACTCAAACCTGATAAACCAATTTATAACAAAACCTACATATAAAAATGTAGATACAGAAAAAAATAACAGCGGAAGACTAATTACATCTAACATGCAAGTAGATCAGAGTGCGGAAGATTTATCAATATACAGGCTTACCAAAACATTCTCACTATAACATAGGCCTAAACTCTCAATCCAAAAACTACACACATCCTGGATGAAACTGACTACGCTAAGGGATGTGGCCCTAGTGCTCACCAGGCAATAAACTCTAATCGTCGATCTGATCGACCAGATACTCCTCAATTACTGACTCTACGCCTGCCTCAGTAGCTGCAAGTGCTGAAACTAAAAAAAAAAAAAATAGGAAGGAAAGGGTGAGTAACAATGGTTACCTAGTAAGTCCACAGCCAATTCCTACTAATAACCCTTCCTAAGCATGATCGAATAAAGCATACTAACCATTTTAATACATGCAAGGTTTTACAATATGAAGTATGATCAACTGGTACATATAGCCAGGGATGAACAACTAAACAGTTTAAAAATTACACATAGCATCAATCGTCCATACTCATTATACATTTTCCATTTTATGCAAATAGTATTGACAACATTGAAATAAATGACATGCTTCTCAGTTTATAATTCGAAATATAACAACAGATACATATTACAAATGGTGGAGTATTGGAATTAAAGAGTTGGGATTCACGACTGGATTGCTTCCAGTCAGGACATGATATTCCTTAATAACATCGTAGTTCCTGATTTTGTGACTGGTCGTGTCTACCACGCTTGCGGGACCATTTATCCGGCTCAGGCTGGCTGTTTGACGTGACCGTAAGCAATGGGTCTCTTTTCGATGTGTCAGAACGTTCGACTACTACTAGATTGTTAGTGATCACTGACTAATCATCTTCGTCTATGCCTATCAGGCGTGCATGTGATTCCCAAATGACACTCCACTCGTATACGACCACCTTTACAATACACGTTCACTGGTAAAGATAAGAAAGGAATGGACCCGGATTCCAGTTGTGACTCCACTCTCATACGCGTCCCATACCACGTATGAGTTTGGTGGTCCCTACCGTACATCCTAGGATAGTGTACCCCTCCGGATGATGTGACACACTATCCCTTTAGGCATTCACAAACCCTTTAACAGCTCACAAAATAGCTACGTACATATATGATTTTTCATTTAAACAAAAGAAATTAACAGAACAGGGTTGAGAACGGATATCCAGTTCCTACCATGCAACCGTGGCCACCCGGCCTAAAATAAATAACAGTACTCAGCGCACGCGCTAACATAATCGAAAATAAACATGCAACCCTTTCATTAATAACTTGGATATCCTTTCACCAACCTACATACAACATACAATGTAAAATGCAGACATCACCCCTCAGGCGTGATTCTGACATTTTACCGTTCATTCCCTTTTCCCATTCTCTCGACATTCTCACTTTTCATCTTTTCAAATCAACCATTCATTTCCAATCTTTCAAAGTCATTCTTTTGGTCTTTCTATTGAAAACCATCAAAGTTTATTAAAAAAAGACAAAGTCCCAGCGATACTCGGGACCAAGGTTGTTAAAAATAATGAAAGCTGGTGAAAATTTGGCTAAGTGTCGGAAACTCAATTTTTCAAAGTTCTCGAAATTGAAAATGGATTTTTCGAAATGAAAGTCTCGCTTACGAGATTCGACACCATATAGTTTTTGTAATCTAATTCAAAGTAATGTGAAAATTATTATATTTTGAAAACTTGTCGAAAACGTCGAAATTTACGTTTTGTTCTTAAAACCAAAATTTGGATTTTGATCCTTTGAGATTTGGATCTTAAAACCATTCCCATTGTTCCGAAATGGGGGGTAAAACCTTAATTTCATTAAAGAACTTAAAGTAAATGGAACTTAAAGTAAATGGAAACCTTAAACCTTAAGGTGTGAGGAGGTCATGCCAAGAGTCAGAACATTGTTCTGGTCAAAACTGTGTCTGTCGGTGGCAGAATCAATATGCTGTCGGTGGAACCGACAGAATACACATCGGCAGGTGTCGGTAGGACCGACGGTCCTGCCGACAGAACAAAGTTTTTGGGTGCTTCTTGATTTCGTCGGTGGCAGAAGCAACATTCTGTTGGTGGGACCGACAGAATGCCTTAAGCAGGTACCGGTGGCACCGACCCTTCCTACCTACAGCCTAAACCTCACTCGCGATTTTTTTTGGTTTTTCGATCCCTTTTTCGATTTCTTCTTCCATTCTTCGAACCATTCGACCCACCCACGATTTTGTTATCAAAATTTGATAAAGCATAAAAAAAATACCTACTTCGACCATGAATTTGAAATCAAACACCAATTTCTACGATTTAAATGCAAACAATAAGTTTTGTTTCAAAACCCTAAATGCACATTTCGAAAATCTAAAGCTACCAATAAGAATTGGAAGTCCCTTACTTGGTTGTGAACGCCAAGGGTACAAGCTAGCACTACAACTCAAGGTTGGATGGCTCAAGAGTCGAGGTTGGGCTGACTTGGATGCGAAACGAGCGAGGGTTTGCAAGGTATCCGACAATGACGTTTTCCTTCTCCTCTAAAATGAAGTATAGACCTAGCTCCTAAGTCGATGAAGCCCTCGGACGGAAGATGTGGAGGTTTACTCGAGCTACCCGGCTAGTTTTGATGGAGGATGGAGAAAACGAACAAGAATGAACAACCAAAGGTGGTGAAGTTGTAGCCCTCGTCGTGGCCAACAACTTTGCCTTCTTCGTCGAGGTTCAACTCGGACTCGTTCGCTCTAGAACATGGTGAGAATGGGTTGAAACCCTAGGTCTAGAGAATGGCTGAGTTGAGTTCTTTGGAGAAGAATGAAGAAGTGAAATGAAATAAAAGAAAGTGAGTTTTCTTTTATAAGAGGGCTGAGGGTATACTTGTAATTTCCCCATCATTTCTAGTTTCGATCGTAACTTAACTATTCGGACTTGGAAAACGACAAACGAATATACCATTTCGAATAATTTTTCACTACGGATCTAATGGTATCATCAAATCTTTTCGATTCTCGCTTTAACAAAATTCCACTATTTTGGATCCCACTTAACGCGAAATTCGAGGATTTGTTAACTTTTTCCTCCGAACTCGAATTCGAACTTGCTTACAAGCTAATGTATATATTCCGATCCTTTTGAATCTAATGGAGAAGTCGGTTTTCCTCAAAATTAATCATAGCAATATTTGAGTATTTTACTCTAAATCTCTCCTTCGACATTTTCCTCTAAATCTCACCATTTAATTTCCTCGAGACATGAGTTGAAAATCCGGGGTGTTACATGCTCATTTTATTAAAAAAAAATGATTTTAAATTTCCATGTATATAAAAAGCAGTGAGTCGACTCAGTTGCAACTTCATTAAAAATTCAATTTTGAAATTCTCATACTCACACAAATCAATGAGTTGACTCATGTGGCCATTTTATTAATAAATCACTTTTGAAATTCCAATGTACATAGAAATCAGTGAGTTAACTCACGTGGCAACTTTATTAAAAATTCAATTTTGAACTTCCCATGTACATAGAAATCAGTGAGTTAACTCACGTGGCAACTTTATTAAAAATTCAATTTTGAAATTCCCATACTCACACAAATCAGTGAATCAATTCAATATCCATTTTATCGGAAGATCCTATTTTGAATTCCCAATGTGCACAAAAAATCAATGACAGCCCACGTGCTAATTTCATTAAAAACTTAGTCTTTATCTTGATTTCACAAATATGAAACATGCACCTAATTGAGGTTTCCAAAAATTCCAGCATCAATATTCTAAATTAAGTTAATGTGTGTAAGCTTCATGAATGCTCAATCAAAACAAAAATTAATATGAACATTATAGCAAACTAAGTCAAATAAGAAAATTCAAAATAAAAATCAGCAATCAAATTGATGCCACGTTTGAAACACATGAAGGCATACCTTGATTATTAAGATCAGAAGTCCCTCCAAATCCTTGGTTATTGTGATTCCTTCAAAGAACTCGAAAGGTCGGCTTCTCTAGAGGAACGTGGTAATGATGACTCGAAAAAACCTTGAGTAGAACCGGAACCAAAGGAGCCTTGAGAACGAAATATGAGAGGGGTCCGTGATGGGACTGCTATGAGTATGATAAGAATGAGCAAGATAAAATGGTTGCAGTCCGTATGAGAAGGGAAGAGAGGAGATGAAGGAGGGACTGTTTTACAGGCTGAAGCTAAGTGAATAGGACTGAAACACGTGATGAAGGAGGGGGTACTTGGGCTGCCGTAAGGACTATTAATGGAGGCTGAAATATTGCTGATGGAGAGGGCATTTGGGACTATTAATGGGGGCTGTAATGGACAGTAGGGTTGCTGATTTAGTAGAGAGGAAGAAAGGGCAGCAAGGTGCTGCTACGTTGGGGTGAAAAATAGGGAGAGAATAGACTGTTGGAGGAGTTGCTGAAGCAGAAGTTAGGCAGCAATGGTGCAAGGGTATTGAAGCAGGGGAAGAGAGGAATGAGTTGCAGGTTTTAATGGGGGATAGGACAATGGATAGCAGTAGGACGTCTTGGACTGAAGAGAATGAAGGAAAGAGAGAGAGTGTGTGTGGGGCTAAAATAGGGCTGTCAATGGAGGACGTTTGGGGTGTCAAAGATAGTAAGGAGAGGGATTGTTGGAGGGGCTGTTATGGACGATGAGGTTTCAGATTGAATGGAGAAGAAGATGGGACAGCAAGGGGCTTGTAATAGACGACGAGGTTGTTGGTGTTTATGGAGAAGAAGATGGGAAAATAAGGGAGAAGAATGAGTAGAGGGAAAAGAGAGAGAGCAGAGATGAACGTGATGAAGAGAGGAAGTCAGTGAGGGACTTGAGAGAGAGAACCCTTGAGAGAGTAGCCACGTTTCAGTCCATTGGGCAGCCCCCCAACGTTGGAGAAGAAGAAGTTTTTTGTTCTTTTCTTTTCTTTTTCTCTTCTTTTTCCTTTTTTTCGTTGCTGCCCCCTTCTCAAGAATGTCAACCTTTCTTGTTTCTTTCAAAATATCAGCCCTCCTTTGATGGGTTCAAAACCATATCCCCCTATCAAGAGAGAAAGCTCTCTCCCATTTATAGCATTTTCTTGCTATTTTTTTATTTTATCTCTTTCTCTTTTTCATTTATTTATTTTCCATTTTTTGTTTGTTCTACTTTATTTGTTTATTTTTTTTTTAATTCTTTCTTTTATTTGATTATTCTTTGACCGAACCGAAGAGGGAATATCTCTCTTTTAATGTTTAGAAAGAATGGGACCATGATCCCACGCTTCACAACACGTGGCACATTGGTAGATCATTATTAATTAAATTTTGATTTTTAATTTTGATTGATGGTTTGGATTACAATTTTTAATTTTGGTTTGATTTTAATTTGATAGATTAATTGTGTTTCACTTTTTGATCTTGATTGGTTTATTAAATTAAGATTTTAATTCGATTGGTTAATTATGTTTTGATTTAGATATTGATTGGTCGATTGAGTTTAATTTAAGCTTGAATTTTGATTTTTAATTTGTTAATTGACTTTAGTTGGGTTTTGATAGAATTTTAATTCAGATTGGTTAATTGATCTTTAATTTGATTTTAAAATTTATTTTTGAATTTGAATTTCAAGTTGATCTGAAATTTTAAATTGTCGATTAAATTCTAATTTTAGTTTAATGGTTATTTTCAATTTGAAAATTTTTATTTGATTGTAAATTTTAATTGATTTTAATTTGAAATTTTAATTTAATTTTGATTATTCGAGATTTTTATTGAAATCTTTTTTTTTAATTCATTCTTTAATTGTGTTTTCCTAAGCGTCAAGGTTTCTAAGAGTCAGACATCGAGGGGCATTACGGTCATTTTGTGATTTTTCATAAATTTCTCTGATTTTAATAATTTGGGTCTCGTTAGACTCAAAATCTCATTCTGAATGCAATGGATGTACTTTCAAGACTTTTCGGAGGTCCGAAATTCATGAGGGGTATTTTCGTCATTTTTTTTATTTTTGTCCATTTGGGTGAATTTTGGCGTGAAGTTTCTTTCAATCGCAACGTGATTATTTCTAGGTCTCGAGATCATGTTTTCCTAGCATAGCGAGGTCTCTAAGTTGTCCAAATGTGTAACGAGCCTAAGTGTACGTGCTTGCTAAGTTGAGTGTATGGTGTAGCGATCTTAAGCCTGCGTAATTCTATGTCGCGTGGCAAGGAGAAAGAAGATAATAGAATTAGAAGAAAAAAGGGAATTAGAAGGATACTTCTCTCAAATTTTTGAGTTCTTTGTGTTCATCATTAGGAACCCATAATAACCGGGTGACGGATCGCCAAGTCAGGCGGATGCAAAAAATGGGGTGTCTACAATAGGTAGCTTTCTTTTGAAGATCTATCTAATACCACATAGTTTAGTATTAGTTATGTATGGGACCAGAGCTCATGAGTCTAAAGGTCTGTTAGAATCTAGATGGGGATATGATTAGGATTTGTGGTCCCCCGATTGGTTCATGCTATTTTAGTATAAATAAGCTTTGCACTGGAGTCATGAAAATTGTGCATCAGTCTCCTATCTTAGGAATTAACGGGTGGACAAGATTAAAAGTCTCTAAAATGTAATTCTAAACATAGATGTAACTTGACCATTAATAAGTAGGGCCAGATAAAAGTTATGATACCTCATAAAATGGAAAAGATAAATACAATAAAAATTTTAAATTTATGTATTGTTAATTATATGATTATGGTATTTGTGAGTAATATTTAGTTGAATTAATTAGAAGAATGATTGTCATAAAGGGGAAAAGAATGCAAGAAATAATTTTAATTGCCTAGATAGATTTTCAGTGAAAGAATAGATTTGAGTCTTAATGAAAGATATGGAAGATTTGATGAATGTAAAAGAAAAGAAGCTTTTGTTGTTTAGAAAAAGTGTTGATCTTTGATGTGAAGTAGAATAATTGAAGAAATAAGACATAATTATTCAATTAGTAAATAAATAATTACTTACTTGATTTGAAATAAATGAATTGATTGAGTACAACCAATTAATTGTTTGATTTAAGATAGATGAATTGATGAAATACGAGAATGATTTTAAAATTGAAATATTTTATGATGTAGTGATGTTTTGATAATTAGTCAATTGATCAATTATAAGCAAAGAAAATTCATGATGATTTTGAGATTAATTGTTTAACTTGATGTGATACTTAGATGATATTGACTTATGAGTTGGACTTATGATATTTAAAAGAAATGATTAAAATTATGAAAGGATGTCATTGTAAACATGTGTATATAAACAAATAATTTATAATTATTTAAATCATTAGAAGCATAATATTATGGAGCCATGAAATATTATTGAAGAATAATATTTAATGAAATTAATTTGTAAAAATTTTATCAAAAAATTAGTTGAACAAGATATGACTATCAATTGTATTTTCTTAAGACTTCATGATTCAATTTGATTCTAAGTATGAATTGATTTATTTAAAAATTATGTTCTTATAGGTTATTTGGGGAGAATGATGATGTTTATGAGATTATAATGTTAACAATGATTTTGAAGTTTATGATTTCAATTTGAGTGTAAAAGAAATTAATTGTTTTAATATTAGTCAAAGTGAGAATGTATATTATTTATAGTTTTCAAGTGGTGCATAAGGTGATTTGAAACACAATTTATATGTGAATTGTACATTGCGACATAAAGTTAGTAGAATTATAAATATAAAAGTATAAATGGGAATACACAATATGAAATATTAAGGAAAATATTATCAAGTTGTGAGAATGATATTAATTTCAAAGGATCAAATAAAGAAAAAAATAATGACAGCGTCTCAATAAGTGTTAAGGAAGTTTGAGGTGTTCAAATTAAAAATATAGTAGGTTGATTCAGTTTGATAGTTTAATAATATAGGTGCGTGAGTTCATAAGAGTGTGAGAAATATATTTATTTAGGTATAATGAGTAATTTTCATGAATTGAAGATATTAATTAACATGGAGATTAATTATTAGACAAAAAATAATGGATTTACAGTTCTATAGAAGAAAAAACGCTTAAAATAATCAATATTTGGAAAAAGACAATCTTATAAAAGTAAATTTGGTGATAGTTTTAGGAAGAACGATAATTATTTTCATAATGACTTGAGATTCAATTAAATGTATTTTACGTATGACTTTGATGGTGATATTGATTAAATTTGAAGATCCAATAATTGTGTGAGGTAGAAAAAAAATTAGAATCTTGGGAAAAACTAGGCACCTCTTTAAAAGGATAGTGCATCCTTTGATTATGAGTACTATGTCGATGAATAAGGAATTGATCATAATGATCCAATGGGATAAAGATTTGTGAAAACATTGTTATATCGAACGAGAGTTGAATATATGAAAATATTTCTAGATCTTAATTATTGAATACCATTTGAGAGATTAAAAGTATATTAAATTTTGAGGACGAAGTTTTTGTTAAGAGAGGAGAATGTAATGGCTTAAATTTTTCAACACATATTTCGAAGATATTTGTAGGTCAAATAAATAGAAGATTTTTCTAAAAGTTAGAGTTTGACAAATTCGACTACACCATTAGATTCGTATTAAGAAATTTATCGAAATAGGCTATAAATTGATAAAAATCGAAGTTTAGGACATATATTTTTTAATTAAAATAAAACAAATCTAATAATAATCATTATATCATTTTAACATTATAAATACTAAAACTCACGAAAATATCTAAAATTCTTTATCTAATTCCCACGTTCTTTTCTTCTAAAACAAAACACTAGAGATATCCTAGCCTTCAAAACTCAGATAAGATATTTCTTGCAAATAAACTGTAAAAATCAAACTAGACCATAGAAATGTGACTCAAAACATAGGAATTACCATTTTGAAACAAAAGAAGTTTTATGAGAAAATTATCAAAAAATTTACCAAAATACCCCTGACACCAAAACACCCCTATAGGCTACATTACTCTTAAGAAGACTATTTTGAATACTTATAATGAAAATATCAAGCCAAATAAAATGTTTTGCTAATTTTCACAAAAATTGATAAAATTATCAAAATACCCCTCATAGGATCCGCACCCATTTCATGACAAAAAATCATAAATGACACAAATTGATATTTTCATTGAAATTCTCATAAAAATCGATCCCTAAATATTGAAAAATGACATCCCAACACAAAAATCCTATTTGAAGGTAAAACGATAATTTTTCAACCCTAAAATTTTAAAATCTGAAACTAATAATTAAAAATATTAATAAATATTATGTAAAATCTCGAATTTTCAATACGTATCTCGAGAAAAAAAATAAATAGTGGAATTTTAAGAAAATCTTGAAAGTGGGACTTAGGGATAAAATTTTAGGATATTTCTGATCATTTTTACTGGAATCTAACTTCACCATTAGATTTAAAATGATCGAAAAACCTAGTTTAGCCTGCAAGCACGCTCAAGTGCGAGTCCGAATAGAAAAGTTGCAAATCTTTGATTACCTAGTCGGATCAGGCTAAAATAGTGACCTTTTACAAGAGCAAGAATTTTTAAGATTCGATTATACCATTGAATTCATAACAAAAAATTATTGAACTTAGACTATTTATTTATCATTTTTGGAGACCAGAAAGTCAAATTATCATCAAAAACGAAAACGACATCAAGTTTAGGGGTCACCTCAGGCCAAAAATGTAAATTTTTTATAAAGAGATAATTTGTTGAAATTAACTGCACCATTAGATCCGAAATAAAAAATTAGGCGAAATAGAGTATTCATTTGTCAGTTTTGGAGTCCGAACGGTCAAGTTATAGTCGATCGAAATAATTGAAAAAATACCGATTTTGTCCCAAATTTTATATAAATAAATAAATAAATAAATTCTTATTACTTCGTCTCCTCCAACCATCCAACAACCGACGTTTAAAAAAAATTGTTTTTTTTCTTAATACTTCAACCTCAGATCTCTCGCAAACGGTTCGCCATTAACGACCGACGCAGAAGGGAGAATTGTCCGCAACTGCATTCTCTACAAAACCCATCCAACCTCTTTCCATTTCAATTTATTTTTCATCTAATATTTTCAAATATCAACCGTATTTGGATACGAAAATTTCGAAACTTTGACCTCAAATTTCGTCCGTTTCTGGGTCAAACCGTCTTCCGACGCAGAAGGGAGAAACGTCTGTAGCCTCATTCTCTACATAACCCACCAAAATTCCTTCCGTTTTCTCGTCTTTTTCACCCTATATAGTCAAAAATCAGTTGTATTTTTATACGGAGATTTCGTAACTTCGACATCGGTTTTCATCGATTTCGGGGTTAAATCATTTTTCGTCGTAAAAGGGAGAAGAGACGAGCACATCAAGATCTTCGAAACCACCAGACCGGTTTCGAAAATCAGCCGCTTCGAAGTTCGGTCCATCTCGATTTCCTTGCCGATCGTCTTGATTTCCGCGCACACGCTTTGATCATTTCGCCTAGAAATTGTAAGGAACTCTCAATTTCTATTAGTAATCGTAAATTGTGAAAATTGCATTTACGATTTTATCTGAAAATTTTTAATGTATTTTCAAAATATAGAATTCTTTTGTTATTTCAAAATTCACGCCAGAAATTGCATGTTTGATACGTTTAATTGTATTTTTAAAAAAATTATAAGTGGGTAGGATATTTTAACGGGTTATTGCCATAAATTAGGTCTTGTGCACTGCTCGGACCCCTTTGATATGAAATTTGTATTCTTTTTCAATATTATTGATAGAAATAAATTTTATAGTTAAAAAATGTGATTTAATATTCAATGAACTCATATTGAGTTGATGAATATCAGAAAATGGATATTTTATTGAAGAAATTGAAAATTGTAAAAATTGGAAAAAGGGAAAAAGGATATGAAACGGTAAAATGTCAGAGTCACACCCGAGAGGTGATGTCTGCATTTTACGTTGTTGTGTTGTGTGCAGGTTGCTGAACAGATATCCAGGGATAATATTGTTGATTGCATGTTTATTTAAATTTTTGCTAGCGCGAGGCGCTGTTTACGTTTTTGTTTTGTTATTTTAGGCCGGGTAGCCACACTTGCATGGTAGGAAACTGGATATCTATTCTCAACCTTGTATTGTTAATTTCTCTTTTATTTTCAAATAAAAATAATATATATATGTAACTATTTTGTGAACTGTTAAAGAGTTTGTGAATGCCTGAAGGGATAATGCATCATATCATCCATAGTGGTGTACTAACCTGGGATGTACGGTAGGGACCACCAAGCTCATATGTGGTATGGGACGCATATGAGAGTGGAGTCACAACTGGAATCTGGGATATTCCTCTCTATCTGAACCAGTGAACTTGTAATGTAAAGGTGGTCGTATACGAATGGTTTATATATTTGGGAATCACATGCACGCCTGATAGGCATAGACGAAGATGATTAGTCAGTGATCACTAACAATTTATAGTAGTCGAACGTTCTAACACATCGAAAAGAGACCCATTGCTTACGATCACGTCAAACGACCAGCCTGAGTCGGATAAATGGTCAACCAAGTGTGGTAAGTGCAGCAACCGATCATAAAATCAGGAACTAAAAGCCAGAGATAAATTGTAACATCATGTCCCAACTGGGAGCGATCCAGTCGTGAATCCCAACACTCTAATTCCAATACTACACCATTGTGTATTATGTATCTGTTGCTTATTTTGATATATAAAATGAAATCCATGTTTATTGTTTTCATTTGATTAATTAGATTTGTATAAAAAGAGAATGTTATAGTGAGTACTGTTGATCGATGTAATACGAGTTTTAAAATGTTTAGTTGTTCATCCCTGGCTATATGTACCAATTAATTGTAGTTTTTTCTGTAAAATTTTGTATATTTTAAAATGATTAGTATGCTTATCCGTTCATGTTAGAAGAGGTTATTGGCAGAAATTGTGTTAGTCCTTACTGGGTAACCATTGTTACTCACCCTTTCCTTTTCCATTTTTTTTGTTTTAGATCCGAAGCTTGGCGAGGTAGGTATAAAACACGAGTGAGAATCATCTGGTGGGTCAGATAGACAGTCAGAGTTTGTCACTTGGTGAGTATTGGGGTTATTACCCCTAGTTGTGTCGATTTGTCCAAAAAGTATTATAGATTTTGTTCTGAGCAATAGGACTTATGTTAGAGTGAGAAATTTTCGTATAATCTTGTATTATAATTTCTTCTTCCACGCTCTGATCTTTCTTACGTTATTAGACGTATATAGGCTTCCGCTAGTATTATATTTTGTTTGTTATATGCAAGATTGTATGTCGTTTATCAGGTGCAGGTTGAACGCCTTGGAATGCTAACATAAACAGAGGAGACCATGCCGAAATTTTGAGGTGCTACATAATACCTCGAGATCTGACATGGGGATTTGTGTTAGCGTTTGGCGGGGCGCCACAGATGGTATCAGAGCATAGCATTACGTCCGTATGGGATATAGATCTGCTATGTTTAGATGAATTGGTTGATACCACATATATTAGAGTGATGATCATAGAGTGTCATTAGGAATTCAGTGTCTAAGCTCATTAGTAGTTCCGTATTGGAATTATGAGTTCTTCCGTGTCTAGAAGTCTATAGAGCCTAGTAAGTCTAGGATAGGATTCTCGATTTGTTCTTTTAGTAATGGAAATGGAGTCCATTACTAAATTCTAAACTGCGGTAGTAATTCATAGTTACGTTAGAGCGGTTTTGGCCTTATTTTCATAAGTGCCTTATTACGGATAAACACAAGCGAGAAGAGTGGACGAGGCAGATGCCGAAACACAACAGAAAAGAAACAGATTCTTGATTAGACCATTGACTTAATAACACAACTAATGTCATTCATGAGATAGGTGGATGAGTCTCATGTCGAGTCCAGAGAAGAAATATGAATAATACAACCACCACCACCTCGAAGCCAAATGGAAGGAAGGCATTTAGTATCTAATAAAAAACAAACAATTACAAATCTAGTAAATTCATAGGAAAAATAGCCATACGTGAGGTGTGATATTATAGACATACCAACTCAATGGATGGAAGAATTTTATAAGAAACAACATATACTACTAAATCAGTTGAAAAGAAGAGTTGTGATATATTACGAATGTGGTAAATTGAGATATAAAGGAGAACAATGTTCGGATCGATATCAATCGATTAAGGATACATGCCTCAAAAAGATGCTAGACAAACCAATTGAAGGAACAATAAGGCCACCAGATTTAAATAAAGTTGATAACGTATTCGTGCCATCCCGAACAGACAAGACTAGCGATCGGAAGTGAGAGATGGTACAAGACTTGCCACGATTGTAAGGCACACCACTATATCTAAGAAATGAGGAAGCGCTGGAGTTCTTCGCAAAAGGGAAATACTATTCCACCTTAGAAACCATTACCACAAGGTCGTGCCTTTGAAGAATAAGAGAATTCCCCAGCCCAAAGGACAGGTAAATCCAAGGATGTGGTTGTAGAATTTTCAACGATTACATTTATCAAGATTTGGGGACTTTTTCGATCTGATTGAGGTCAATAAGTGGGTTTTCGAAACCTGAAAAATTTTGAGTACCATGTAGTGCCCAAGAGATCAGTGGGTGACAGTGATTACATTCCAGTTGGACGAGGATGCCAATCATTAGTAACGTTTTGAGATGAATGTATTGGGAGATGGATCGTTCGAGTGGGTAGACTTCGAGATGATGTTTCTCAATAGATTTATATCCAAGATTGCTCGAGAAATCAAACACCAGAAGTTTTTGAGATTAGTGCAGGGTAATCTATCGATTATAGACCATGATATGATGTTCACTAGGTTGTCACGATATGCGCCCAAGCTTATCCGGACAGATTTACAGAAGGCCCGTAGATTCTTTAGAAGACTATAACCCTACCTAAGGGCCAAGGGATCGATGATTGAGACTCCCAATTATAGAGATACGGTAAATCGAGCTTAAAGGATAAAACGAGGGGAGATAGAGTTTCAGACCTCCAAGGGGCAAATGAGTTGACCTTAGATTTCTTTTCTTCCCATATCAGATTCGGCCAAGAGGCCGATGTATTCGAGGCTAATCTTCTCCAGATCAGTGTATCCACAATATAGAACTCCTGCACTATCAAGTTGTAGAGTTCTCTAATCGCCGAATTATAGAGCAGTTGGAGCTCCAATGATGCCAACAAAACCAAAGGAATCAACAAGGTAGGTTCAGAACCTACAAACCCCAGTCTACCAATTGCCTACTCCACAGAGATCTACGAAGACAAAATCATTAACATTGTTACGCGTGTGGTCAGGTGGAACATATTAGGAAATAATGCCCTCTATCACAGTCGCGAGCAAGGATTGTGACCCAGGAGAAAGTACCTGTCTCCAACGAAGTTTTGGAAGATACAATTTCTAATTCTAATGTTAGAACGTGGAGTTTTACTCAATATTGGTTCCTCTAGATTATATAATTCTGTGAAGAGTTTGCACACTTGCTAGAGGTAGAAACCATTGACACAGGTCAAGTAATCAAATTATTTGTACCATTGAGAGGTCTTGCGAAGAAAGAATAAGATTTTTGGAAGATCATTTAAGAACTTGCAAAATAGGTATTAGAATAATTGTAAAGTGTGCAAAGACAAGTGATGCTAAATTGGTATGCTAGTCTTTATATCAATAGTCTAGTCAATTACTCGTATATTACGCTAGTAGATAAACAGGTGTTTCTTGTATATCCTTAATGTCGAGAGCTACTTCTTCGAATATCAACGCAGGAAGTCGCGTATCTTTCCTTTCGATTGAAGATGGCTTTACTTTGGGAGGCCTAACGATTGAACTGTTAGATGAAGCAGCTCTTGCTTTACGACTTCTTGAATTGATTATCCTCCTTTAAAAAGATAAATCATCTTTTTCCTTTTATCTTTCTATCCTCGGTGTCGGTTCTAAGTCTTCTTTTGCCTTCTCATTTCACGATCGCCTTTTAGTATAGGAATTCATTATTATCGTTCTCGTTACGTGATCAATGCTTTCTATAGACAAAAGCTCACTTCGAGACTTCGATCGTGACTTATTTTCACTCCTCGAAATGAAAGCGCTATAAGTAAAGATTATGATTCCGTAGAAGCAGCGGCTACCACCTACCTGTGCCCACATCCATCCTAAAGAGATTTAATAGAGTATAAGTCAGGAGGTGGGTCGATGTAAAATATGAGAAAGAATAATCTTGTGACAATGTTGCATTAATGATGACTTAATGGAATTGTGAGAAAATAGATGTAGGATTTATCCCCTCGAGTAAGATTTTAAATTATAAAAGTTATGACAGAGGTTTTGAAGAAATATCATGATAAGTAGAAAATGTAATATTGAATTGAATATAAAGGTAATGGTGTATTTGCGGTAAGACTATGCATTGAGGAGTAATATTCATAGTAATTATTAGTAAAATATAATAGACAGTGTAATTGGTGAGAGAAGTAAGATAAAGAATAGAGAAGATGTGAAAAAATTGTTGTTGATAGACATTGGTGGGGAAGTGATACAAGGTAAATTGATTGTTATCTTAGGGTTATACAAATAATGGATTAGTTGGAGTATGATTTGAATTAGAATGATTAATTAATGAATGTATTGGGTTGACGGAATATAGGAGACATAAGGTTATAAATTATAAATGAGATTGCCTTGGGACCAAGAATAGATGGTAATCGAAAATAGATATTGTTTATTATACATGTCATGTTAGTGGAATCACGACAAAGCTCGATAAGGTATGATTTTAATTTCGAGGACGAAATTTTTATTAAGGGGGGGAGAATGTAAAACCCCGAATTTTCAATTCGTATCTCGAGAAAAAAAATAAATAGTGGAATTTTAAGAAAATCTTGAAAGTGGGACTTAGGGATAAAATTTTAGGATATTTCTGATCATTTTTAATGGAATCTGACTTCACCATTGGATTTAAAATGATCGAAAAACATAGTTTAGCTATAAGCACGCTCAAGTGCGAGTCCGAATAGAAAAGTTGCAAATCCTCGATTACCGAGTCGGATCAAGCTAAAATAGTGACCTTTTGCTAGAGCAAGAATTTTTAAGATTCGATTATACCATTGAATTCTTAACGAAAAATTATTGAACGTAGACTATTTATTTGTCATTTTTGGAGACCAGAAAGTCAAATTATCATCAAAAACGAAAATGAAATCAAGTTTAGGGGTCACCTCAGGCCAAAATGTAAATTTTTTATGGAGACATAATTTGTAGAAATTAACTACACCATTAGATCCAGAACGAAAAATTAGGCGAAATAGAGTATTCATTTGTCAGTTTTGGAGTCCGGACGGTCAAGTTATCGTCGATCGAAACAATTGACAAAATACCGATTTTGTCCCAAATTTTATAGAGATAAAAAAAAAAAATCTTATTACTTCGTCTCCTCCAACCGTCCAACAACCGACGTTTAAAAAAAATTATTTTTTTTCTTAATACTTCAACCTCAGATCTCTCGCAAACAGTTCGCCATTGACGACCGACATAGAAAGGAGAATTGTCCGCAGCTGCATTCTCTAAAAAACCCATCCAACCTTTTTCCATTTCAATTTCTTTTTCATCTAATATCGTCAAAAATCAGCCGTATTTGGATACGAAAATTTCGAAACTTTGACCTCAGATTTCGTCCGTTTCTAGGTCAAACCGTCTTCCGACGCAAAAGGGAGAAACGTCCGCAGCCTCATTCTCTACATAACCCACCCAAATTCCTTCCGTTTTCTCATCTTTTTCACCCCGTATAGTCAAAAATCAGCCGTATTTTTGTACGGAGATTTCGTAACTTCGATATCGATTTTCATCGGTTTCGGGGTCAAATCGTCTTTCGTCGTAAAAGGATGAAGAGACGAGCACATCAAGATCTTCGAAATCACCAGGCCGATTTTGAAAATCAGTCGCTTCGAAGTTCGGTCCATCTCGATTTTCGTGTCGATCGCCTCGATTTCCGCGCACACGCTTTGATCATTTCGCATAGAAATTGTAAGGAACTCTCAATTTCTATTAGTAATCGTAGATTGTGAAAATTGCATTTACGATTTTATCTAAAAAATTTTGATGTATTTTCAAAATATATAATTCTTTTGTTATTTCAAAATTCACGCCAGAAATTGCATGTTTGATACGTTTAATTGTATTTTTTTAACAAATTATAAATGGGTAGGATATTTTAACGGGTTATTGCCATAAATTAGGTCTTGTGCACTGCTCGGACCCCTTTGATATGAAATTTGTATTCTTTTTCAATATTATTGATAGAAATAAATTTTATAGTTGAAAAATGTGATTTAATATTCAATGAACTCATATTGAGTTGATGAATATCAGAAAATGGATATTTTATTGAAGAAATTGAAAATTGGAAAAATTGGAAAAAGGGAAAAAGGATATGAAACGGTAAAATGTCAGAGTCACACCCGAGGGGTGATGTCTGCATTTTACGTTGTTGTGTTGTGTGCAGGTTGCTGAACAGATATCCAGGGATAATATTGTTGGTTGCATGTTTATTTAAATTTTTGCTAGCGCGAGGCGCTGTTTACGTTTTTATTTTGTTATTTTAGGCCGGGTGGCCACACTTGCATGGTAGGAAACTAGATATCTATTCTCAACCTTGTATTGTTAATTTCTCTTTTGTTTTCAAATAAAAATAATATATATATATATATAACTATTTTGTGAACTGTTAAAGAGTTTGTGAATGCCTAAAGGGATAATGCATCATATCATCCGTAGTGGTGTACTAACCTAGGATTTACGGTAGGGACCACGAAGCTCATACGTGGTATGGGACGCGTATGAGAGTGGAGTCACAACTGGAATCCAGGATATTCCTCTCTATCTGAGCCAGTGAACTTGTAATGTAAAGGTGGTCGTATACGAATGGTTTGTATATTTGGGAATCACATGCACGCCTGATAGGCATAGACGAAGATGATTAGTCAGTGATCACTAACAATCTATAGTAGTCGAACATTCTGACACATCGAAAAGAGACCCATTGCTTACGGTTACGTCAAACAGCCAGCCTGAGCCGGATAAATGGTCAACCAAGCGTGGTAAGTACAGCAACCGGCCATAAAATCAGGAACTAAAAGTCAGAGAGAAATTGTAACATCATGTCCCGATTGGGAGCGATCCAGTCGTGAATCCCAACACTCTAATTCCAATACTCCACCATTGTGTATTATGTATCTATTGCTTATTTTGATATATAAAATGAAATCCATGTTTATTGTTTTCATTTGATCAATTAGATTTGTATAAAAAGAGAATGTTATAGTGAGTACTGTTGATCGATGTAATGCGAGTTTTAAAATGTTTAGTTGTTCATCCCTGGCTATATGTACCAGTTAATCGTAGTTTTTTCTGTAAAATTTTGTATATTTTAAAATAATTTAGTATGCTTATCCATTCATGTTAGAAGAGGTTATTGGCAGAAATTGTGTTATTCCTTACTAGGTAACCATTGTTACTCACCCTTTCCTTCTTCATTTTTTTGTTTCAGATCCGAAGCTTGGCGAGGCAGGTATAGAGCACGAGTGAGAATCATCTGGTGGGTCAGATAGACAGCCAGAGTTCGTCACTTGGTGAGTATTGGGGTTATTACCCCTAGTGGTGTCGATTTCTCCAAAAAGTATTATAGATTTTGTTTTGAGCGATAGGACTTATGTTAGAATGAGAAATTTTCGTATAATCTTGTATTATAATTTCTTCTTCCACGCTCTGATCTTTCGTACGTTATTAGACGTATATAGGCTTCCGCTAGTATTATATTTTGTTTGTTATATGCAAGATTGTATGTCGTTTATCAGGTGCAGGTTGAACGCCTTGGAATGCTAACATAAACAGAGGAGACCATGCCGAAATTTCGAGGTGCTACATAATACCTCGAAATCTGACATGGGGATTTGTGTTAGCGTTCGGCGAGGCGCCACATATTAAGTGAAATCTTAATAAATTAAATTAAAAATTTTGAATAAATAAATTCAATTAATAAAACCTATGAACCCAATTTCAAGTGATGGCTCATTTATTCAAGTGGGGCCTACCTGCCATTTAATTAAATAACCCTTTACCGGGGGTCTAAAAGAATTAAATAGACCATCTATGAGGGGGATCTCCAAAAATTAAAAGATTTAATTCTACGTAAATCAAATAAAAAAAATCACTTAAAATATTATCTAAAATCACCTGAAGATAAATTAGATATGATCTCTATCTAAAATAGACTTAATCTAACTCAAAACCTTATTAAAACTTCTTTAAAAAGCCAACTCTACCACCAAATCTCAGAAGTCTTCAAAGTATTAGAAAAAAATGTCAAAATATCCTTAAAACCATAAATCTGAAGTCTCGATTTAATACCCAACCCTCAGACCATGATTTTCATTCCGAAAATATTCGAAAATCATTAAAAAAAATACCTTGAAAAGTTAGAAAACATTTAGATTTAACAAAAAAATTTATCATCTTGGAATTAGAAAATAGACTTAGAAGTAGATATAGACCGAAGATATTCGCACAAGTAACACACACTGAAGGTCTCTGAGAGAACTAATCATCACAATCACTTAGGTAAAACATGTAATATTTTATCTTTATTCTAGATTTATACAATTTTTTTACAATGTAAATCTTTGAGAATAGTAGAGATTGGCTTTCGTCGAACAACATTGGTGTCTGACATCTTCTAATCCCATCATCTAATTTTCATTCTCGTAATATTTACATAAATTCGTATTCTTAATCTATTTAGAGTCATTTTTTATTCTTAAATCATAAAATTAGGTGGTGACTCCTAAAACTGAATTCGTACTTATGGATCGAAGCGCTTTCAAAGGAAAGATCATTTTTAAAGATTTTATTAATCTTCTCCCCATGGTGATAATTGGTGAGACTTTTTAAAAAGGTAAATATGGTGGAATACTCTTTTCTACTATAGGTATGGATAGGGATAATTATATTTTTCTTTTAATATTTTCAATTCTGGAAACCAAAAGCAATGAGAGTTAGAACTAATTTTTGAAGAATTTTGGAAATAGTGTGCTGGGTTTTGGGTATCTGTTCATCTTTCAAAGGTAAATAAAGACGTTGATAGATCTGTAACATTTCTTTTAGCAAATTTTCTTCAAACTATACACAATAGCAATGAACACAAAGAGCTCAGAGAATTTGCAGGCTACAATGAAATAAGTTGTATATTTGATTAAAAAAAAATGTGAGATAATCTATATGTTGTGTTACAGAATATGTTGTTCAGTTACAATAGAAAATGTACCATTGACAAATACCTATTGGGGCTCATTATATTGATAAAATTCTCTGATTAAATTGACAACTAGATCTTATAATACTAATCTTACACATACATTTACACAAGCCTTAAACGAACAATTCATAATATTTATTTAGAGAAATGAATCAATTCAAAGTTCATACATGTAACATAATATTAACAACCACATTTTATTTTATTGGCAAAATATTTTTATTATTTTGAAAAACCTATCTGATTATGTTGATATATATATATATCTTACATTGTTGACTGAACATAATACCTACTATCATGTTAATAAAAAGACTTTACTTGTAAACTTCTTACTAACCATATATAAAAAATCACACACACAAACATATATATAACATAACAAAATATAAACTAATGTATCATCTTCAATTACAAAATAAAATACAAATGTATCAGGGTTCATATAGTCATCTTTTTTTCACATTAAAGTATGTTCATCATAATACGATGGCAAAAGTCGTTGTCATTTACAAGGACAGGAAAAGAGAGAACTTCATCTCTTATCAAACAATCCAAAAATATTAACATAATAGCTTCGAAATATGTGTTCTTGATTACTTTAATGAACTGTTTCTCCCGTTGTTGTTTGTTTTACTTGATCAATGTATTGCGTAGGCTTTAATAATCTGTAGAATACATTAAGTGTGTTCAGGATTATTGTGTAAGCTTAAGGTATGTTTGATTGCACATGGGAGACATGGTAGAAAATTAATTTTCATGGAAAATGACATTTTTCATTTGTTTGATTGCATTTTTCCATGGAAAGTCATTTTTCACCCACATCCAAAAATTCATCTTTATTTTTCATACCCAAATCAAACCCTAACTCATCTTTTCTTCTTTGAGACCATCTCCATGGCCACCATCACACTCAACCTCACCGTTGTCATCATCCACCACCTTCCCTCTCTCTCTCTCTCTTTCTTTCTTTCTTTTTCTTTTTTCCTCACTTCCAACATCGACATCGCCATCATGTCCTTTCCTCTTTTTCCTAATCTTTCTCTGTCACCTCCGATGTCGTTGTTGCCACCACCACCACGTCTTCCCTTCCTTCCTCTTTTTTTTTCATATTCTTTTTCTTCCTCTTCATCTTTTTCTTCTTTTTTCTCTTATTTTTTCAAAATAACATCAAATAATGGATATACGTTTTTCATCATAGTTATAGTTATATTACCATTTTACTATGAATTTTGATTTTCCCTGTAATCAAACACACCCTTAGTGTAAAATGTTGAAATTTATAAAACATAACATTTTCAAATAGTGAAAGTACTTTGATAGTGATATGCTATTGTAAAGTGTTGAAATTTAAAAATTAGAACATTTTGAAAAAGTGAGAAATACATTGACAGTGAAATGCTATTTCAAATAAGGTAAGTATCGTATTGATAGTATTAGTGTAAAACTCTGACATATATAGAGAAAAATATTGTCAAACAGTGTGAATGATATTGACAAGAATGAAATTTTAACTATACATCATGGAATGTGTGAACATTCTATCGTAAAATATTGAAATGCTATTTCATATAAGGTATGCAATGTACTGACAGAACATTTGAAAATAGTGAGAAGTGCATTGACAAAACTAATGCTACTTCATTAAAGTATGTAATGTGTTGATAGTATTGATGTAAAGTGTTAACATATATGGTGTAAAATGTTGTAAATTGTTTTGAATTATGTTTACAATGTAATGTTGTTCATATGTAATATGGAAATTAAAGTGAAATATATATTACAAACTACAAACATATTAAGTTTAAAGTGTCCAAAGCAAAAAGGAAATATTAACCTCAGTCTCCAACCATTATGTGGGAGACAAATTATGGAAATTGTGAATTGTGATGTTCTCTTTATTCTTGAACTACCAAACAATACGCTCATTGTTTGAGCTTTTACGCCTAAACCTATCCAATACATCTTAACAAGTACTTTTTACTTTTCAAAAGTGATCTTGTAAAGGAATGACTTATCAAAGACTTCTAACACATTGCTATCAATTTTTTTAATAATTCATTCTCTTTTTTTCTTCCTCCCACACCTTAAGGCCTGAGCTTTCCCAAACGTTTTTGCTCTTGCTTTTGGATTTTACTAGATTGTTCCAAACCTCATCTGCTCTCGTTTCTCCCCCCCCCCCCCCCAACTCTCCCATCACCCCCTTAGCCACATTTTCCCCCCATATCTTCTACCATTTCCTCAACCACCTTTGTTTCTTCCCCTATTTCACCCTCATATCTACCAACATATTTTTCTTAAATTTATTGAGTTTTCTCTTTTTCTCAACTTTCTTACTTTTCCCAATTTTTTCTCTTTCTAATTTTTCTCATCTCTTCCCCTTCTTTGAGTCAAATCTCTATCCTTAGAGAAAAAAAATAAATAAAAGTACTTCTTAGCCTATAATGTTGATAAAAATTATATATTATCTTCGTCTTTCTTGCAATGTTCCAACTCCTATTAAGAGTTTCCTCTATTGATGTCCTTAGCGGTTGCAACTTCTTTGGAATTGAAACAATTTTTTTTGTTGAAATTTTCTCCTTTTTCTCTAACTCGATTTTACTTTTGTTGGCACTAAAGTCCTTAAGTTGACTTCTTATTTTAAAACCCATATCAATATTCTTTGGCATTTCTGCCCAAGGTTTCACAACAATTTTCTTGGGTGTTAGTTACTTCCTCCTTGATGTAATAGGATTTTTTTTTTATGACTCTACTCTGACAATTTGACTTCGAAAATTGAGTCTTCCAAAAGTAGATCACCCTTCAACTCAATTATTTCATTGTCAGGCACCTTTTACTTGTAATAAATCTGAAAAGAGTGAGTAAAAAAAATATGTAGTCATTTATTAAACTATTTATCAACATGACGAAAAAATTTATCAATGTAAGTTGCAATGTTTGTCAACTACATAAATAAGGATTGTCAACAGTACTGTGACCATATTTTTATTGATAGACACTCATAATATCAGTGTATTGTCAACATAACGAGCAAGATATGTCAATATATTGCAAAATATTTGTCAATAAAAATTAGAAACTATCAAGACGAGCACCCAATCCTTCGTTGGCCTTTATTAGTCGGGTACAACAATGTTTAAGCAATAATGCAATCTCTTCCATCAGATTACGAATCAAAAAAAGAAACTTTCAACTAGTCTTCTTTTTTATTTGGCCCCTTTCTCTTCTCTGGTTATTGAACCCCAAACCTAATTGGTGTGTGATACAGAGTACAGTGATGAGGAAATCAATACTTCAGTTATAATATTCTTCTCGCCATACATATCGATGCCTCAAATTGAGCTGGGTGCTTATTCAAGGAGGGCATGCAATAGCATCGAAAGTTGAAAGCTAAGCAAAATAGAGAAGTAGGTTTAACATCTTATTGACCATTAAATTACTTACATACACACCTACTAGTTTTTGCAAAGTAATATATTAAAAAAATACAAGGAATCAATGAAAGCAAATGAAATGTAACATGTAACTAGTATTGAAAAGTTATTATCAACATAAAAACATAGTTATGGCAACAAATTGTAAGTTATTTATCAACGAATAGTAAAGCAATTGGCAACACATTTAAGAATTACTTACTTGTTGCAACAATTTCATTATTTTGGTATTTGACATGGTTCTTGAGTTTTCTTCATCAACTTCCCTCATACTAAGTCATTCGAAGATCTTCTCTCTCATCATCCGTTAGATTAAATTAAATTTAAAAAGAATATAGAAAAAAAGTTGAATTTTTTTTTCTAAATTTTTCAATCTTAATTTCCCAAGAAACTCCCAACCTAGCAACCTTAGAAATTCTTCATCATTAATTCGACTTGTTTCGAGGGAGGGAATTAAAATGTACAACCAAATTGTCATGGTTGATATATAGCCGTGGATCACATACGATTGATCTGCCTCAAAAGATTCTACAATATTTGTCGCATTGCTTATAGTTTTGAAAGCAAATTGTATGCAGCCATACGTCACCGAAATGAATTGAAATAGTCCAAATTGACATACCTTGTGTCGATGTTTCTAGCATAGTTAAGAGTAAGGAACACCGACAAAATATACAATAGATTTAAACGGATAAATTTTTTGAGTCGGTGTCTCTATTTCTCTTCGCGGTATTTTTTGCATTCTTCACAAACTCTTCTATAACTCTATTATTTTCAAAGTACTTCTAAACTTTAATATATGTACATCTTTTCTTATATGGAAAGAATCGGGAATGTCATAAATTGAGAAATCAAGGATCAAAGCAACATCAATTAACTAGAGTTTGTTATCTTTGTCCCCAATTATAAAATAATATATTACCTAAATAACTTTTTAAAATATAATTTATGATCGTTGCTTGGGTATGGCATAATTCTACACAAAGAAGTGCCTAAAACACATACCCTCTGTAGACACCCAAATTTAACCTGACTCTCGATGCAAAATGCCCTAAAAGATAATAAAAATCGTATCGGGCCCTCAAAGCCCATACCTCTAAAAATCCTATCTATCTTTCAATAAATAGCCCAAGCATACTTACATGGCCCATGGACCCACCATCCTTCTACACTTCCCAACCCAACCTAAACCCATCACGAAGCCCATTCAAATTAACTCTATCCATCAATACACCTAAGCCCAACCTACATTCTAAAAATCCAACCATTTTTTAATCCAATCCACTACCAAAGCTCAAAGCTCAAAGTTCAACTCATTACCTAAACCCAATTCAACCCAACCCAACATCACACTAATCACCATGATCATCAAGGTGGGACACATGTCACCACCCCAATTCACCTCCCTCATCCCCAACCTATCCCATCACCTTTTCTCCAAACATCATCAACCCACACCTTTTCTGTAAAAATCCAATCTACCCACACCCCTAATCTACCCTCATATTCCCTACAAAACTCACATCTACAATCTAAACCCATACCCTTCCTCTCAAATCAAACACTCATCATCTCCCATCAACTCATCTCAACCCTCCATTTTCACCCATTTTAACACATGGCATCATCTCCCTTACCCTCCCAAAATATCATTAATCACCCTTTTACACCCCCTATTATCTTAAATCCAACACAACTCCCCTTTCACCTCACCAAACACTCAACCCATCTATCACTCTCTTACACCCCCCATCCTTACCATTTATTATCCTTCACCTAACACTCAACCCAAATAGTTTGAAAGATCCATTTAGAATGTAAAACAATCCATTTAACTTTTTTACACAAATACCCTTCAATCCCCTCTAATTTATCCCTACCTTTCTCTTAAATTTCATACCATTATCTATTTATCTTCTTTTCACCCTATCTTAC
Source organism: Akebia trifoliata (assembly GCF_017979445.1). NCBI lineage: Eukaryota > Viridiplantae > Streptophyta > Magnoliopsida > Ranunculales > Lardizabalaceae > Akebia > Akebia trifoliata. The sequence continues at coordinate 21,776,688 of NC_141379.1, forward strand.
CCCTAAAATAACTCTCTAAATCCTATAAAACCCCTTTCATTCTCCACTCACAATCCTTAATGAAAAACCTAAGATTTAACCCTCAAAAAAGATTTTTTTTTTTTAAAAGAAATCATTTTCTCAACCTTCTACTCTCAACTCATTCCACTAACTTTCAACTCTCAATTTCCTCTCAAGCAAGTCAAGGGAGGTTAAAAAAGGAACAAGGTGGGTTTGGACAAAAGAACACCACCTCCAACTTTTCTTTTCTACTCATCCCTTTCTTTACACTTTTGCACCCACCACAATGGTTTGAGTCATCGAAGGGCTTCTTTTCAATAAGGGTGCCCTCAATGGTTTGAACCCATATTAAAGCCCATCATATTTGAGGGCACATATCGGATTTTTCGATTCATTTTATTTTATTTTATTTTACTTTCAAAAATTGATCGAATCCGAGGTTACCACCAACGGTGGATAGAGTAGGGAGCCTAACACCTTTCTTACTCCATAAAATAGACCCCTTACCTAGATTCAAGGTTGGACCATAAGTCCTATCCGTACGAGAGTCACTAACATCAAAAGATGATTTTTCAAAACATGCAATCTGGGTGACCATTCACACCCATTTCAAGTATGAATGGTAGAGACTCCAAAACCCCCCAAAGTAGGAGGGAGATTTCGAAATGATGAAATTCCCATGTCCACAGTTTGGCGACTCCACTAGGGAAACTATACTAGTAGGTTTGACCCTCTTTTCGATTCAATCATTGTTTAAAAAAAATATTTTCATTTTTGCATTTGTTCTTACCTTCTAACATCTTTCATGTCTCTTCTATTTTTTATTTTTTTTAATCATTGGAGAATGCTTGTAATATTTATTTATTTCATGTTTTGTATGTTTATTTTATTTTTTGTTGGACAAGGGATGTAAGGATGGATACATTTTTCAAAAAATGCACACGCATATGCATATGCGATTCATAACCCAATGCACAAGCCACCCCCTCCTGTGTTAAATTTCTATCCCCGAATGCCGGTACTTTCAAACTCCCGAGATTGTTATTTTGGGTGACGGGGAGGAGAACATCCACCACATTCACCAACTTAAGACGTGGACACTCTGGTGTTCATCGAGATTTGAAAAATGGGTATCCGAAAAACTACCCTAAAACCTGCATTCATCGAAACGTAATTAATAGACAAATGACACTAAGGTTTCAAAAAATTAATTGAGTATCCATCCCACGTGTGTATGTTGTAATTTTATTTTATTTCTTTTTCGCCCATGAAGGCAAGTTGTATAGATTTAAGTCGTTTTCCGTTTGTTGTTGTTGCTTGTTCCTTTTGATAAATAAGGAAAATGTTCTTTCTTTGTGATTTGCATCATTATTATAAAAAAAAACTTTATGTGGCCCAAGCCAAAAAACAGAGGCTATGTGCCTCAAAATCCATAAAATTTGGGCCAAAACAGGATGGGGACCAAAAACAGAGTAATTCCAGAATGCCAAAAAAGCTTCTGGTCTATGTTTGAAGCACGAACTCAAGAAAAATGGTTAAGTCCATGCTTAAAACACGAACTTGACAAACTTTCTTAGGTCTGTGAATGCAGCACGGATCAGTGTGGAAAAAAATTTTAAGGTTCTGGTCTGTATTTGAAACATAGACTAACATAAAAATGTTAGGTCCGTACATGAAAAATAGGCCATAAAAAAAATTTGCTCATTTCATACTTTACATCAGTCTTGACAACTTTTTTTCTGGACTTTATTTTTATTTTAAGTTTTGAGACTTGAAAATGATTAAATGATTCACTTTTACCATTAAACTCAAGGCCTACGTCTCAGAATTGATCCCACTCGAAATTGATCTCGTCCAACGTGGCACACCATCAGTCTCACTCACAATTAAACCCATTATTATCCACCATCGAATATCCATCTCAAATGGGTCCACAACCCATATCCACCTCCAAATGGGTCAACGTCCCATATCCACTTCAAATGGGTCCATGACCCATATCTACTTAAAAAATGGGTCTACGATCTAAATCGACTCTAAATGGGTCCACGACCTATATCAACTTCAAAAATGAGTCCACAACCCATATCCGTTCCGAATGGGTCAATGACCCATATCCACTTCAAAAATGAGTTCACGACCTATATTTACTCCAAATGGGTCCACGTCCCATATCCACTTCAAAAATGGGTCCACAACCCATATCTACTTTTAAAATGGGTTTACGACCCATATCCGCTTCCAAATGGATCCACGACCCATATCCACTTCAAAAATGTGTCCACGACCCATATCCACTTTAAAAATGGGTCCACGACCCATATCCGTTCAAAATGAATCCACGACTCATATCCATTCAAAATGGGTCAACGACCCATATCCACATCAAATGTGTCCACGACCCATACTCTGATTTCGATCCAAACCATGACCCGTATGCCATCCATCAAGATTAAACAGTCGGGTGATCAATTCAAACGAATCCATTTATTTTTTCAACAAATCAGATTTAAAAAAGAAAATTCACCAATTACAATTCTTGATCAAAGTCGGTGCCTAAGAATGATCTTGTCTTGTTGATACGAGGGGGATAGACTACATCTATTCAAGGAAATAAGATGATTTAAAAGTGCCATTGTGTGCCGCCTCTTCCCTAGAAATCTGACTAACTGATCTTGATTTCAGAGAATTGGATTGGGGGGTTAACAAAAAAGATATTTTTTTAACTCGGCTTGTTTCAATGATCTACTTTTTAAAAATATTTTACCGACTCCGAATTGATGCTAGCTTCGTGTTGATGTAATTTCTTTTCAAAATATTTTACCGACTCCATGTCGATATCAGCCTCATGTTGATGTAATCTATTTTCAAAATGCTTTATCGACTCCTTGTCGATGCCAGCTCCGTGCTGATGTAATTTTTTTTTCAAAATACTTTATCGACTCCGTGTCGATGCCAGTTCCGTGCTGATGTAATTACTTTTCAAAATATATTATCGACTCCGTATCGATGTTAGCTCCTGTTAATGTAATTCCCTTTCTTAAATATTTTACCAACTCCATGTCGATGTCAGCTCCAACTGATGTAATTATTTTTCAAAATATTTTTCCAACTCCGTGTTGATGCTAGCTCCAGGATGATGTAATCACTTTTTAAATTATACTGACTCCGTGTCGATGCCAACTCCGTGTAGATGTAATTACTTTTTTCAAAATATATTACCGACTTTGTATCGATGCCAATTCCATGCTGATGAAATTACTTTTTCAAAATATTTTTGACCCCATGTTGATGCCAGCTCTATGTTTATGCCAATTCCATGTTGATGCCAGCTCTGTGTTGATGTAATTATTTTTCAAAAATACACAATCTAGTTCCGCGTTGATGCCAACTCCGTGTTGATGCCGGCTCCACGCCGAAAAACCCTTTGTTTTAAAACTCGTTTACCTTATAATTAATAACTTTACTCGACCTAATAAAAACATCATGCATCTTTATTTTGTAAACAATATAGTAACATTTGGTCTTCTATACCCACAGGTGGTAAGACGAAAGAAATATAAACAACCAGAGGTACCTCCGTATTTTCTCAAATCTTCCAATGCTACCATGAGTTCTTCTGAACCAGCACAACCCACAACAGCCGAAACATCAGATGTTGATCCCAGAATAGCAACACTATTGAAAATGATTGAGAGGCAAGAAAAGATGCTGAGTACCGTGTTAGCCAACGCCAGCATTATACAAGCCTAGACAATGCAACACCATGTGTCAGGGTCAAATCAAGATCCCCGAGCAACCTCCGCAGGGACCACAGACCATATGCATCCCGCAGTGCCGGAATACCAAGGGCCCCACTCTATATTCCACAACATCGACCATCCCCTGTGATCATTTCTGATGATGAATGCGAGTACAGGGCCACAGAGGCCAAAAGTGCAACAGATGAAAAATTGGCTCAGCAAATCGAATATCTATAAGAAGAAATGAAGAAGATGAAAGGCTTCATTATTATGAGTGGAACTCGGTTCAAGGACCTCTGTTTCTACCCCAATGCTCAGTTACCGGTCAAGTTCAAGTGTCCAAAATTCAAAAAGTATAATGGAGTGGCGTGCCCACTGTCACACTTGAAATTATACTACGAATCTATGTGCTAATATGGCGAGGACGACAGGCTATTGGTGCAGTTGTTCCAAAGAAGCTTTATAGAGCTGGCACTCAAATGGTTCTCTAGGTTGGACCACACTCTCATTAAGAATTGGCAAGACCTGGCAAAAATGTTCTGACACAATTACTGATTCAACACGGATGTTGGTCTAGATCGGAACGACATGGCTAAGATGACAATAAAACAGAGAAAAACGATGAAAGAGTATGCACAAAGGTGGCAAGAGTCAGCCTTACAAATAAGGCCTGCAATGACCGAGCAAGAGATGAACACCACGTTTATCTCGACATTGGGGCATGCATTCTATACTCATCTGGTGGGGCACACCACAAACACTTTTTCCAATTTAGTTCAAGTAGCAGACTGGATTGAGGATGGGATCCGAACCGATCTAATATTTGACTTCACAGCCTTGAGTGCAACAATAGGGACATCGACACAAAAGAAATCAGTGTCGTTTGTCAAAAAGAAAGAGGAAATCCAAGTCAATAATGTACAACCTAGCCAATCTCTTTTTATTCAGACACAAGTTCAGAAGCCACCAGCGGCACAAGTTCCTTGGACACTAGTACCTCGAATTGTTTGGGCTCTAGCACCGCAGAATCCCTTCCGGACAATTCTTCCGCAAGCACAACCAGCACCACAGTATGAATAGAATCCACAGTTTGGCAACTCCACTAGGGACTCCCTGACAGTCTCCTTCTCATACCGAGTCCTCGAAGTCGACCTATCCCCAGACTCACCGATCAAAGTAGCCCTGCTCCCTCAAGTACGCACCATCTATAAGAAAACCCAACTACTTGATAAAGGCAACCCACAGAAACCAGATCTAGCCCAGACAAAACCCACCAAAGCTCTAACCTCGATCAAACCCACTAACCTAACCAAAACCCCGACCTAGACCAAACCAACCCCATAATCCAAAACCTTGACCTAGCCAAAATAACCCTTTCAAGACATTCCCACAAATCAAAGCGCCACCTATTCCTCCCCAAAACTACATCATCATTACTTCGAACCCCTAAAAAACCAACCCAAACCTATGCCCAACTTGCCCTAAAACCATTCAACGACCTAACCATTTCCCCTACTCATTTTCCAAAGTCCATACCAATTTAATCACACCCATACCTACGGGACCCACCCAACGTTCAAAATAACCTTATGATTTCTAAGAGAGTACATAAATAAATGAAAACAAGCAAGGCAATACAAACAAATCACAATATGCACATAACAAGATTTCAGGATCACATGTGATAAAGACTTCTCAAAAGAGCATGCGAAGCACAATAAGCATTCAACATGAACACACAACAAGGTTTTCATGCGATAGAAGTTTCAAAGAGAACGACCATGGAAAAGGCATAAAAAAAATTCTATCATAACAAGCATACAACAAGATTTGTGTGTTTGCCATAAGTTGTTCGAAACAAGTGGGCATGCGATATAGGTTTCACAAATAATAAAAAAAGGATAATTAAAGGGAAGGGAAGAAGGACCAACCTCAATCCAACAAAGACATCCAAAGAAATGCTCGAAATATGAATCTCCACGTGCAAACGTCCACGCAAAAGCCTCACCAACCACCCAAGAACACAAGAGAGCAAAAAGAAAGGAAGATGAAGAACTAGAGGAGAAAACGAAATGGCCAAGTGAAACAACTTTGGAGCATTATTTGAATTTAAAACGATTCTGGTCCGTACATGATGCACGGATTGAGTTAATTTTGCACAGTCTGTGCTTCATGCACGGACCAAAGGATTTCAAAATAGAGTATGTGTTGCATGCATGGACCGAATAAAGTCTAAACAGTCCGTGTTCCAAGGATGGACCATAAAAAAAAACAAAACAAAATAAAAAAATTGAAAAATCCAAATATCATTTTTGCGAAAGCTCAATTCATTTGTCCAAGACTCGTTTGAAAATACCCATTTCAAAGTTTTCATCAAACCATCACAAATCCAAGACCTCACACGAGCTCCGCGTTACGAGGTCAAGGAAATCAAAAGGCACCCTCTCAAACCCCGTGCTTGGGTAGTTACTTCTTATCATCAAATTTGTCAAACCAAATCGGTGTTTTCAAACTTGTCTTAGCAAAATCCTCGGATCCACACAAATCAGGATTTCGTCTATTCTTTGCACGTAATTCCTGCAAAGATGGACAGCTGTAGACACCCAAATTTGACCGGGCGCAAAATGCCTTAAAAGATAATAAAAATCGTATCGAGCCCTCAAAGCCTATACCTCCAAAAGTCCTATCTATCTTTCAATAAATAACCCAAGCATACTTACATGGCCCATGGACCCACCATCCTTCTACACTCCCAAACCCAACCTAAACCCATCACTTAAGCCCATTCAAATTAATCTTATCCATCAATACACCCAAGCCCAACCTACAACCTAAAAATTCAACCATTATTTAATCCAATCCACTACCAAAGCCCAACTCATTACCCAAATCCAATTTAAGCCAACCCAACATCATACAAATCACCATGATCATCAAGGTGGGACACATGTCACCACCCCAATTCACCTCCCTCATCCCCAACCTATCCTATCACATTTTCTCTAAGCATCATCTACCCACATCAACCCATCACCTTTTCTCTAAAAATCCAATCTACCCACACCCTTAACCCATACCTTCCATTAATCTACCATTATCATTCCCTACAAAATCCATATCTACAATCTAAACCCACACCCTTCATCTCAAATCAAACACTCATCCTCTCCCATTGACTCATCTCAACCCTTCATTTCCACCCATTTTAACACATGGCATCATCTCTCTTACCCTCCCAAAATATCATCAACCACCCTCTTATACCCCCCATTCTCTCAAATCCAACACCATTCCCCTTTCACCTCATCAAACACTCAACTCATCTATCACTCACTTACACCCCCATCCTTATCATTTATTATCTTTCACCTAACACTTATCTAACATTTTTACACAAATACCCTTAAATCCCCTATAATTTCTCCTACCTTTCTCTTAAACCCCACACCATTCTACTATTTCTCTTCATTTCACCCCATCTTACCCCTAAAATAACTCTTAAAATCCTATAATACCCCCCCTCATTCTCCACTCAAAATCCCTAATGAAAAACCTAAGATTTAACCCTAAAAAAATATTTTAAAAAAAAAAATCATTCTCTCAACCCTCTACTCTCAACTCATTCCACTACCTTCAACTTTCAACTTTCAATTTCCTTTCAAACAAGTCAAGGGAGGTTAAAGAAAGAACAAGGTGGGTTTGGACAAAAGAACACCCCCTCCAACTTCCCTTTTTTACTAATCCATTTCTTTACACTTTTGTACCCACCACAATGGTTTGAGTCATCGAAGGACCCCTTTTTCAATAAGGGTGCCCTCAATAGTTTGAACCCATATTAATTTGAGGGCACATATCGGATTTATCGATTTATTTTATTTTCTTTTATTTTACTTTCAAAAATTGATAGAATCTGAGGTTACCACCAACGGTGGATGGAGTAGGGTGCCTAACACCTTTCCTATTGCATAAAATAAACCCCCTTACCTAGATTCAAGGTTGGACCATAAGTCCTATCCATACGAGAGTTACTAACGTCAAAAGATGATTTTTCAAAAAATACAATCCGGGTGACCATTCACACCCATTTCAAGTATGAATGGTGGCGACTTCAAAACCCCCCAAAGTGGGAGGGATATTTTGAAATGATGAAATTCTCGTGTCCACACCCTCAAATGGAAATGTCTACAATACAAGTAACCTACAATTGAAATAAATGAAGATACTAGTGATTATTTGATAATTTACCCATATAAATATATGAAAAAAAAAAATTATACCTTAAGGTAGGTTAGAAGATGTTTTATTATAAAATCATATTTTATTTAGATAACAAATAATTAAAATCTAAAAAAAATTAAATATTTTTGTTAAAATATACATAATTCCAATTGACGAGGACGAGTTTTACTGAATTGAACGAGATTTTCAAAATATCGTCCAAGTCAACTTGTTTATCTCTCTCGCGAGATTCTGCATATGCGAGACACCATGTCTATCTGTCTCGTTCATGGATGATACCGAGATGACTCGTCATCTCTGTCTTGGACGACCTTTAAAATCATGTTTAGAGATGCACCAATCCCTTAATAACGAGATATTGTTAAAATGGGCTTAGGCACATAGCTTGGTTGGTTTGACACATTGCAAAACAACTTTGAAGTCGTAGGTTCAAGTCAAGCTCACCCTAAGAAAAAAGAGTCGTGATAAATTGACTCAAAATAAGACTCATAATTCACTCAACTGATGTGGCATGTGTAGAGAACCATAGATTTTTTCCTCGAGATATATAAGGAAAATGATCTATGTTGTGCAGTTGAGTGGATTTTGAGTGTGTTTTTTTTTTTTTAAAGTCAATTTATCATTATTCAAAAACAAAAAAAATGTTAAGTGAGTAAAAATATGATACTACCACACTGTTATAATAAATCCATATACAATAAGTCATTTTATTATAAACATGTTGTATACGCACTCAATATTTGATATATGGTATTTATCTATTTTGAGAGCACATGTTTCAGTATTGAAACTGAAAAAATAGGGTATTAGATCATTTCATTAACACTTTTGCCAGCAATAATGTAGTAACGTACATAATCCCAAGGCTCAACAATAAAACTAGTGATATGAGTTTGTTTTCTCTGGTCGTGTGTTCAAATAAATGGGTGGCCTCTTGACTTACCTTGTGGCACGTTGGAATACACATCAGGGTGTGCAACCTTAAGAAGGACTGGTCCCATCCCAAAACAGGGGGGTGGGGGTGACCCTAAGATATCATCAAAAAAAGAAAAGAAAAAGGCACCTCATAGATATCTATGAAAGACAAATTATGAACAGCAATGGATACTAAATTTTAATTAGGGACCATCTTATAGTGAGCCCTAGCTTCAACGTCAGATGAACTTTGTACTACAAATTTGATTGATGAACATTCAGCCTATTTTATCTAGTTCCTTTTATCAAAGCTAATCCAAGGATTAGATAAGCTACTTTTCTAAGTGCATTTGTGTATTAATGGGATCAGTTTTTAATAAAAATAAGAGTTCAGAAAAAGCCACATGACACTCTCTCTTGGGCCCAATGGCCGAGTTTATAAGCCATCCCTTAATAGACATACACAGATAACACCCTTATTGGTATCATCAACCATTTGATGGGAGAATTTTTCATATCATAAACCACATTGGCCCATGAATTCATCCTCCACCCCGTGATAATTTACACAAAATCGCCTAATGTCCTATCATTTGATTCGACAACCATTCATCAAAGTAATTCCTCAAGGGCCACCCCTCACTTACCTGGTGCATGTGATGTGTGGGGCGTTGTGTGTGCCTCAGTACTAGTCTTTGGACAAGACCATGGTCTATGAACTGGGCGAAGCCCAGATACAGGCCCAGTCCACTGTTTACAGGGATACCCCGTTATCAGAAGAGTAAAAAGAACAATTCATCGTGGACTCGACAGGCCCATAGATAAAAAGAATTGGCCATGAATTTATGAGCCATCCATAGGTAAAAATGTAAAATTTCTAACCCATGATTGTTGCAGAGGAGAAGCAATAAAGTTAGAAGTTTGAATGTGTAGAAAAGAAGAGTGCCTTTCTTTTATTTTCTGTTTTGTGTTGTCTGGGTCTGCGCCGCAGTCTAGAAGAAAGCTGCTGTCCTCTCTATTTCAACAAAAACCTATTGTTGTTGTGGTCCTCTGTCTACGTAATTATTGCTTCAAGACCCAAAAAGTCATTTTCCTTTAATTTCAATTTTTGAAGCACGCCAGCCAACGATTTCATACTGATTACTGACAGGCATACTCTAAACTATTGCAACCAGCAGTAGGACTGTGCAGCACCCACGCCACGCCATGCCATGCCGTGTTGGACTTAATAATAAACAACATGATTTAAGGACATAAATGTAATTTACCATTTATCTTTCCTATCATGAGGGGTAGTAGTAGTGGTTCGATGCCCCCCCCCCCCCCCCCCCCCCCCCCCCCACTTTAATTTTTAAATTTAATAATATAATTAAAATCATTTCAGAGAAATTTTAAGAAAATGGTCATTTGTGTATTTTCAAAATTACAAAAATATTATTTTTATTATGTAATCTTCAAAACCTGTTTTATCAATATTTTAAATTACAAATAAGTTCTTACATGTGCTCCTTTTAATTTTATATAATAAAATACAATGGCTCTTTCCCTAATGTTTGTCTCGAATAAGAACAATTTCAACTTTCTTCCATTTTCTCTCATTTCTTTTCAAAAATGTCCCTTGTGAAATTTGGTTTGAATTCATGATTAACAGAAGAAAAAAAAAACAACTAAGGAACAACTAATCTCTATAAATTTCTTATTTTGCATAAGATCTACACTACAACCTTCATTTGAAACAGAGATTAAATTATAGAATTTTATTTCAAGGTTTTTTTTTTTTTTTTTTTTTGATTTTTTTTTTTAACCAAGGTATCTGGACTCTAAAAAGCATATGACTAATCCTCGAGGCATGTACATTCCCTTCCCCCACGCATACCATGTAATTTTTTAGATAAATCCGTGAACACCCCTAAGAGGATTTGAACTCAAAACCTCAACTACCTAAGGCATTGCCTTGACCTCACCAACTCTTAGACAGTTAATTGTGCCTCAAAATTAGTGTTGTTTCAACTCGCTCAATCAATGCTTTTAAATTATTGAACTTAATTCATAATGGACTGAAGAAGGGAAGGCCCTAGTATGAGAAAAGTATATATATATATATATGGTCCCGTTCAGCACCCTAAGTTTTACCACACACTTTAACAAACGCGTTTTGTCTTACATGGGTTAGAAGTTTCGGAATGGGCTGATTTTTGGTGAGGATGATCTCTATGGTGAGGAGATCATCCTCACCAAAAATCAGCTCATTCCAAAACTTCTAACCCCATCAAAAATGATTTACAAAAAATGGACGGTCCACGATTTTTCAACTAGTAAACATGGGGCTAAGCATTTCAGAATGGGCTGATTTTTGGGGAGGATGATCTTCTAATCATAGAGATCATCCTCACGAAAAATCAGCCCATTCCAAAACTTCTAACCCATGTAGGACAAAAAACGTTTGTTAAAGTGTGTGGTAAAACTTAGGGTGCTCAACATTTCCATATATATATATAGGGAGGCGTTCGGATGCATTAGTTTTAACAGTCAATTTAACAAAAGTAACCCGACCGTTGGATATTATTAAATCGGACGGTCGAGATTGCTTATTACGTTTAAATTATAATTTATAGGTTTTTACAGCGCCATCCCTCATCTTTTCAATTATTAGTGTCACCTCCCTGCGTCAAAAACAGCAAAGAGAACTCTGTTCTCTCTCTTATAGGTTTTTACAGCGCCATCCCTCATCTTTTCAATTATTAGTGTCACCTCCCTGCGTGAAAAACAGCAAAGAGAACTCTGTTCTCTCTCGTCTGTTCTCACTAAACGCTCGATGGAGTTCTCTCTCTCGTTCTCGCTCTACCTTCGCTGAAACCCTCCTCTCTCTCTCTCTCTCTCTCTCTCTCTCTCTCTACAAACAGACAACTTTGTCTCTCTCTTACGTTCCAACTCTCTCTCTCTCTCTCTCTCTCTCTCTCTCTCTCTCTCTCTCTCTCTCTCTCTCTCTCTCTCTCTCTGTTTATCGAAAGGTTTCTCGATCTATCGAACGTCATCCATTGATGATGGGGTTGTGTTCTTGAGGGATGCTTATGGTGATGATGGGGTTTTGATGGGGTTTTGATGGAGAAGGACCCACAAGTAGTCTTCAATGAGAAGATGTATCGATATGCCAAGATGAAGGAAGTGGAAAGTGAAGATATAACTAACATGGAAAGAGAGAATGAGAGAGTTGTAGGAACATGCCGTGAATTCATAAAAAGAGAGAATGAGAGAGTTGTAGAAAGAGAGAGAGAGAGAGAGAGAGAGAGAGGCTTCAACTGTTAGAGAGAACAGAGAGTTCTCGTCTGTTCTTTTTCACTCTCAGGTTATAATTGTGCCAGGGAGGTGGCACTAATAATCCAAAAAATGAGGGATGGCGCTGTAAAAATAGCATAAATCTATAAGTTAACGTATATACCGATTAATTCAATCTCGACCGTTCAACGCCTCTAAATCCAACGATGGAGCTTCTTTTGTTAAAATGACTGTTAAAACAGATGGCTCCGAACGCCTCCCATATATATATATATATATATATATATGGAAATGTTCAGCAACAAACATTTTGACAAACATTTTGGCAAAACATTTTTCAAAACATGGGTTAGAGATTTTGAAATGGGCTGATTTTTGGTGAGATGATCTCTACGGTGAGGAGATCATCATCACCAAAAATCAACCTATTCCAAAACTTCTAACCCCATCAAAAATGGTTTACAAAAAATGGACGGTCCACAATTTTTCAACTTGTAAACTCGGGCTAGAAGTTTTGGAATGGGCTGATTTTTGGTGATGATGATCTTCTCACCGTAGAGATCATCCTCACCAAAAATCAGCCCATTCCAAAACCTCTAACCCATGTTTTGAGAAATGTTTTGCCAAAATGTTTGTCAAAATGTTTGTTGTTGAACATTTCCATATATATATATATATATATATATATATGGGAACGGTTCAGCAGCCCTACAGTTTGCCAAACATTGTACCAAACATTTTTCAAAACATGGGTTAGAAGCTTTGGAATGAGCTAATTTTTTGTGAGGATGATCTCTACGATGAAGAGATCATCCTCTCCAAAAATCAGCTCATTTTGAAAATTTTAACCCTAATTTACAAATTGAAGAATCGTGGACTGTCCAATTTTTGTAAATCACTTTTGATGGGGTTAGAAGTTTTGGAATAGGCAGATTTTTGGTGTGGATGATCTCCCCATCATAAAGATCATCCTCACAAAAAATCAACTCATTCCAAAACTTCTAACCCATGTTTTGAAAAATGTTTGACAAACTTTAGGACTACTGAACCACTTCCTATATATATATATATGGTCCCGTTCACCACCCTAAGCTTTACCTTACGTTTTACCAAACGTGTTTTGTCTTACATGGGTTAGAAGTTTTAGAATATGCTGATTTTTTGTGAGGATGATCTCTATGGTGAAGAGATCATCCTCACCAAAAATCAGCCATTCCAAAATTTCTAACCCCATAAAAAATGGTTTACAAAAAATGGACGGTCCACGATTTTTCAACTTATAAACATGGGGCTAGAAATTTCGAAATGGGCTGATTTTTGGTGAGGAGGATCTTCTAATTGTAGAGATCATCCTCACCAAAAATCAGCCCATTTAAAAACTTCTAACTCATGTAGTACAAAACGCGTTTGATAAAGTGTAGGATGTTGAACATTTTCCATATATCCATATATATATATAGGCCATATTAGACATGCCCGAGCTCAAACCAAATTCTATGAATTTTTTTAGAAGTTAAAAAAATTTGAACAAGGGAACAACCAATTAAATCAACTAGTGTAAGAATTAATAAATGCTTTATCAATTAATGATTTTAAATTATTAAACCTGATTCATAATGGACTGAAGAAAGGAACCCTCTTTCCCCCCTCCCCTTCTCTCTCTCTCTCAAACCTAAAACTTTTCAATGGGCCGTATTAGACATGCCCTTGCTCAGACCAATCACAAGTTCTATGGTTTTTTTACAAAAGTTTGAGCAAGGAACGACCAATTAAATCAACAAATTGAAGAATTAATAAATGCTTCATTGATTAATGATTTTAAATTATTGAACCTCATTCATAAAGGACCAAAGAAGGGAAGGGCCCCCTAATATCCTTAATAAGCCATGTTTAGACATGCCCTTGCTCAGACCTTGGTCACAAATTCTACAAATTTTTTCTAAAGTTAAAACGGTTTGAACAAGGGAATAACCAATTAAATCAACAAATCGAAGAATTAATAGATGCTTTATTGATTATTCATCGAACAATGTGTCATTTCTATTCTTCAACCTCAAAATTTTATCTTCTTCAACCCATCAAATCTAAAGAAAAGATAGGGAAAGGAGGTTGAAGCTGATAAATTTAGTACTCAATATTTCTTGATTTTTTTTAATCAAATTTCCTTAGATTTATCCCCATTAATTGAACTGAACTCGCATCAAATAACTGTCCAATCCAAACTTGTTTACTATGGGTTAGACCAAGGTTACCCAATTTATTATTAAGGTACCGAACCACAAACCTAATCATTCTGAACCAATTTATGGTACAAATCGCTCTAGGTTCATGAAATGCAACGAATGAATTGAACCCCACAATTTTTTTATGCACTCATCTCTATCTAGTCCTACGAATTAAGTTCATTCTCAAGTGACAAACCCAAATTCAAACCGAGCAAACCCACGAATCAGACTACATATGTAGGCTTAGAGCGAGCAGATTACAACAATTATTCCTGAGATACCCACCTTAGATATTATCACTTAGCACCATTGCATGTTTTCCAGATAAGTCAAGGAAGATTAATCAAGTGACCTAGCAGTTTACATTAAAAAAGAATTACATAGGTGAAAAAGAAAAAAAGAAAAAAAACAGAGGGGGGGGGGGGGTTATTTTCTATTTTTTCCATTAAAAGTTTTCGGAAAATCCTACTTAGAGAGAGAGAGAGAGAGAGAGGTGTGGAGTGGAGTGGAATGGAATGGAATCTAGTGATGGGAGTGTAGAATCTAGAGACGAGAGGGAGGTAAGGTAGTGGCAGAGAGGAAATGAGAGAAGAGAGAAAGGGATTGGTCAGGAGCGAAGACAGGGACCTGATGACCAGCTCCTCTCACAGTTGCTAACGTAAGCCCACCTTCGTACGTTGTCACCCAACCTGCTACTTGATGCCTATGGAACCATGCTCTCCACCCTTCCTTTATCTTTAACCTCAACTCATTTACGCTGTACCTTGTCGATGTCACTGGCACTCGCCCATCCGTGTCCCCACTGTCACACACACACACACATAAGCATAGTTAAAAGGTTTTTATGATTACTTTATTTCAAATATTTTATTACTAGCCCATATTGTAAGGGCATTTTTTATTATTTGAATATTAAGTTCGGTGATGTGAGGGTATTTTTGGTCTTCCAAGTTTTAGTGTTCAACCAAACTCCACATCTTCTCTTTATAATAATAATAATAAGAATAAGAGTCGTCTCAAGATTGTACCTCAAATCACATTTCTTAGTGTGAGAGAGGATAGGAATCATAAATGATTTTTACTTGTATCTCAAGAAAAATATTTATGATTCTCATACGCTTTCACGTCACGGTGGGCAATGATGTGAGGTCTAATCTTGAGGTCACTTCAGCATTGTTCTAATAATAAAGATATTTATTTATTTCAGAAGAAGAAAAAAAAAGGAAATGTATTTTAAGATTTTCTTTTTGAAGATAAGGACTGTTCTTTTCTTCTTGTACAGCATGCGTCCATTATTTATGCCTATTCAGACTTCCTACAACCCCACCACTTCAGTAGTGGCATTTGGATTGTCTCTCTAATAAAAAAAAAAAATGCACCCAGAAATAGGTCCCTATGAATAATATTGGTTGGAAAACTTTAAAGGAGTGTGAGGAGGGCATACCTGTAGATCCAAACACGCAAGCCTGCGTTTAAAAGCTTTTGGATTATAGGAAGTACGGTTTCAGGAGAATCATTCCATTTTCTAATAACGGTGCTGCATACAAGACACAGAACACAAGCCCTCTTTCTTATTAGTGTTTCACTCTACGCCTTGTTTTATGGATACAAAATAATAATAACTTTGAGATAAAGTATTTTTTTTAATAATTGTTTTTGTACTTTTTAAAAGTTTTAAATTTTCTTACTTAAAAAAATATTTTTTTAATGTTAATCCAAATTAGTTTTTCAACTTTAAATGTTAGAAAAATTACCTTTTTAAGTGTATCAAAACGAGGTCTTAATTAATAGAAAAAAATGGATAGCCAGATTAACAAATTATTTGCATCACATGGATTAAGAAAATGGCAACAATTAATTTAATTTCTTTAAATAATTAAAATTTTAAAATCTAAATAATATGTTTTTCAATAATAAAATTAAATGAAAAGAGAAACACAGGATCTCAATTCACTAGCCGAGCCCCACCTAAAATATGCAATAGAGACTTGATTTTAAATGGCAAATAAGGATAGAGTTCATATCTCCAAGTCCATTAAATATAAGCCAGGCTAGAGCTTAACAATTTGCATCTGGCCCAGCTCAAAATAATATATTAAATATGGGAGAAATAACCAAAACATTATATTATAGTCAATGACAAATAGGACTATACATGATTATAGTTTACAAACTTCTATTGAATTGTTGCAAAGGAATTAATAGAAACAAATGAAATTATGCAAACAAATTACTTGATCAAGCATAAAAACAATGGTAAATTGATTGGGATCCATCAAATTAATTAATTATTATTAAACAATCAGTTTTTAGAAGCCCAAACCCAACCCAACCCAATCGCTTAGATAATCTAAAAGAATACAACAAATTAAACGTTTGCAAGACATGATATGAATTTATCCTCTATCATCCATGTGTCACTTGGATATAAATAAGAATCAATCCTACTACTGTGGGATCTGGCTTTTAGGATAACTAGTAGTCAATCCCAATTGATTAATCTTTCACAGAAGACTTTGAGTGTGACAATGATAATACATAGTTAACTTCTATATGATATCTCAAGACGAATGACAAGATGAAGGTTTACACAGAATTGTAATAGAAGTTAATTGTGATAGTTATTTAAAAACCATTCATGCTTGCTTTGGATGGTTTTAATTGATAAATCACCTACCAGATATAGAAAGGGATAAGAAAATCTTACAAATCAACTACAAGTTCAAGCTATAGAAAATCAAAATAATACCGATTTACAACATGAGTCTCAATGTGTATGAATTTGAAAATAAATCTGAAAAAAATGCACCAAGGTTTTAAATCAATTAACAATCGGTGAGAAAAATTCATCATCTAGACTCGTGAGAGTGGATACTTGATCTAGCGATGTGCGTGATAAAATAAAAAAAAAATAAAAAATTAATATATCAAGAACTCATAAGATTTATGTTGACAGCAATGCATGTGCCCACGGATGAGAATTGACAATGCTTCATCATTTTAAAAAGGGTTGGGATCCGTTTACTCATGAGAAAACACATGATCTCTACCGTGTAAACACAAATCCAACAGTTGAGATTTATACATATCTCCATAACACATATCTCAAAGATACTTATCCCAAGGATAAATCTCAATTACCGTTGGATCTTGTGTTTTCTCATGAGTCATTCTTCAAGTAAAAATAAAAAAAGCAACTCTTTTTTTTTTTTTTTTTTCAAAAAACAATATTTGCATGTAAGAAAAATAAGTATTAAATTGAATAAAAAATAATCAAAACTCCCTCAATGGAAGTTATACATGTGTCTCTTGGAAGGTTCATGAATCATATATATATGAGGCAGGCAGGCAGCCAGCCACATGAAACTTTAGTATTTTCTACACAATAAATATATATATATATATTAAAGCATTGGGCTTTAAATGCGCATACATACTTAATTAGTTATTGCTGTTTAAAGAAAAGGAATTCAGTGAAGTAGAGGTTCCTAGAAGTCTGGGCTCTAGAGACTCCCAATAAGCTTTCTACCTACCAATACCATTGGCATTGAATTTTACTATTTACTAAGTTGATGATTGATGATGATGTCATGTATGATTGATTTACTCCGAATTTATGTATTATTGGTATTTGTATGTATTGTAGTTAGGGTAAGAAAGGTGATAGGAATCCCCTGTTTCGTTATTTATTGGCAGAGATAAAAATACAAGAAAGTTCCAGACATATCCAGGTAAGGTTGGTCCCATCCCCATGTACACACGTGACCCAATACACATAATAAATATGACCATTTTTATTTTTTTTCTTTTTTCAAGGTAATTGTGAGTCAAACCTAAGACATGGCAACACTGTCCACGCGTCTTACCAACTTTGCTAAGTTGGCATCTTCAATGCATAATTGCATATGACCATAGTTTTTAAAACTCAACCCCATTCAATGTCTGCTCAGTTGAGTCAACTCGAAAATTCATCAGTCAAAATATTGAACTTAAAAAAAAGTATGTATATTTAAAATAAAGAATATTATTTTGATGGTATTACCAAAAGAATTGTTGAAAATTTTGAATGTTGCGTTCAAGTCCCACATTCATTTTACTTCTTAAAACTGTTAAATTATTATTTTTGAAATTAAAAATATTTTACAAAATAGGAGAAAATTAAATTACAAAAATACCCTTCTCAAAATATGCCATGTATAACAATATTCATTTAAGGGCATTTTAGTAATTTAATTTAATTTAATTTCTTTTTTTTCATTTTAGTACTCTTTTAAAGTATGAAAACCAAAAAGTTTGTGACTTCTCATCTGGACCTGATGGATAAGATAAAATCGGAAATACTTTTATCTCAACCTACTCGAATTTGCTCATATTGAGCTTGAAGTGTTGTGTAATTATTAATTAAACAAAAGTATTTAATAATTGGGAATAATCAATATACTTATAATGTCAAATCAGGATCAACTAGGACAAAGATAAAGCATTGGGTCAAACTCTTCTTTGGTGTCAAGGTACTAGTCATGAATACTCATCAAGTCTCGGAAAAGGGTAGACGAATGGGAAAACCTATTATGGAACTTACAATGCATTACCAAGTTATTCTTCTTATTTAGTTAAAAAATTAATTTTGAAAATGATAATTTATCATTTTCAAAATTAAAATGAATTATACACTAAAATTGGAATTTCATGATTTTTCTTCTTTTTTATTTATAATTTTCCCTAATATTCGTATTTTTTTTATAGAAAAAACATTAAATATTTATACAAACCAACTGATTTGGTTCCTTTCCTAGTTTACTCACCTAAGCTACCCCAAATATGAATGTTTGAGATGAAAATAAATTTCAATAAAAATATATTCAAAAAAAAAAAAAAATTATTTACAATTTTTCCACAACATTCAATTAAAATTATGTAAAATTAACATGAAACCCTTTGAAAGTACTTAGCAATATCTTTCAATAAAAATAATATTTACGTTCAAATGAAGATTTTCTCTATATCTGTAGAGTTGATTCTTTTTTAATGTAATACACAAGTCTCCTTGAAATAATAACTTTACATTCCCTCTGTTGTATGTCACTTGGATGATATATTAAATGGGTTCTTTGTTAACTTGTGCACCAAGATCACATGTTAAGATACATTAAATACACCTCCAAACTTTATTTTCCTACCAAAGATGTTCTTTCAAATGAGTCAGTCTTTGAAGCAGGCAGGCCACTTGAAAATTTTAAAGGAACCCTCCTTGCTACAAAACATGTGGCATTTTGAATTTATTTCATGCCCCTTCATTTTCACTAAAATTTAGAATACCTTCTTGAAAATTACACGTGTAATCCAATGGAGAGGGTTCCTTCAAAATTTTTGAAGCGGCCTACCGGCTTTAAAGTTTTTTCCCTATCAAACATACTCTCAGATGCTTATTTCCAAGGTTTACTTTGTGCATTTTAACGTATGCTTTTAGAGCACAAGTTAACAAAATCCATATTAAATTCCAAAGCAATTTTTGTTTTAATTTTTTCTTAATTTAAGTCTAATAATATTACTGCACAATAATAAATATTAAATGAAAAAGTTGCAACGGTAACTAATTATTTGAATCTGAATATTAAAATTGGGAAAAGGTACCTGCATGTAGTGTATGGATAGGACAGTTGCGTGACATTGGCGTGTAGGGCCCTCTGAACATCCTTTCTGTTGAAATATTTCTCGACATAATTCTCTGTACAAGGGTCATAACCTGATGGTAGTTTATGCCAAAGGTCCTGAAATCAAGACAACCATACACACATAATTATTAATGACACACTCACCCACTCCTCCCCCTCCTATTATTTATTCCCCAAATATAAAATGCCATCTTTAATCCAAAGCTTATTATTATTCTTTATTGGATAATGTGGACAATAGCTCTCTATTTGATGAATATTTGAGTTCTTCCATCTTTTGTCACAAGGTTGCATAGGTCAAAATTTTAAGAACTTCGTAAAATAAAAATTCAAAAAAAAAAAAAAAAAAAAGAGTTAATTTTTATAGTTGAATTTTAATTTTAAAATTTGGAATTCAGTAACAGTCCAATTTCAAGATCTTGGATCAAGCTCAAAAAAATTTAATTTTTTTTATTTAAATCAACCTGAGTTATTCGATGAAATCTAGAAGGTTATAGTGTTGGATTGCTAATGTGATAATTCATGTGGGTCCAACTACCCCTAGTAAGGTTGGTGTGGCTATTTTCAAATTGGTGACAGTGATCTTGGAAAAAAAATAAAATAAAATTTTTTACCATTAATCTTGGGCCTT
Organism: Akebia trifoliata; assembly: GCF_017979445.1. NCBI lineage: Eukaryota > Viridiplantae > Streptophyta > Magnoliopsida > Ranunculales > Lardizabalaceae > Akebia > Akebia trifoliata. The sequence goes on from NC_141379.1 coordinate 21,797,392, forward strand.
GGTGATAATATCAAGGATTACCAAATACATGAAAAGATTAGTTATCACTAAAACTGTTTAGCTTGAAAATATTGCATTTTAATTTTATTAATTCATAGGGGAAGGGTGGGGGTGATCATGGGTTTCTAACAAGAGGTCGACCATATATGATTAAACTTTAAAATAAACAGATAATAGTGTTTGGAAAGATGTACTTACATGCTGGGTGAAGGATCTAGGAGCGACAACCAGCTTCTGAGACATTCTTCTATTGTCCAACGAGTTGAGACAAACTGGTGTATAAATGTTATAGATATCAATATCGTTATAAGCTTCCATGAAGCCCTTGATTGCATTGGTACAGAGCCTTGTTAGATTAGATTGTTTGAAATCACATTCTTTGAGTAATCTTTGGTAGAGCTGGTCCGAGATTATAGCATGGCTCCAAGCAAATTCAATCAAACCAGTTAGATCCGTTTCATCGTTCATTACAGCATTCGGTATATAGCACTCAATAGACTTTTTGAAAATTAAAATTCAGCCCCCCATATTTTGATTGATATTAGAGATGCCTCATCTCCTATGTTTTTAAATTGATGACATGCATGTCCCTAATGAATTTAAAAATAAAACGGTGATTTAGAATCTGACTTCGAAGCTGGCAGCTTGCTTCAAAATGTGAAGGAACTTACATGACACATGGCATTTAGAATTTATTTTACGCTCTTATATTTCTGCCAAAATTGGAAATATATCTTTGAAAATGTCACATGTAATATAATAGAGAGGTTCCTTCAAAATTTTGAAGCGGGCTGTCGGATTCAAATTTTTTTCTGGTGATTTAGCCCTCCAAACTTTGATCAATATCATTCCTTGAATTGACCTTCTAAGACTCAACTTAATGTAAAATTGCCTAAGGGCCTTCATCTTTAATCTCTATTCAACTTTAAAGAAAAAAAAATGTGATTTAGTCCCCTACCCTTGATTGATATTAGGGATACCCCTATGTTTTCAAATTGACATTTTTGACCATCGTTAGCACTTAGCCCTCACTGACCAAAAATCTTGATTCCACCACTGGGTATTTATCTTTGGTTTTATCACATTTACTTACCATGAACCCCTTGAAATTTATGAAAGAGTCCGTTCTAGCTCCCTTATTTCTGTCGTAGATAAGGTTGGAAAGTTGAGGAATGTAATGACCTGATCAGAGTGAAAAAAATTAAAAAAGGAAGCAATCACAAACAGTCATTCCATATGAAGTAAGGTAAATTCCTCTAAGTTGGGTGAGTTACCAAATCATGCAATGAAACCAACTTATTTAACACATTCAAATCATTTACAAATTGGGTAATAAAGAAGAATTTTTTTTTTTTTAATTTTATAAATAAGTAATTTTCTTAAATGATCAAAAGTGTATGGACTTAGAATTTATAAATATCTTAAATGTCTCCTTTACTATTTACTATTAGAACGAGAGGAGTAGTAGAAGTGGTTCGACACCAAAATTTGAGTGATCATAAATGCCCTTACTTTTAAATTTATATTTAATACAATCAAGTCATTTTGGTATAAATAAATAAAAAATGTAAAATTGAATGAACCTAGATAATCACATTGGTTAGTTTTTAAAAAATGCTCATACTTTAACATTTAAAGTTAATATAATCCTAATCATTTTAATAAAAAAGCTAGAAAATTGCAATCACACATCCGTGAAAAAACATTGGTTAGTTTTCAAAATTACAAAAATATATAAATTTTAAATTACAAATAAGCCCTCTAGATAAAATGTGGATTTGCACATGCCACCTTCTAGTTGATATTAAAAAAACAAGGGTTAAGGGGGATTATTATTGAGGTTATTTTAGTGTAAAAGGACATACTTTTTTTGAAGATTAAAATTAAATAGTTACCAGCATAGCTCTCTCCAGCAATGTAGAAATCACGGGATTTGAAGTTGGGGAACTTTTTAAACCATCCAATTAAGAATGCGTGAGAATCCTCAGCTGTAATTTGGTCCCCTAGTACTGCTATATCCTCTGATCTGTTCGTGTAGGAAAACCCCACTCCCACGGGTGACTCCAGGAAAAGAAGATTCGCAACTGTTACAAATGTTATTACGTATGTGTGTGAGTGTGAATGACAGAGAACAACACTTGAATTATATATATAAAATATAAGGGGTTAATATAAAATTTGCCCAATTTTAAATAGGGAAATTAGAAATACCCTACCCCAAGATTCTTGGTGAATAATTAAGATGTATCGTGTTCAAACTCATGACAAATCCATCCGGGAGGAGACTAATGGAAAATGGACTTAAATACCCTCATCTTCAACCTCTTAATCATTGATTTTTCTGTTCAAAAATCTATTTTTCAATTTTCCCAAAAATCCTATCTTATTCTTGAGATTTGCAAGATTGAATGAGAGAATCATGAGGATAAAGATAAAGAGTCAAAAGAAGAAGAAAAAAAAAATTGTATTTTGTTGAAGATGACCAATTTTGAAAAATGTTAATGGGTATTAATGTCATTTTATATTAGTCTATCTTAAAAGAACAAGGTCAAGGGATATGTCATGAGCTTGAAAAAAATGAGGATACCTATCAAATATTTCCAAAAGTAAGAGGATATGACTAAATTAACCTTATGAATTATTATTAAAATAAGAGCATTGATAATATGAATAGCCAGGTGGCATACTCAATCGAGTTCGAGAACCGTAGATTTTGTACATTATTTTATGAGGAAATGCAGTTATGTATAGATCCACGGTTTTCAAACTTAGTCACGTTAGGGAGTCGATTGAATATGCCACCTGACGATTCATATTATCATAACTCCTAAAATAACGAGCCTTCCTACCGTCCAACTAGCACTCAAGTGCGCAGAGAATCATCAATTGTCCTCTAGTGTGCAACAGTTGTATCTCAAGCACTTAGAAAGTCTTTTACTTGGTCAGAGAGTATCCCGAGAAAAAAGATCTATGTTCTGTGTTCATAACACGTCAGCCGAGTATTGACCAAGTGAAGGACTTTCTAGTTTGGAAATCATTACTCCAAGACAAAACACCCATAGTTTTCTGCACACACTCTAGTACTAGTTTGAAAGTTATTTCAACTCATTTTTCCAAAATAATAATAATGTAATATAGAAAGAGTGAAAAAGCTTACCCTTGTTCCAAGAGAATTTATTGAGAATAAGTTGAGAATTATTCCGAACCAGAAATGGACCTAGTTCTTGAGCAGCACCATAAGCGATCGATGAGCATCCTGGCCCTGCATTTTCCATCTCAAAATCATTAATACCCATCTAATTTTTTCTTTTCCAGCAATATATATATATATATATATATATATAGGGTCCCGTTCGCCACCCTTAGTTTTACCACACACTTTAACAAACGCATTTTGTCTTACATGGGTTAGAAGTTTCGGAATGAGCTGATTTTTGGTGAGGATGATCTCTATGGTGAGGAGATCATCCTCACCAAAAATCAGCTCATTCCAAAACTTCTAACCCCATCAAAATTGATTTACAAAAAATGGACGGTCCACGATTTTTCAACGTGTAAACATGGGGCTAAACATTTCGGAATGGGCTGATTTTTGGGGAGGATGATCTTCTAATCATAGAGATCATCCTCACCAAAAATAAGCTCATTCCAAAACTTCTAACCCATGTAGGACAAAAAACGTTTGTTAAAGTGTGTGGTAAAACTTAGGGTGCTGAACATTTCCATATATATATATATATATATATGGAGATGTGACTTTCTTCTCCCATTCAAGGCTACACATGTACCCACTATAGATCGAGGTCATTTATTAATAGTTACCATTCCAATCTTTAATTTCATGTCTTGGGTCAATTTAGATTGAACCTGTGGATGATTATTTTAGTGATGACATCAGACCATAACACATGGCAAGAATAGAAATCGAGTCCTAAGAACATAAAGAATCATTGCGACCATTCGAGTCTGATCGATATATAACGACGGGAAACAATCCCAATGCTAAACTTGGAGTTGGACCTCGGGAACAGAGAAATAGAACAAATATTCGAACTCCGAAATATAAGGGATCTAACGAGTGGAAAATCAAGGATTATCTTAGATACAACGAATTTGTTATTAAATATGATTCTATGAATCCAGACGTGATTAAAAAGGAAGTACATTCCAACTAAAACTTTGAATTTAGACGAATATGACATCAGCAAAGAATAAAAAAAGATTAGGGCACAATCTTTATAAATAAATAAGAGAGAGAAATGACGCAAAAAGTATGCTTTACTCTAACATAGAAGAAACTTTGCAAATTTTTATCTTTAATCTGACTAAAGCGTTAGAGAGATTGTATTGTAGGCACACCTAAGAATTCTAGATTTGCATGGTCAAAGCAAGAGTTACAGATCTCAAGGTAGTACAAGAAATTGCATCTACAAACCCCATAATTCAATTGATCCCCATAAACTAGATCAAAATTTCCAAAACTCAACTTATGTACGATTGATTTTTTTATTTACGACATGAGTGTTCGAACTTACACCGGACTAATGGGATCGGAAGAGCCAAGGCACATAGGTCCCTCCCCCGGGCACGTGCAACGTCCGCACGTCACACACACCAGGTAAGTGAGGGTGCGCCCTCGCGAGTGGCCCCAAGGAAATACTGCTCATACTGGGTATCAAACTCACAACCTACTGTTAATCAATGGACAAAACATATAAAACTAGTTATTTCTACAATTTAAATCAGTTGTACCACATGTTGGATCCATTTAAACCAATTTAAGAGGAACTGACTCAACTATTTTAAATTAAGTCAGTCTCAAGCCCAAAAATCGAATTCTTTAATCTAGGCTCCAAGTCAGAAATTTCTCAAATGCCTTTGTAGTGTGAAAATCTCTTGAGACCAATGTTAAATAAATCTATATTTCTCTACTGATTATAGATAGAAAAGATACCTAGAAAATATGTATTTCTCTTCCCATTTCATCCATTTTTTGAAAACTTCACTCAATCTCCAAGAGAAGATTGAGGTCAAGAAATGTCGTTAGTTAAAAAACATGGGTACCTCTTATATCCTTGAAAGAAGTAAAGAGAGAGAGAGAGAGAGAGAGAGAGAGAGAGAGAGAGAGAGAGAAAAGAAGAAGAAGAAGAAATGCAAGAGTAAAGTTGTGAGGAGAAACGAAGTGAAGAAAAGAAGAAGAACCTCGAACTAAGACACAACTTCGGGGGATCTTTCTCATAAACGAAATTAAAATTGAAATCAAAACAATGAATAATTTGATCAGATACTTTGTACTAGAGTTTGTTTGTGCCTACTACTGCACAACCATCATCTTTAGGGTTAAGATGTAAAAAAGAATAGATAATAAATTGGAGAGAGATTTAAAGAGCCCTAATAAAATGACTTGCCAGATGGCATACTCAATCGACTCACTGATGTGGACAAGTTTGAAAATCGTAGATCTTTACACCTCAGGATACACTTTTTATGGGAAAGTGTAATCATGTATCCCGAGGCGAAAAGAACTACGATTTCAAATTTGTCACGTCAATGAGTCGATTGAACATGCCACCTTGCAAGTCATTTTATCATGACTCATATTTAAACTCAAGAATATCAAGAGAAAATGGGTAAAAGATGAAAAGGAATAAAATTGGAGGTATCCTTGAGATACATCTTTTGTGAGATATAAATATTGAGAAAAGGAGTGAGGTCGGCCTTTGTGTTTTATCATATAGATTTTTGAAATGTTGAAAAGTAAAGACAATGATATTTATTTTGAGATGATTCAATATTTTGAAGCATATGACCCTACCAACAAATGAGAGTGTGACATGTGAGAAGATAAATACAAATTACATTGATAACTGATTCCCCAGGTGATATGTATTCTCTTCACTCATGTCATTATATCATTGACTACTGACCTAATAAAAGCCCTAATGTTGTATATAGATTATAAAGGTGAAATCACTAGGTTATTAAGGATAAGGACTTCTCTAATAAAAATCTTAAGGTCTAAACCACTTTTTCAGTCAATAATAATAATTAAAAGAAGGTTCCAATCAAACCCACCCTTATCATGGCAAATTAATTATTATATAAAAACAAAAATCAAATTAATCAGATATTTTGGGAAATTAAGTATCCCACAGACTGACTTAAAAATTGTTCTCTTGTTTTATTCATTTGATTTTATTAAATATATTATCTATCACCAAAGTGGTTTCTAAACTTGTCCGAAATCAAGACGTATCACCTGAGTTAACTCGGTATCTGAGCCTAACGAGACCAACTCACAATGTGTCATGAGACGACCGTGTATCGTGAGATAAGTGAGTCGTCTTGGACGATATTTTCGAAAAATTCGGACGATACGAACGAGATAAACTAGACAGCGCAGATTTTATTTTAACTTGCGAGATAAACAACTTGTATCGGACGAGATTTTCAAAATCTCATCTGAGTTAACCGAGATAACCGAGTTTTACCTCAATCCTCAATTATTTCACTCCCAAATCGATTTTCCTCCATTATTTCTTCATCTTCTCCACCAAGTAAACAACCGAGTTTTTTTTAATTTTATATTTTTTTTTATATTTTATATTTTTTTAAAGCGCTTAATGCCATACCTTCAAATATTTAAAAAACATTCTTACAAGCAACATCAATGTACAAACATTTATGGATTGCATGCTTTGTTTCTAGAATGTAAACATGTAATATATTCCACAAGGCCAGAAATGCCATTTAAAGAAACATGACAAACAACACTACAGCTGTGATTGTTCATCCATCAACACAATAAACACTTTTTTTAGAAAAAAACATGGAACTCAATTTATTTTGATAGGTATATTATGATTGTTTTTTAATTTTATATATTTTTTTTGGTTTATTTTTTAATAGGAATCATTTTTGAATTTTTCCTGATTTTTTAAATGGTTAAAAACCATTGTCTCAATGTCGAACGAGACGACTCGAACTAGACGAGACGTATCATCCGAGTCAACTTGGTATAAGAACTGAACGAGACGAGACCAAATACCGAGTTTAAAAACCATGATAACCAACCATATTGTGAAACTCAACTCAGACTAAAATGAATCTCCACTGAGTCAAATCAACTACAAGATTAATGAATCTATCAAATATTCAATAATACATAATATAACGAATAAATATTTATTTGTTGTTTTCAAGAAAATATTAATTTTAACTGCATAACACAGGGGACATAAAATGGACTCAAAATTTAAGTGGCCCTAAAATCGAAATTAGTGGAATATGAATATACTAAGGTCCGACTGAGGCTGTTACGTGTTGACACTGCTGAGTTAAAGAGTTAACTCGGAATCTGTAATTCATAGAGTATGTGAATCTTGTAGAGCTCGAATCAGTTGATTCTAATATGGAAATTCTCAATATTCCATTTTGTTAAAAATTGTGATTTTATTTTTCTCTCTCTTTAGTGGAGAAGTGGGGGATGTAGGGTAAGTAGTGTAGGTAGGGTTAAAAGGCTATCTAATTCCACTGACAGAAGAAAACAAAATTAGACAACCCTATCGTCCACAACGCAACCAGGCGTGTGGGGCCCATAATATGACATCGATTGATCCTAACCATCAATTCTGTGTAGGGCCTCGCCTGGCTGGTTAATTCAATGGCTGAAAATCGGTGAGTGCGACTGTGCGAACTTACCTTACATTAAAGCAAATAAAAGAGATGGGCTCATCAATTTCTTGTTATTAGTTAAATGTCAGATTCGATCGACAGCTTTGTTCATTTTATCTAATTTCATATAATTTAGCACTCTCACCGTTGAAGAACAGAACAAATGGGAAGGAAGGTCTTAAATGTTTTTTTTTTTTTTGGTTCTTAAAAAAAAAAAAAAAAACCGTCAAAGATAACGGCTGGAAAGGAAGACGACAAAGCAAAGCACTCATTAAAGTTGAAAAGACAGATGTATATATGACTATAATACCTGGCATTTATTAGGCATCAATCACGGAGGACTGATTTTCTCCGTTAAAGATAACGGAGACAATAACACTAAAATGTGTGTGTGTGAGAGAGAGAGAGAGAGAAAGACCTCCATTGAGCCAAAGTACTAAAGGCCTTTCTGAAACTCTGTCTTGAGCTTCGAAGAACCAGTAGAACAACTCCTTCTCGTCTTCTTGACGGAGTCTGACATATCCGGCATAATGTCGAAATTTTACTGAAGGTTGTCCCGGCAAATTACTCACAAGGTCAGATTCTTCACCGGATTTCGATCCCTCTGTGGAGAAAACCGACGAAATTGTAAATCCAAAGACTAGAAACAGAAAGAAGCAGAATTGGAAAACCGCCATTGTTATCCCCACTCTCTCTCCAAACTCCAAACTCCAAACGCCTACTAACTCAGATATATGTGTCTTTATATACGGAAAATCGTGGAAAACTGGTAAATAAAAACAAAATAAATTATTTTTACTTTTATTTTTCAAATTATATGGCAGAGAAATGTTCTGCTGCTCCGGTTGTATAATACTTAAAGTAAAACGATAATTGAGAGTGATGCGATGGTTATCAAGTATTTTTACATCAGTGCTACAACCCAAAAATTTCACGTGGATCATCACTATTCCAATCGACAAAGGAATTTTTATGGATTCATTCTTATTAACAATTTCAATCCATTCGATTTGAGCATTTTGATTATAATTGGCATCGAATCCGATTATTTTTCTTTGGTCAACAGCACGCCAAGTTGAAAATTAAATAAATAGGACAAATTATTTAGGCAGATTTACCAAAACATGCACAACTTTTCAATTATTTACCAAAACGGTACACTGTAGCAATTAATTCCGAAAACGGTAAATTTACCGTTTTCGAAATTAATTTATTTTACCAAAATGGTAAAAACAGTAAACCAATAATTTTTTTTCCCGAAAATACCCTTTTGTTAATGTTTACTGAAAATACCATTTTGTCCTCGTCTCTTTTGATAAAAATTTCTGAAATTACAGTTGAAAGGGTTTCCTTCGAACAAGTGCAACAAGAAATCGAAGACGAAGAGGTATGACCTCTTTTTCTCTCTCTCTCTCTCTCCGTTGGATAGATTTAGAAAATATAGCAAGTTTCCCTCTCTCTCTCTATCTCTTTCCGTTGTTAGAACGTGAGAAACTTGCAAGTTTCTCCGTCTTTGTCTCTCATTGTTGTGGAAATCATGAGAATAGTTTCGATCTATCTCTCACTGTTGTGGAGATCATGAGAATAGTTTCGATCTATCTCTCTCTGTTGTGAAGATCGTGAGAAATTTGAATTGAAATTGTTTGTGTATGTGTTTTGGGGTATTCGAACCCGAGATTATAAATTTGATTAGGTACAATTAGTATTTGAATTTTTAGACTATTTAGGATTAATGTAAATTTTATCATTAAATGACTAATTTTTTGGATTGATTTGGATTTGTTAGAGTTTCATGTTTAATGTTGATTTTCTAGAGTTGTATTAGATTTTTAATGTTTAAAGAAATGCAATGATAATTTTTTCATTATTTAGTTTTATAAAATTTTTATAGAATTTTAAATTATAAGATGATATTTTTCTCACGAGTTAGAACTACAATTATTAGTGTCTTAGAACTTGATTATCGTGTTGCATTTAATGTGTTCGATGTATTGCTTCTTAAATGTTCGATAGAATGTGTACCATTATTTCCTAGTATTTTTATAGATTTTTCATTTTGTCACAACTAATCTCACTCTTAATATGAAAATACCATATGCAAGGAGAATCTAATGAATGGATAAAAGGAAGATTTCGTTAATATACTTTTATTAGCCATCCATTCGTTGAGATAGATATAGAAAACGATGCAGACGTTAAAGAGATGTTCTTTGGAGTACCGGAAGATTCCCAAACCATATACATTTTCATAACGAAATCTCGACGCCTTGTTGAAATGAAAAATGATACCAAGCGTATGAACTATGAATTGTATCCTAGTCTTTCATTTTGAGTTCGATCCCAATTCAAATATTTGCCTAGGAAAATATAATGGTCATAATATATGTGAAGATGGTTGATTATTACAAATGAATTTTAGCTTTAAGTTAAGATACCTTTTTAGGGAAAGTAGTTCTTCTTCTAAAAAGGGGAGGGTTTCCTTAGGTTCCCATTTCTTACAATTCCTGTCGCAGATCAGGTTTGTTGATCTATGTTTGGATCACCATCCTGATATTTTTAGCGAGATTAGGTATCTTGTTCTTAATATTGTTAGGGATGGACATTGCTATTAGGTTTTTGTCGATATGATTCCCCTTTTTGATGTAAATTTGGCATTCATTGTTGTTGCCACACATTTACTCTGTTTCTCTTACCTCTGTCCAAGTTGAAGTCAGGATATTATTAGTTTTAATAAAAATTTGTACGTCAGGGCTCAAGATTTCAAATTCAAAATCCCCTTTCGACAGGAAGAAATAAACATTCACAATAAATTGGACACTTCGTAATGTAACTTTGAAGCTTCACTTATTGCTTCAACCTTCCAAAATTAACCCCACCAAGCTTGTGAGTAGAAGGAAATACGACTGACTTAAGCTGAGCTTGAGCATAAAACTTTTGAGGTCAATGCTTGAGTGTTGTATGGGTGTTGGCACAAATTCATAATCTATTTGGAAGTGAGTATTATCCAAGTCTTATGCTCAGACAGAAATAGTAGTAGTGGTTTCTTACTTGTAAACCCGTGCAAACATCCTTAAAATGCTTAATTGCAGTACATTCCTCATGTTTTACACTCAAAGTGTCATATATTTAATCGATTTGCGGACAAATTGCTCAGTGGCAATAGTGTGGATTTATGCCCATCTCATCACCATCGTTGGGGCCTATAAGAATGCACCTTTAAATACTCAACAGAGTTACCGTAGTGTTCGTGATAGTCTTGTGGATGGTGCTCCATGGTAAGGCTTCCGGCCTTTATTATTGTAACTGCTCTGTTTTTGTTCTCTATAACTCTAGATTTTGTTAATTTATTATTGTTTTGGGCAGCACTTGCATTGTTTAATATGTGATTCAGTTGTGTGTCCATATATGATATGTTAAATTTGCAACCAAGATATGAGATCCAGTTGTGTATGGCCGTACATGATCTTTTTTATTATATAACATCCCATGATATGGACGTATGATTACACATTACTAGGGTAAATCCTACCCACCAAATTCGTGTAATATACCTATATGCATGTAAGATAGTAATTTTCTGATTTCTGAAATATGTATAAATCAGTTTTATGTTTCATTGATTTATTAAGATACATGTATTTTGTCATACAAGTATATCACGCACAAAAAATGGTGACATAGGAAGACAATGAAAAACCCTTGAATGGTGTCTTCTAATGTACACCTAACATGTAAAGTCTACCTCAAATTTACACTTAACATGTAAAGTCTACCTCAAATTTTCAGCATATAACCAATAAAAGGTGTTGCTAAATTTTTCTTCAATGCATTTATTTATGAAATGTCGATTTTTTCATTTATACTAGCCTTACGACATTGATTAAAATAGTTGTGATCTAATGTCAGAAGGATCCTTCTGACATTGACTAAAATAGTTCTGATCTAATGTCAGAAGGCTCCTTCTGACATTTATTAAAGTAGTTCTGATCTAATGTCAGAAGGCTCCTTCTGACATTGATTAAAATAGTTCTGATCTAATGTCAAAAGGAGTTTTTTGACATTGAGTAAAATAGTTCTGATCCAATGTCAGAAGGCTCCTTCTGACATTGATAAAATAGTTCTGATCTAATGTCAGAAGGCTCCTTCTGACATTGATTAAAATAGTTCTGATCTAATGTCAAAAGAAGCCTTTTGACATTAAGTAAAATAGTTATGATCTATTAGATTTTTAATGTTTAAAGAAATGTAATGATATTTTTTTCATTATTTAGTTTTATTGAAATTTAGTAGAAATTTAGATTGTAAGATGATATTTTTCTCATGAGTTAGAACAACAATTGTTAGTGTCTTAGAACTTGATTATCGTGTTGCATTTAATGTGTTTGATGTATTGTGTCTTAAAGGTATGATAGAATATGTACCATTTTTTGTATATATTTTTTTAGATTTCCCATTTGGTCATAAATAATCTCACTCTTAGTATGAAAATATCATATGCAGGGAGAATCTAATAAATGGATAAAAGGAAGATTTCGTTGATATGCTTTTATGATGGAGAGATTGTAGACCCATTTGGCGGGTTTAAGTATAGTGGTAAATGCAAGAATAAGTATGTTGGACGTGATATTTCATTTAAAATATTTACCGACATGATGTATGAAGTCACCGCATGTAGTCGAGATGAGATAAATTTGAAGTTAAAATATTTGTATAGAATTAACCCTCCATTCGTCGAGATAGATATAGAAAATGATGCAGACGTTAAAGAGATGTTCTTTGGAGTACCGGAAGATTCCCAAACCATATACATTTTCATCACGAAATCTCGACGGTTTGTTGAAATGGAAAATGATACTAACCTTATGCATACACAGAATATGTTTGAAAATAGGTATGAGACATCATAAACTCGTATCTATTATAGGAAAAAATTTATTTGTTGTATTTTATTTGTGGTTGATAAGAATGATTTACGATTTTACACATGCAGAAGGGAAAAAATGTTAGAACCGATTGTGATCCCTTCGAAGTTGTTGAAAATAGAAAGATGTGCAACTAGGTTTGTTATTTCTTTAATTTTATTTTAAATTAAGAACTTGTTGCAGTCTAAGTTATATCGATGCGATTCATCTCTAATTATTTTTTCAATCCCATTTACAAAGGAATGTTGAAGATGATCATATTTCAACAAATCCAACCAAGGGATGCAATGATAGTGGACAAATTCCAGATTCATCACCTATTAGGTTAGTATATGAAACTAGGCATACGCTAGGGCGATTCGAACCTTAAAAATTCATATATAAACTTTCCATGAATTTTTGATTCATATTGTTTTGTCTACAGTAAAGTTGGGAGTTCAATTTATCCACCTGCGCATCGAAATGTTCCAGATTCAGATCCCTCAAATCCAGACCTATGCGTCGATATTTCAGGATGTTCAACCCCTATGTATGTCTACTCGTATTACTTTCTTCAATTAATCCTCTTAGAAATATTTCTAAATTTGGCACATCTATGTTTAGGTACAATTTTCCTTCTACAATGAATTGTCTGTTTGATGGTGGGGATGTTGATATGGATGAGGGTGTTTGCTCTCGTAGAGAAAAAAGTAAATTCTTTGAGTCGCGTAATTCATCCGAAAAGAAAGTCTCAGAAAATAGTTCATGCAGTAGTTCCGACGCAAGAGAGGCGTTTTGTTGCAACGTAGACATGGGATTAGATTCTGATAAAGGATCTGATGGTGTTGAATCTGATAATATGTGGGAAAAAGCTTATGATGAAGGATACGATAGCCCATATTTTGAGGAGGAATTTATTGAGTTTTCTCTTGAAAATCGTTCTAGAGGAAGGATGGAATTAAAAATTGGAAATACGTATGGTTCAAAAAATTTATTTCAAGTAGCTTTGAAAGAATGTGCCATGTTGTCAAACTTCCAAATTGAACCCATAAGGACTTGTCACACAGCAATCTCAGCCAAGTGTGCTAGCCAAAGTTGTCCTTGGCGCATTCATGCTACTAAACTCCGCGGGGTTCCAACTTTTGAAATAAAGAAGTTAATCTCCAATCATACGTGTGCATTACCAACACGTGGTCGTGACCATAGGCAAGCCAGTAGTCGTTGGATTGCAGTTCGAGTGAAGGCGACTTTGAAGGAACATCCTAATATGACACCTGGCCAAATTATCACGTATATTCAAAAACACTTTGGTGCTACAATTTCGTATCGTAAGGCGTGGAGGGCAAAAGAGTTTGCTATATCGGAATTGGTTGGTTCATGGGACGAGTCATATCGTATATTACCATCATATTGTGCAGAGTTAATGCGTGTTGATCCTGATGCTGTCACTGTACTTGTATGTAGAGAGGAAGATAGGTTTGCGAGATTTTTTTGGAGTTTTGGTGCTTGTATTAAGAGTTACAGAAATAACATAAGAGGTATTATATCAGTTGATGCAGCCCACCTAAAAGGTAAATACCGTGGCCAACTCTTAATTGCAACTGGCTTAGATGGTAATAACAAGGTCTTCCCAATAGCCTTTGCGGTCGTCGAGAGTGAAAATACCGATTCTTGGTCATGGTTTTTTCGAATCCTCGGAGATAAAGTTATTGGAATTGAAAGTCGATTCGTATTGATATCTGATCGTCACCCAGGCATTCTGGAGAGTGTCCCTCTTGTATTTCCCAACGTCATCCATGGGTTTTGTTTAAGACACCTATGTGATAACTTTGTACGTGAGTTCAAGGACAACGTTGCCAAACAGAAGATCTGGATGATGGGAAAGATATATAGCATTCCAGCATTTGAACGTGAGATGCTTGAGTTGCGCGACACTCAACCCAAATATTACAAATGGTTAAGTGCCATCGATCAGAAAAAATGGACTAGAGCTTACTTTCCTGCCAAACGATATCGCATGATGACGACGAACATATCTGAATGTATGAACAAGGTTCTAAAGTTAGAAAGGGAACTTCCGATTACAGCTCTTGTTCATGCAACACATACTAAGTTGTCTAATTATTTCTTTGAGCGGTCTGAAGAATGCAAACTATTCAAAGATCAGTTGACTCCTTTTGCTCTGCGTGAAATTAAGAGATTTGATATTCCATCAAATTATGTGGATGTTCGTCAAACTGGAACGCATATTTACGAGGTTGGTGTACTTAAAAATAGACATGTTGTCGATCTTGGAAAGCTGAGTTGCACATGTCGTCGTTATGACCAGCTTGGTCTCCCATGCCTTCATGCCATTTCTGCCATCAAGCATAGTAAAATGTCACCGTATGATTTCTCAGAGGATTGGTTCACAGTTGATCGATACCGAGAAACATACAAGGATTCCATCAATCCCACAGTTGATGAAAGTCAATGGATTGTTAGATGTGATGATGTGATCGTATCCCCTCCAGATGTTGTAATGCAGCCCGGTAGGCCAAAGAAAAATAGATTCAAAAGTCAGTCCGAGAAACATTTATATTATCGATGTGGAAATTGTGGACGTCGTGGCCACAATCGTAGGAGATGTGTGTACCCTCCTACTTCATAATTGAGGTTGGCTTCTACTCGAAAAATAGTTATGAATATTTTTGTACAATCATATTACATTATGATATAGTGTAAAGAGGATCCTTCTGACATTGTATAAAAGACATTCTAATATAATGTCAAAAGGATCCTTCTAACATTGTATAGAAGACATTCTGATATAATGTTAAAAAGATCCTTTTGACATTATATCAGAATAATTATATTCAAGTGTCCATAGGATGAAATGTAGAAAGAGATATTTTTGAGAAATAATGATCTTTTTATTTTACTTGAGGTGTCTATATGAATCATTATGATAAAATTAGTTGTTTTTTATGAATTCAATCTCAACAAGATCTTTCTAACATTTTATTTATTCATTGTATTCAATTGTCCATAGGATCAAATATTTAAGAATTTATAAATGGCTGAACATCTATTTGTTTTCGGTCAATGAACATGTTTAAACAAATTTATATGTTTTTTGGTCAATGAACATGTCTAAATAATCACTTAGGCATATGATTTTGATTTATTTTATAAAATTATAAATATGTTTAAACAATCAATTGGATTATGATGGTCCATCATTGTGTTATAGTATGAAGAATCACTTGCACGCGTTTTGCAAACATGAGCTTATTACTATGTTTACGTATATTTTGATGACTTAAATTTTGAACATTATTGTGCAGGTATATTTGGATGGCTAAATACTATGTCGTGTTTATTGGACGTAAGCCTGGAATATACTCTACTTGGGAAGAGTGTCATAGGTATGTCGATCGTTATCCCGGAGCATGTTATAAGTCATTTAAGACCTTAGAAGATGCTGAGAAACACTTTCTTAATGATCAAGTTCGTGGTGCTTGTCTGAATCAAAAGAAAAATGAGAAGTTGGAGGCTTGTGGGATGTCTTGTGTTTTGGTTGGTATTAGTATGGTTTTACTAGCAGTTATGTTGTTAGGTTTTTTTGTAATGTGATGTTATTAGGAACAAACCTTTAAAATTGTAATTGAGCAATGACAATTCCTTTTTGTTTAAAATGGTTGTGAATGATATAAGTAGATGTTTTACCCTCCCAAAAAGTTAAATAATATTCAATGAGATGCCTCTATAGAAGGTAATTTATAGAATTTTTTTTAAATGATGATACGACCACCTTCTATTTTACACAATTCTGTTTTACACAATTCTTGAGTTACTAGAATAAATCTTTATCTCTATAAACCATATTACATTATCTAAAGAGTAATTTGTGTCCCTCTCTCCATTGCTATGACATTGTCACGTATCTTTCATAATGAAATTGACATGATTTTAAATTTGAGTTATAGGTTTGCATTGTCACTATCACTTTATTAACAAGAAAAAATAATACGTAATTACAACAGTTGAAGTGGGTTATATTAATAAACTTCATCTCCCATTTCAATAGTTGGGTCGTGTTAGTGAAAAATAATTGAAAAGTACTCAACCATTTTTATTAAAACAAAAACATTCTGATTCTATTCTTTAACACATAAATAGCAAAACATCCACATTTATATCACGCTCATACATCCTCCTACAAACATACTAGGGACTACTATCTTGATTAATGTCGTTCTCCATATAATATGGAGAGCGAATATTGTTACTCTCTAATACCTCATCTATGAAATTAAAGTTCACATTTGGATATTCCGCATAATCAGATCCTAGAATTTGTTGTCTATTTTTTCGGATAAACATCCGTCTATTTTCATCATACATCCTATTAACGGCACTTTTGTAGTTGTCTGGGTTGTCCCTGCTCATATACTCTCCTATCCTTTTCGGAATAAATATGCACAAACTTCTCATCATACATCTTGGTTTCTTACCATCATCGAGTAAATCTTGCCAGAACGCATTTTTCCTACCCTTCTCGTTTTTATCGGTTGATTCGATAAGTTTTGTGTACATCTAAGGCTCGTAATAATCAAGTTTGAGCTCATCAACCTCATTCGATTGCATATTTGCCATGTTAGAACTCATATTCCTTTGTAAAAACAACTCCGAAGGCGTTTGTATTTTTTAGGTAAAAACACCTTCCTATTTATAGAATCTTAGGCTCGTTTATTGTAAAGCCTTATTTTATTCAATACGTGAATAATATAAAAAATAAGATATAATGACTTGACTTGACATCCGTGACACATTAAATATTTTGTTTAGTTTGGCAAAATTATTTTTACAAAAGATTTGTGTAAATCTAAGTGATTGAATGACTTGACTTGATATTTGTGACACATTGATTCTTTTGTAAAATTTCAAGAAATTAAATTTTGGAAAGATGTGTAAATCTAAGTGAGTGAATTACTTGACTTGACATCAGTGACACATTGATTATTTTATAAATTCTCAGGAAAAAAGTATTTTCAACGATCTGTGTAAATCTGAGTGAATGACTTGAGTTGACATCTATGACACATTGGTTTAGGTAATTGAAATTTGTGAATTTTTTGATAAAATTGGAACATGTAGCTCCATGCCTGAAAAAAGGCAACAAGTATCTTTCTAAAAATACATTTAAAAAAAATTATTTTTTATATAAAAGTGATTTATATAAACATCTCAGGTACAATAGAAAGATGATCATTTCTCATATAAGATCCCTTTGTACATTTCGAGAAATTTTTTAGTCTCTTTGGTATACAAATCTTTTATAGCTTCTAGTGAAATACTTTGTATATCTTCAAGTTTAAATGCAAACATTAACGCAATTTATATGACTCGCGTTATTTATTGTAATGGCAAATTCCAAAACATGCAAATATGACCATTTATTTTATTTTCTAAGGCAAGAGCCAAGGAGACCAGGGATATATAGGTGCATTTTAAAGGTTATTCTTTGATCATCTAATCTATTACCCAAGTTACCAATACAACGTGAAGCGGAATGAGGGGTACTGTTGTAGTTATCATTATAACAATTTTTTATATGTATATTAATCTACACATATTTGTTTTAAGATTTGTAATAGATGGTCAAAATAGTCCCTTGTAAGTCCATTTAAAGGACTGGTTAGACCAATTAATATATTATTATGCATTTTATCTTGAAAAATGTACACGTGTCTTATTATATATTGGATAGTAAAGAGGGGTAGACTATTCATCTTCATTTTGTTCAATGCCTACCCGATAGATCAATTGTTGATTTTCAGTGGCAAAAGTATGACATTCCATGGAAAATTATTTAAGATGGTATTAGATATTACAAAAAATTAATTGTGTTTTCCATCAACTTATGTGGGGTTGCCCATAGGCTATTTGAGAATTTCTAAGAACTTGTGGGACAATTGGGGTCCAACTCGTTAGTAGGGAAAGTTGATCTATATTTAAATATTGAATAACTCTAAACATTCAGTCTCATAACTCTCCTTCTATGCATTGTAGTAGTCTATAAATATTGAAGAAAATAATTACAAATTTATTTGGAAGGTTTTTCAATATTTTTTGGGAAAAATTTTGTCAACTGCAAACTTTTATTGTCAAATTTGAAAAAGAGACATGAGTTCCTTTCTTTTTATTTTATTTGGATTAACTTCAAGATAAGTTACTTAAAGATGATGCATAACATAAAACTAATGTTACATTAGTTTAGAGTCTTTAAAAATAAATCTTTCAAACCAGGTTTGAATCCTTGTACAATTTAAAACTGTGTAAGTGAATATGCCACATGAATATATATATATATATATATATGGGAATGTTCAGCATAAGTTTTACCACACACTTAACAAACTTTTTTGTCCTACATGGGTTAGAATTTTGGAATGAGCTGATTTTTGGTGAGAATGATCTCTATGATTAGAAGATCATCCTCCAAAAATCAGCCCATGAAATGTTTAGCCCCATGTTTACACGTTGAAAAATTGTATCGTCCATTTTTTGTAAATCAATTTTGATGGGGTTAGAAGTTTTGAATGAGTTGATTTTTGGTGAGGATGATCTCCTCACCATAGAGATCATCCTCACCAAAAATCAGCGCATTCCGAAACTTCTAACCATGTAAAACTAAACGCCATATATATATATATGCCTGTAATCCCTAAAGGTATATGCAAAGAATGTTTTCCATTCCCATTATACCCAAAAATATTGTCATATATGAAAAAAGTTACATATTTTTTCTTCATTAAAGGCAGTAATCATTATAAAGTACAATTAATAAATATTATCAAAAGCACTAAAGAACTCTTTCCCATGGTCTCAAGAATACAAAGGAAATGTAGTATAAGCATATTGTAGCAATATAAACAAGTATGTGTGCATGAATCCACTCATGTTTGATCCCACGTAGAAGTATAAACAATAGTTATATATGCAAATTGAAGTTGAGCATCCACATAGTACAAATCTGCATCAAACAATAAAAGAAGATGAGTCAGTTCACTTATAAAATAACTTTATTAATTAATAAGATGAGTGAGTTCTAACAAGTGGCAAATAACACAATTTCATGTAGTTATCAAGTCATGTATTTTGTCAATGTACGAAGGAGACTTTCGACATTAGATCATATGTTATGTATATATATATATAATAAATTTATAATTATAATTTTTGAATTTTATAATCTATAATCCTATAAAATACTTTTGATTCTATAAAAATTTCAGCAGCATCTCCTCTTAAATATGGACATATGAAATTTTCCTGATAAACATAATACCTGTATAATCGAACCCAGAATGGTACATAACACATCCGTATAACAAACATTTAACCGATCAGAAGTATTATAGTCAAGCATACAAAAGAAATGTAGTATAAGCACATTGTAGTAAATATAAACAAGTATATGTGCATGAATCCACTCATGTTAATCTGTATAATCAAACCCAGAATGGTATATACATAACACATCTATATAACAAATATTTAGCCAATCAGAAGTATTATAGTCAAGCATACAAAAGAAATGTATTATAAGTACATTGTAGCAAATATAAACAACTATACGTGCATGAATCCACTCATGTTGTTTCCCACGTAGAAGTATAAACAATAGTTATATATAAAAATTAAAGTTGAGCATCCACATAGTACAAATCTGCATCAAACAATTAAAGAAGATGAGTCAGTTCACTTATAAAAATAACTTTATTAATTAATAAGATGAGTGAGTTCTAACAATTGGCAAATAACACTATTTTATGTTATTATCAAGTCATGTATTTTAGTCAATGTATGAAAGAGCCTTTCGATATTAGATATTAGATCATACGTATATATATAAGATATGGGTAGCGTTCAATGGCCAACAGTTTGGCAAACACATTTTTCAAAACATGAGTTAGAGGTCTTAGAATGGGGATTTTTGTGAGGATGATCTCTACGGTGCGGAGATCATCATCACCAAAAATCAGCCCATTCCAAAATTTCTAACCCCATCAAAAATGATTTATAAAAAATGGACGGTTCACGATTTTTCAACTTGTAAACTGGGGCTAGAAGTTTTGGAATGAGCTGATTTTTGGTGAGGATGATCTCCTCACCGTAGAGATCATCCTCACCAAAAATCAGCCCATTTCAAGACCTCTAACCCATGTTTTGAAAAAGTGTTTGCCAAATGTTTGCCAAACTGTTGGCCTGAACGGGATCCTATATATATATATTATATATATAATTTTTTAATTTTAAAAAGTTTATAAGTCGCCTTTTGACATTAGATCAGAAGTACTATAGACAATGTCAAAAGGTGCCTCTTGACATTAGATCAGAAGTAAATCTTCAATGTCAGAAGGCACCTTCTGACATTATATCAGACGTATTATAGACAATGTCAGAAGGCACCTTCTGACATTAGATCAGAAGTACTATAGAAAATGTCAAAAGGTTCCTTCTGACATTAGATCAGAAGCATTTTAGACAATGTCAGAAGGTGCCTTCTGACATTATATCAAAAGTAAATTCTTTAATGTCAGAATGCACCTTCTGACATTAGATCAAAAGTACTATAGACAATGTCAAAAGACACCTTCTGACATTATATCAAAAGTAAATTCTTTAATGTCAGAATGCACCTTCTGACATTAGATCAAAAGTACTATAGACAATGTCAAAAGACACCTTCTGACATTAGATCAGAAGTAAATTCTTCAATGTCAGAAGGCACCTTCTGACATTAGATCAGAAGTAAAATTTTCAATTTCAGAAGGCACCTTCTGACATTAGATCAGAAGTAAATTCTTCAATGTCAGAAGGCACCTTCTGACATTAGATCAGAAGTAAATTCTTCAATGTCAGACGCATGATTTTCAACATTGGATCCAAAATCCACTTTGTATAGTAATAATACCTATGTCTATGAGTGAAACAAATTATCTTTATTTGATTTAAATGGAGTGCCTCTTAATGTCACATGAGAATTTCGAATTTGTCAAATGACTAAATCTTATTTTCAATGGTTTTTAAAACATGAACAAATGACTAAATTAGAGCAACCACAGTTGTAAGAAAAGAAAGTAATAGTTAAGATACAATTAATTGATAGCAAGTATTAAGAAATGGGTATTCTTCAATTTTTCTTCTCCTCTACTAAAAATCTAAAAGTAATCTTCAATAAATTACAACAAAATACAGATCTCAACACACACAACCAAAATCCCAAAATTCTCACAAACCCACACAGGAAAAAAATCAGAAATCTAAGTTCCCAACAAAGTCATTGTTGCTACACCCAATGAGTGATTGAGTATATGAGTCTAAGAAAAATCATTCTTTTAATCTTCTCTACTGACATTGATTATATAAAAACAATAGAGTTACGGTGCAATGTCAGAACAATACCTTAGTTTTGTGTTTTGTCTGCTAGTTATACACATCTCAAACATCTGAATCTACACACAATATGGCAAGAATATTATAATTAAAAGACGATAGTTATATGTTTCTTTAATATATGAAGCAATGAGTATTTGAATGACTCCATCTTTCATAATTCAACAAGGCATAGTAAATTGAATTTTATATTTGTGTACCTGACGACGACTCAATTACTTATCTATTGGTGTTTCGTCTATTTCTTTTAACTCTGCCCAACGTTGTAGCCTGAGTTTGAAATGACACCTTTTTTCGTTGGGATGTTTTCCTTCGTATTGATGTGTCGTTCTCTGAGGTACTCCCGGGTCGTCGTGATGCCCAAACTTTTCGGATTTTTCGTTTCACTTTCCATATCACAAGGACCACGTAAGAAAAGTTATACATTTATAAAATACTTTTAAATCATATTGTGATTATTAAACAATCAAAGTGACTCACCTTCAATTTTTCTTTGACTAATATTGACGTCACGATCGCCCTCATCCTCTTCCACATTACCTGTAAGTATTAAAAGGTTTAATTTAGTACCAATGTATACATATCATAATTGAAACTCATCATTTATCTTCACATTCGGTACACAAAACAAATACAACTGCATTATATCACTACGATTCGCATGTACACCTTATTACAATAAAATTGTGCATCCTATGTCTCATAGAGGATCCATTGGAAATACAAGTACTAAATTCTATGTCCCCAAAAGCATCATTGTCACATGAGAACATATTGTATTTTATACAATGTTAGAAGAGTCATTCCTTCTGACATTGTATTCATATAAAAATACAAATTAAGCAAAATAGAACAAATCTAACTAACTCCTCTTAGTTTTCCTACTCGGTTGGGCAGGCCCCTTTCCTTTTCGGGCTCTTTCGTTCATTGCATAATGGACTTCATCGTCTGGTACTGGAGGAGATGGAGACCGTTGTTGTGGATGTAGAATTTTGTACACTTCCCTTTGGCGCAACAACAATGTCTCCGCTTCTTGGTTGGGCCCTAAGGAAATGGATTCCTTTAGTAGAACCCAACGCTTTGTTTCTCATCTCAACCTAACCCACATACATATGTACTAATTAATATTGCAAAAATGAGTAAATAATAAGACACAAGTTTGATTGAAATATGTAAAATTAGATATATATCTATAGACTATGAAATTACCATTTTAGCCACGTCCTCGGGGACCGACGTTCTGGAAGATTGATGTTGTCGATGTACAAGTCCAATGCGATTGTCCGGGTTCTGGACAATCGTATGGGAAATGTTTGTGAACCATTGTTGGTAAGTCGATTCTGCATCCCACGGAGAAATTACATTTGCTCCCAAAGTTTTGAATTTGAAGACATGCTTGAGCCAATTCTTCCAGTGTTCCTCCCTAAATTTGTACTCTACCCGATACGCGAGTACATTGAGGCCCCTTTGTTCGTAGGTCGGCCGTATCGGGTAGGGAGGGATAGTTTGGACATAGCCAAACTGTCGAAGACACCTCACCGGGTGGTAAGGTTCAACGACGTTGTCCGCCCTCAGACAACCATTGTAGAACGTGACTGGGTTAATTGGATTGCATTGTCTGTCCTCCCTGTATGGGTCCCAGATCACCTGTCAAACATATAAATTAGATTAAACATAATTACAAGCTTATTATATAGATAAAATTATAAAATGCTTACCTCTTCCTTGATCATATCATCTATAGTCTCACGTAGGCGTTGAAGTTCGTCGGTAGAAACAACATTTATAGAAGTTGGTTTCCACCGTTTTATACGGGGGTCACCAACCTTCCAATCATTATTCAAACCCACTTGGAATAGTGGGAAATGCTCATAAATCCATGCCTGCAAATGAAAATACAAACTTGTTATTAATAATACATCAAATTAATAATAAAACAAGATATAATCTACGCATACCTGCAGCAATGGAAGATATCCCGCTATCTGTGTCACATCTTTTCTTGATGCGCACCCTAGTTGTCTATACAAAATTGCAAGTAAAGCTGTCCCCCAAGAGAAATCCTTGACTTTTTGAACGTCCCGTAATAATGTAAGGTATTTTGCAAATACTGTCTTCCCAGTTTTATCAGCAAAGATTGTGCATCCTAAAACATATAACAGATATCCTCTAACCACACTATCTAATTCTTGTTGGGTTGCAGTGTAACTGTACCCTTTAAAATTCTGAATCAACCAATTCATAGAAACCGTGTGGCCCCTATTAAGGTGCATTTCAATCGCCACCTCTTCTAGTTGAAGATCCAAAGTCTCAACCACTAAATGTCTAGCCGCTTCACCCAATAATGGTCTCAAAAAGATTGACTGACCAGTAATTGGAATACCTAATATTTGGTCTACGTCATCTAGAGTAACAGTCATCTCACCGAATGGGAGATGAAAGGTATTGGTTTCGGGCTGCCATCTCTCAATAAAGGCAGTCAATAGCGTCTTATTCAAAGAATGATATTTGAACCTAGCAAGGTTTAAAAGACCCGAATCTTGAACTTTTTGTTGAAAAGTCGGTGTCTCAATCTCGAAGTCCCAATCATCCAACTTCTTCGAATGATTAAAGATAGTGAGGGCATCGCTTGCCTACAAATGATTACATGACGAACATAAGAAAAACAAATTGCCTGACAACTAATTATATCAATTAATTGAAAAGTTAATGAAGAACTTACTTGCGATTGCCAAATAAAGAACGCTTTGTGCGTCCTAAAAGTTCGTAGTAGTGAAGCATCCACTGGACCTCCAGGAATTGATTCTTCCCCATGTTCTTCGGTACTTGGTCCAGGTACATCGGGGTTTGAATATCTTCTTCCTCGGGTTCTAACCATTTTGAGGACAAAATAGAGCATAAATAAAATCAATTCGTTTAATGCATAAAATCTTTCAATGTTCAGTAGGAATGTTGCTCAAGAAGTAAAGTAAGTTTCTCAAGCCCCATACATTAAAGCACTATATAATGCATAATAGAAGCTATATTAAACTCAATAGAATTGAATAGAAGTGCACTAAATAGAAATACTAAAGTACATATGTAGTGGTCTCCCATCCCTTACCGACACTGATAAAGATAACTAAAAAGCCTATAACATGGGTCAGTAGTCACTAATATCGTACATTAGAGTCTGATTATCAATTTACATAGCATAGAAGTGTAACTATCAACTATAGCAGTAATGTCACTGATCTCTTATTAGAGCTTGATTATCGATTTGAATATATAGTAGAAGTGTTACTGTCAACTATAGCAGCACTGTAACTAATCTATTACATTACAGCTTGATCAACATTTTTAACATAACTTAGAACACCATTGTAGTAAATAAATCACAAACACTCATTATATTAACCATAATAATCACAAAACACCATCATAGTCACCAATAAAAACATATTGAAACATAAAAAAAAGAGAAGATAAAGAAAGAAAGGTAATAGAGGAGAGATTGACAGATTTAAATCTGCCTTTTTTAAACAATTTCTGCTCCAAACAAGTAGAGAACATATTTTTAAACAATTTCACAGATGTAATACCCCATCACACGCACATCAGTTTTATCAAGAAATTTGTGTTAATTCCCTTTCGATTCTGAAAACTTTAGGTTTAAAAACATCCATCCAAGTCTAAATCGAATGGTTGGTTGAAATTGAAGAAATACAAACCAAATTTATAGCGAAAATAGACTCAGAGACCTTAACAAAAACCTAATCAAAGAGTAAAAAAATCAGTGATAGGGAGAGAAGGAAAGAGACTAATCTTGGTATGTTCGTCGATGGAATCGATTGCTGAAGGAGAACTATTTGCAGCTGCAATCGCTAGAGAGAGACCTTCAAATCTTAGATGAGGCTGGGGGAGAAGATGATTGTAGGGAGTTTTTTCCGCTGCAATCGGTAGAGAGGGAAATCGGGAAGACGAAGATGACATAAGGTTTGCAACAACGAACAGACTTAATTCGAAGAAAACGTTGGGGAGAAGAGAAGGTTGGGAACGCGCTGCGCTGCAATTGTTGAGAGTAATAAAGAGGGAGGGAAGGAAAAAGTGTCAGCGCCATCAGTCGTCTCCTCTCATATTTGAAAATAATATTTAAAGTTGGCGGGAATTGCGTGCTGAACATTATGAGAAGTGATGGTTGACGTACTTTTATCAAAATTAATTTTATAAATATTTTTTAATCCAAACACATAAGAAAGTACTAATGAAAAATAAGAATACACTGCCTTTCTTAAATGTTAAATTGAAAATCATTTTCCTTGTGGTCAGGGGGAATTTCAAAATCCAATAAATGGAGGACTTATGTTGGTGATGGACAATCGATTGTCACGGAAAAATCTGCAATAAAAGAGTAAAAATTTTTTCCCTGGAAATTGAATTCCTTATAATTTTTTAGGGATAATCAAACATACCCTTACGTAAGGGTAAAATTGGGATCGTACGGGAAATTTGACAAAAAAACACTCTCCAAAAAATAAAAATTGAAAAGTACCAATTTTGGTACTTCTTATAAAGTACTATTTTGACTCTAGTGGGAAATTGATCTTTCAAAGTATGGAATGTCCAAGCGATGGAGTAATCATTCATTCTCTCTGCCTGAGCGAAAAGTACTTAGAGAAGTCAATCCAAACAGACCCTTTGACTATCCGCAAGATGGGTTTTGACAAATAGGCATAGTGACTTCTTCACAAAGACAAAATCACCAATGCTATTGCGCGGAGTAATAATCGAAGGAGTTGCTCATATAAACAAACTTCTAACTCCCTGCAAGAGTCAGAAGTAGCCAATGAGTCCTATCAAAACGCCCACTAACTTTATATTAAAAAATAAATAAATTTTCTTTTTTTTTTCTTACACGTTTATGCTTTCTTTTTAGGATAATGATGGTGGTGATTCCATGTTACTCGCACCACGATACTTTTTCCTTCGATGAGTTGTGATTGGTCAATTTAATTTAATTTTGATTTTGAATTAAATTTTGATTGGGTTTTGTCGACCTGAAATTTGATGTTCTTCTGTACTTTTAATTTGAATTTTGCATTTGATTTTAAATTTAAATTGTCCACTTAAGATTTCATTTCAATTTGGTTTGGTCGATTAAATAATATTTTGAGTTTTGAATTTGTTGAATCAACAATAAAGATAATTCGATGGATTTGAATTTGAATTGAATTTATAGGTAGATTGATTTTTGTTTTCAACTTGATTTTGAATTTTATTTCGTTGAGTAATTTTCAATTTAAATTACACGTACGATTTAAGTTGGCTACAAGTTCGATAACTTAGAATTCTCCCTACTACAGGAAAATACAACGCGAATGCCTCTCATGAATTTCAGACCTCCAAAATTTCTCGTTACTACCACCTTTGCATTCAGAATGTGATATCATACTAATGAGATCCAAATCGATGAAAATAGTAAAATTTATGAAAAATCATAAAATTCACCGAAGGAAAATGATTTTCCTTCTAACATGACGCCAAAGTTTACACTCTTTGACTAATATTTGTTCTTGTTATAAATAAAAGAACTACTATTGGCAATCCAACTTTTGGTGTGAAGATTGTGATTGGTTGATGTGGGTAGTGGTTGATGGGTTAGGATTGTGGGTTGGATAATGAATGCGGTATGGATAGTGGTGTCTGGTCTTTTAATGTATTGGGCATGTGTTAAGGATGGGTTGTAAGTTATTTTGACTTTGATGGAGTTTGTTTTTTGATTTTTGAGGGTGGGTTTATTTTAGACTTTAGGTGACATGGGATCGATTTTGGGTTGAGGAGAAGGGGAGAAATTACTTTAGGAAAGAGGTAAAGGTTTGTGGGCTTGAATGGGCTTAGGGTGTTTGCGGGTTTGGAGGTGGAGTGATGGAAGGTAGATGAAGGGTAGGTATCCCAAATCTCACCTATTTTAATTTATTAGTTTTTTTGGATTTTTGAATCATTTATTTGATCAAAAATGCCGCGTGTTGGCAACTTGGACCTTTTAGGCCCGTTGGAGAATTTTATCTATTTTTTGAATGCAAGCATACGATTGGTGAAGGTTGGGACAACGTAAGATGAG